>NC_081417.1:103452697-103790471 GCF_949786415.1 Peromyscus eremicus
CAGTATAGATGTTCCCCAGAAGATAAAAACCAGAACTGCTGTATGGTCCCCCCATACCACTTGTTGGTTTTACCCAAAGTAATCAAAGTTAGCATATAACATAATATACTTGCACTTTTGTGTTTATTATGACACTGCTCAAAAATCAGCCTGTGTCCGTCACTAGAGGAATTACTCAATTAAAAAAACCCTGTACTTTACATACATATGGATTTTTATGTTACCACAAAGAGGAGCAAAATCATGTCATTTGCAGGGATACTGTATGTCATCATCTAAGTGAGTGACGTAAGTCAGATTCAGAAAGATATACTGCATATTTGCAATCTAGATTTTTAAAATAGGACATGAAAGTAGGGGAGACTATTTGGGCAGAGGAAGGATGCTAAGAGGAGGTAGGAGCTAAGAGGTGATACTGGCATAAATATGATCAAAACACATGATATACATGCACAGAAATGACACAATGGAGCCAATTATTTTATACAGTGAATACACCAATAAAGATACTTTAAAAATTAATTGGAACTACACCATAGTGAGGACAAACCATATAACAGCTTATAGAATGTAGTTATAATCTTTTTCTGTTGACTGATTGATTGATTTTGTGTTTGTGCATGAGTATGAGCAGGTGGTATATGTGTGTGGAGATGGACAGTGTTGTGGGAGTGCTTGGACTTGTGTGTGTGTGTGTGTATGTGTGTGTGTGTGTGTGTGTGTGTGTGTGTGTGTGTGTATTTGTGTGTATTTGGAGGTCAGAGGAGAGCATAGTATGTCTTTATATATCAATTTCCACCTTATTCCTTTGAGACAGAGTATCTCACTGAACCTAGACCTATGCTAGTAGTTAGCAAGCCCCCAGGATCCTCATGTTTCCATCCCGACAGGATTAGAGTTAAAGGTATACCTGTGACAGTGATTGACTATGTATATGTGTGTGCATGTAGGTGTGTGTCTGCTTGCATGTTTTAATTTGCTTTCTATTGCTGTGACAAAACACCATGACCAAAATCAAACTTTGGGAGGGAATGTTTATGTCACCTTACAGTTTACAGTCCATCACTAAAAGAAGTCAGGGCAGGAACTCAAGACAGGAGCTAGGAGGCAGGAACTGAAGCAGAGACCACTGAGGAGTGCTGCTTACTGATTAGCTCCCCATGTCTTGCACAGTCTGCTTTCTTATAAGACCCAAGACCACCAGCCCAGGGGTGGCACTGCCCAGGGTGGACTGGGTCCTCCCACATCAATCACTAATATTAAGAAAATGCCCCACAGGCGTTGCTACTGGCCAATCTGGTGAAGGCAGTTTCTCAGTTGAGGTTTCTCTTCCCAGGTAATCCTAGGCAAACACCTAGCTAGGACAGAAATATATACTTTCAATTTATATATTAGAAACAAGGAAGGGAAACTAAACTTCTGTTTAAAAGAGCTTGGGAAAGAATAGCAAATCAAGTAAAAATCATAAAAATATGTGACCAAAGACAAAAAGATACTCTTCAAGTGAAGGTTTAACAAAATCAATAAATATGGAAGGCTGAGGATGCCTATATGAGTAACAGCAAAGGAAATGCTACTTCAGATCCTACACCATTCAGAAAGATAAATGCTACTAAGAACTTTTAGACAATATTCTTCAAAATTTAAGTGAGATACAGAAGTTCTTTAAAATATGAAACTGATAAGGGAGAGAGATTATATGAACAGTTTGATATTGACTGGAGAAATTCATTCTCTAACCTAATAATCTTCCTACAAAGACAGTTTAGGTACTGGCGGCTTCTTGATGAATTCTTCTAAAGTGTGTCAAGAAAAAGGGAAATGGTACTAAATTTAGACGGTGGCAAGAACACAGAGAAAACAGATGCTTCTTCATGGGAAGCAGCATAATATTAATACCAGAACTTGATCATGACTTTACAAAACAGGAACCTTATGCACCACCCCTTTCTAGTGAGCACAGTTGGAAAGATAGGGTAGGAAGGAGGTTTATTGAAGCAATATATGTAAAGGGTAAGAGGGGTTAATTTCATGTTTCAAAGCTAGGATAATTAATTGTTTTAATTTACAAAGGTAGGTCAATCTTTAAGTAGATTCAAATGTGCAGAAAAAAAATGTGAAAAGTTTAGCACATGTTCATGATGCCAAAAAGACTCATATTAAAAATTATGTATAGATAGAACCTTGTTTTGTTCTGATAAGAGATACCTACCAACATGTGCTTGTAGTTAATCCTGAAATATTGAAACTTTGCTGTCTAATAGTGGAAAAATATATAAATGCTATTATCACCACTCCTACTTAATATTGTATTAAAGGACATAGCTAGTGCAGTAAGCCAAGGAAAAGAAAGAAAAGTTACATGGATTAAAGAAATAAAACATTCTTTACTTACAGATGACATGATTGTGTTCATAGGCAATCCAAAATAATCGATGGATAATTATTAGGACTAATCGTTGAACTCCATTCATCAGTTACTGTGTGTATATGTACACACACACACACACACACACACACACACAGATATATGTATATATAAGTGAGTATATAAAATCAATTGTATATTTCATAATACTATAATGAATGGAAAATGGAATTTAAAACTATAAATATTGAAAATCTAAAACAAATCTGTAGCCTGTATGTTTATAACTACAAAATAATATTGAAAAAAACCATAAATGTAGTGATATGTGATATTTATGGGCTAGAAGGCTGCGTATTGTAAAATCTAAGTTCTTTTCAATTTAATATATAGGCTTAAGTAAATCATAATCAATACCCTGGTAAGTTTTTGACAGTCTTATTCCAAAAATTGTGTGGAAATACAAAAACCCAAGAATAACCAAGGCAGTCTTGAAGAATAGCAACAACAATGTAGGAAGACATACATTACCAGATGTCAAGACCAATTATAAACCCACGAAAATTGGTGATGGGGTGTTAGTGCAATGATAGACAGGCTGACCAAAAGAATACATTGTGAAACATGCACACATAACCAACTTGTCACTAGATTTATAGCAGTGGTGTGGAGAAAAGCCATGATTTCTGTAATGAAAAGCTCTGCTGTTTATTTTTATTGTGTGTGTGTGTGTGTGTGTGTGTGTGTGTGTGTGTGTGTGTGTGTTCCATGTATCCATGTGTGTCAGCGGTGCACATGTATGTCCTTGCATGTGAAGGGAAATGTTTCCTTCGGTCCTCCACCTTATCTGAGTGAGGGCCTCTCATGCACCCGGTTGGCTCAGTGAGCTCGAGGGAATCCACCTGTCTCTGTGTACCCAGTGCGTGGGTTTCACATACATGCCACCCTCCTCTGCTCTTATGCCAGTACTGGCACTGAGCTCATGTCTTCACGTCTGTGTGGCAAGCACACAGTGCTGACTACACTTCCCAGATCTAAAAGCTCTAGCTTCAAAGAATGACAAATACATTAAGGACATTTATATGATGTACATATCTGATAAAGGACACATGGAGAATGTGTCAAGAACTTTTGCAAAGTAATAAAAATTGTTTAATAGCAAAACTAGAAGTCATTTGAGTCGACACTTCAAAAGAGGGTATTCCACCATCACATATTTTCAGCATTAACCGTTGCTTCCTATAGTATGAAGTTTTTTCCGATGAATGATGGGCTCAGCATTAATTAATAAATATAACATGAGTACTTAAAAGGCAATTTGACGACATGACCATTTAGCAAAACATAGTAGTAGGTTCCTCCCTTGGACCTGTGACTTCCCCAGCCATGCTCTTGAATAGACTGTTGACAGTTAAGGGTGTGGGGGAGAGGTATCATTTTCTTCAGCAGTGTAGCCACTGATGAGTTGCCCTTGCTCCAGGAATAATCTCCTACCCACGCTTGGGCAAGAAACTATAATTAAACTCATTGGACCACACGCTAAAGGGAGATAGGGAAGTAGGAGGGACTTGTTGGGAAGGAGGATTCCAGCAGGAGACAGGGATGAGAGGGGGACCTAGGTGGAAATGACTAAAATTCATTATATAAATGTATGACACAGTCAAACAGAGTTTAAAGAAATATTCACATGTGCATTAAACATATGAGAAGATAATCAACTTTAATATAAAAAAACCTGGGTTAAAGCTGTATTAAGATCACATTTCATACCATTGGAATGGATAAAAGATGGAAAATACAAAGTACAGTTGGTTGTATATTCCCCCAGGTTTTATATCTGAGGAGTCAACCTACTGCGTATCAAAAATATTTGTAAGAAAGTTTATGGTTGTACTGAACACATGCAGACCTTTTCTTATTATTAGTCTTCCAACAGTCCAACACTGCAACTGTTTATGCTTCATCTGATGCCTGTATTGTAT
This sequence comes from Peromyscus eremicus, assembly GCF_949786415.1. Taxonomy (NCBI): domain Eukaryota; kingdom Metazoa; phylum Chordata; class Mammalia; order Rodentia; family Cricetidae; genus Peromyscus; species Peromyscus eremicus. The sequence continues at coordinate 103,457,048 of NC_081417.1, forward strand.
TTATTATAAACAATATAGGGGTTCATAAGAAATGTAGGAGGAAGTGAATAGGTTATATGCAAATACTATATATGAATATTCATGAATTTTTCTGACCACAGGAGTTCTTGGAACAGTTCCCATAGATACCAAGGAATAATTGTTGGGGAGGTAACTAAGACAGCTGTTGCTAATATAAGTTCCTATGATATTTTGAAAATTGATTCTGAACAAATTCCTACATTACTTGGGTTTTTATTTTTACAGAATTTAAGCCCAATAGATGCTACTGGAGACATAAGTTCATAACAGTACTGTTTGTCTAGTGTGTAACCCAGGAGCTATCTAAATGCTCATTTGCAGTAAAATTAGTACACAAATGTTGCATATTCATGTGAAAGAACATGATGAGAGAATGAGTAGACAGCTGCCAATAAGGATAAGATGATTCTCAAAACAGTGAGGGTGAGTGAAAGAAGTCAGATACGAAAGCATCTTCATGGTCTAATCGTAAAAAACAAACAAACAAACAAACACACAAACCATGATAGGCAAAATGACTGTTTAGGAGTTGTGCTGCCAGTGGAGCTCGAGATGTGACAAGAAGGTGTATTTGAAGGCTTCTGAGATACACATAATGATTTGCTTCTTGATCTGGGTGTTAGTTTGGGGGGGAGGGGGATGGCCCCCATAGGGAGTGGCACTATTAGGAGGTGTGGTCTTGTTGGAGGAAGTGTGTATTGTTGGAGAAGGCAGGCTTTGAGGGCTCATAAATATTCAAGCCACACCCAGTGAGTTAGTCAACTTCCCAATAGTCTGCAAGATCTAACACTCTTAGCTCCAGCACTATGTCTGCCATGTGCCCCGCCCCATGATGATAATAGACCGAACCTCTGAAACTATAAGTGAGCCACCCCAATTAAATGTTTTCCTTATAAGAGTTGCCATGGTCATGGTGTCTCTTCACAGCAATAAAAACCCAAATTAAGATAATCTGGGTCCCGCTTAGATAGGTCTTCTTAGTGCAAAACAATTTACTCAGCTGTTTATAAAGTATGCACTTTTCTCCAACATATACTAAGAATAGATGTTTTGAAATGTATTGGTGTCTATATTTTATGTCATTTTGGTCCTTGAATATGTATTTTCATTGGCTCAGAATTACTAAGTTTCCATTAGTTACCTGGGGTTGTCATAAGTTACCTCTCAGGTACTTTACTGGCTTACTTGCCTTTGATTGGTTTGGGGACCTAGCTAGTACTGGACATTCAGTTGAGAACTCAGTTAACCATAGTTACAAAGGCAGGGAAAAGAGGGGCAACCAAAAGCTGGCTGATGCAGGTGTGAGGTCAACTTGTTTATGTGTGTTTGTGTTTATGTGTTGTCAAGAGTTGACGTAGATTAATATGCATACATACTTTTATTTAAAGAAATTCATTGTAGGATAAATCTTAATAGTAGTACCAATGGTTTGCAAAAATGTGAAATGAATAAAAAAATTATAAATTTTCTTTCTTTTAAATGTTTATACTGATAAATGTTAATTATAAGTGACTTGTAAATAAGTTCTATTTTAAATGTTAATTTTTGTATTCCATCTGTTTTTCCCTTCTTTTGACACCAGTGTTAAAAAATAATGATTTGCTCAACAATTTATGTTTTCATTTATAAGTTCTATATCCAAACTGGCTCAGTGTGGACTACTGAGAATTTAATTCATAATTTTTTTTTGTCATTGGAAATGCTCATTCTCAATTTCTTTATGTCGAAAGGTGGCATGCTGTTTTGCTATGATGTTGCCATGTATCAGAGTAAAGATGGCAAGCCCCTGAATCGGCTGATGGCCAGTAGAGGGCGAAGCTTCAAGCAGACATCCCTGGCCCTTGTCCATGAAGTAGGTGTTGTTCCATACCCCATCAGCCTCTTTGTGTTTTAGAGGTCCTCCATTCCCTTCATGTTTATGGAATTGCATTTGTTTAGAAAGGTTTTCTTTCTTTGCCACAGTTAGCACAGGTTGCTTTTAATGGCTTCCAAAATAACTGACCAAATAGGATGCTAAGTCCAGTGTTTCTGCAAGAGACAGTTGAAACTTCCCCACTGCCCAACAGAATTATTAGGGAGTAGTGTCTAAAGATTTTACTTGTTTACTTATTTCAGCTATGTTTAACTTCCATTGTTTAGATTGAATTTTTACTTATTTAAAGAAAAAGTACTCCCCATTTTTTTTTCTCTTAAAAATTGGTTGTGTGTGAGTGATAGCATACATGTGCATGCTATAATGCATGTGGGGGTCAGAAGACAACTTATAGGAAGTGGTTTCTCGGGATTGAACTCAGGCCATCAGACTCAGAGGCAGGTGCTTTTACCTGGAGCATCCTCCTGACCCCCTTTCCTTTAGGCTTTATTTATTTCTTTAGTGTGTATGTGCATGCTTATGGCACTTAGAAGTTAGAAGGCACCCTGTAGGAGCCAACTTTTCCCTTCTACCTTGTAGGCTCTGGGGATTGTCAGACTTGGCAGCAAGTACTTTTCTCCAAGGAGTCATCTTGCCAGCTCCTACAAAGTATTTGAAGTCCTTTTTGATGACAATATAATGAGTCTTTTTCTGTCCCACCAGTCAGCTCCCAAATGATGACATGGAGACTTCTTTTTAATTATGAAAGCTTGGCCTATAGCTTAGGCTTGTTCCTAACTAGCTCTTATATCTTAAATTATCCCATTTATATTAATCTATGTCCTATCACCTGACATTACCACTCCTCTATCTTGTACCTCCTATTTCCTCTATATGTCTCCTGGCATGATGACCTTTCTTCTTCCCAGAGTTCTCTCTGTCTCCGGAAGTCCCACCTAACCTCTTCCTGCCTAGCTATTGACCATTCAGCTTTTTATCAGAAGGTGCCTTGGCAAAGCCACATCTTCACAGTGTAAACAAATATTCTGTAACATAACAGTGTCTCTCATTCAGTTAAAGAGAGAAATGTCTGGGAGGAGTGATGTTTCTCTCAGGGAAAATGTTTAAACAAAGCAAAGGAAAACAGGTCATTTCTGTATCTACTATTCCCAGGCATCTCCTTAGTTAGCATGGAAAAGAAAGAGATGTGCTACCTTTAGCATTTTAAGCTCTACATGTAGGTATTTTCAGGACAAATTCAAGTTTAAACTCTTCATGAAAAGCAGATTTGAAAAGTTATCAGAATGACATTTTTAAAAAGGTGTGGGCTAGTAGAAGCTATCTGTTAAATTTAGCTAATGTATCAGAAGCTGTGCGATATGCTCCACATATGAACAGAGAAAGTGTCTGGATTAAGATACTTGTAGCTTGTGTTAGAGATGGCCTAGAAAATCTCAGAGGGGTGAGAAAATGACAGTATTATTTGGGAATCATTTAGAGGGCCTTTTGGACAGAATTTTGTGAAATCCAGGATGGGATTTTAGTTCAGATTCAGTTCCTATGGCCCAGTATTAGCTGCTGGTATGAAGGACTGGAGTTTGGTTTTAAGCACCCACATTAGACAACTCACAACTGTCTATAACTACAGCTCCAGAGGATTCAGTATCTTCTTCTGGCCTCCATGCATACCTCTATGCACATGTGAACATGAACACACACACACACACACACACACACACACACACACACTCGCGCGCGCGCATACACACACACACACACACACACACACACACACACAAAGGCAGGGAGAGAATGATCCATTACTTTCTTGAACTCTTTAGCCAGAAGTAACGAGCGTTTTGAGAGGTGACCAATAACAATTACGTAATAGCAGCTTACAATCAGCTTGTGCACTGTAACAGTCACTGTATCACTCCCACTTCATATCTGCACGTACAATGTATGTCTCTGCCATCAGGTGTTTCAGCTGACTGCTTTTTGACTTGTTGATGCTCCAAAAGTTCTATGGCTTTAGTAGAAACAGTACTTTGAATCTGCATTTTCTTGGGCAAGCAACAACAATGCTCTCTCTTGATCTTACCCAAGGGCAGCAAGCTGTAGCTCATCGAGCCTCTCCACTGGGATAAGCTGCTGTATTTTGCAGCGTACTGCTCTGTGACTGAGCTGTGATGCCTGGCAAGTTAGGTTAGTTAAGTCCATTTTCAAGTTAGGACATTTTTAGTTTGTAATGTTTTATTAGGATGTAACCTCATAATTACAAGCAGAGGAGCACAGTTTCTTCATTCATTTAATCTCCACATCCACGTTCTGAGGTAGGTCCTGTTAATTTGTTCAAGATCATAAAGCAGCTAAGTGGAAGAGTCCGGAAATGGAACCCTGGAATTCAATTTCAGGTTTTTACTGTAGAGCTTAGCCACCATATCAAGTGAATTTTTGAAACTTTCTTCATTAAGTCCACAGCTTTTACTTATTTACTTTTGGCTTTTCTTTGGCATTTCTGATTTACCAGTACCACCACTGGTAAAATTTAAAGCCATTATTAACTAAAATATGGGTTACTTGAAATCAAGCTCAGCAGTACCTTGAGAATTAATATGGAAACTAACTCAGAGTTACACAATGAGGAAGGACTAAGGGGCAGGTAATGCGTACAGCCTGGATACACTGGGCAAAGGAATGCTTTATGTCCATAGTGGCACAGTGAAAGGACAGCATGCAACCTCAAACATACAAGTACTTTCTCTATAGGATTTTCAGTTTAATGGTCAGATTTCAGTTCACTGTGAGTACCAGAAATCACAGACAGTGAAACTGACTGCAGTTAAGGACAGTCACTGCCCCACTCAGGTCAATCAGAAAATATTTAAAATCTACCTTGACTCTTAGCTCTTCTCCAAATCTGGCTTGCTTTTTTTTTTTTTTTTTTTGTTTGTGTGTGTGTGTGTGTGTGTGTGTGTGTGTGTGTGTGTGTGTGTGTGTTGTTGTTGTTGTTGTTGTTCTTTTTCGGGAGTCTGTTTGGCATTTTTCTAGATGTTTCTTCAAACCCTGCTTTGGTTCCTACTGCTACTTTAGGCTGTGTCTTTGGAAGTTTTTCCTGAGGATTTCACTTACTTATCAGTTTACTGGTTTGGTGTACCTTTGGTTTGCTTCTGGTTTTTGGTGATTGTGTAAAAACTCCCATGATAATTCCTCACTCAGTTACTCAGATATCTTTGTGTAGAAATCTGTTTTCATTTCCTTTAAGTAGAGAAATAGCTTACTTGGGGTATTTGGTGAGTGCACAGAAAACTTCATATAACGCTAGTAGACTCTTTCTCAGTGGCTGTCTCCTTGTGGATGCCCCTGAACTATACAAGAGTTCTCTGCCTACCTCCCTACCAGTGACCGGAATTACTAGCTTTAAAGACTGTAGATGGTTCATTTCTGTACTGGTGTTAAGCATCTTTTTACATGTCCCTTTGTCATCCTTATTTTTCCATGATGTGTCTACTTTTCACTATTTTTCCCCCCCAAGGACTTGTTTTCTAAAAAAAGGATTTTACACATTCTTATTCTAGATATAAATCTTATTCTAGAAATGGATTTTGAATTTTTTTGCCTAGTTCTGTCATTTCTTTAAAAATGGCTTTCTTTTGAAAATTGGATTTTTAATTTTTAAGACTCTAAATTGTCATGTTTTTCTTTGTATGGCTCTTTTTCGTCTGAAGCAAGATTACAAGAATTTTCATTTTCTCTTCTGCTTAATTTAAGTTTTATTCATTAATTCTTAAAGTAGAGGTATAATTCACATGTCCTAAAACCCATCCATTATATATACTCAAAATATATGGTTAATTGGGTCTGGCTACTTACACGTAGGATGGTTTTTCAGGTTTGTCCATGTTGTAGCACATGTTGGTTCTGCTTTGTTTACATGGCAGAGCAGTATTTTACTGTGTAGGTGCCCCACATCTAGTGTATTTATTAGTCATTTTGTAGTTAGGCTATGTTTTCATGTGGACGTTTTACAGTTTGAGGTGTGCATTTTAGGCTGTGGCCCATTGGAGTTTAATGTTTCTATGAGGACTGGTTATTGTTCTTATAAATACATCCTTCACTGGATTACCTAATTACCTTTGTCCAAAATTATCCCCCCTCCACGCACTCTTCTCTCCTTCTGTCCCTCTCTTCTCTTTCCCTTCCTCCCTCCCTCCCTCTCTGGAGTGTGTATTTTCAGTTTTTGTTTCCATAGTTTGTGTCGTTGATCTATATTTCTGTACTTTCCCTCAAATTATTCAGTTTTATTATTATTATGTAGTAATAAATCTCACAATGAAGTAGCATGACTTTTAATTCTAGGCCCTTTGCTTTTCTATGTAAATATAAAAACAGCTTTGAGATATCTCATGCCTGACTGCTCTGATGTGGATTATAAATGCATCAATTTTTTTTTCTTTTTTTTTTTTGTTTTTTTTTTTTTTTTGTTTTTTTCGAGACAGGGTTTCTCTGTAGCTTTGCGCCTTTCCTGGAACTCACTTGGTAGCCCAGGCTGGCCTCGAACTCACAGAGATCCGCCTGCCTCTGCCTCCCAAGTGCTGGGATTAAAGGCGTGCGCCACCACCGCCCGGCTAAATGCATCAATTTTATAGGCCAATTGGCAGGAAACTGAAATCTTAGGAACACTGAGTCTCTACTTTCATGAACAATGTATATCTTTGCATTCAGTTACGTTAACATTTTGTTTTCATATTATAAATTTTGTAGGTGTTTTGTTAAATTTAGTAACCATTACATAATCCTAAGTGTTTTGCAACTAGGATTGATTCTGTTTGGTCTGTTTGGCTTTCTGTTCATTGCTGCTATGTAAACATGATGATTTGCTTCTCTCCCTTTACTACGGCTCAGGAGTAAAGCTTGACGTCCCATGGTCACACTTGCCTAATATTCCTCATGTTGTATTGGCTCTTTGGTCTTTTTAAAGATTATTTTTTACTATTTTCATGTGTCAATATGTGCATGGCTACATGAATATATATGCACCACACGTGTGCAGGAGACTACAGAGGGCAGAAGAGCACACCAGATTCCCTGGAACTGGAGTTTCACTCCAGTGTGAGCTACCATGGGGGAACTGAACCCCACTTAGTGCTCTGCAGGAGCAGTCAGTGCTCTTAGCTGCTGAGCCATCTGTCCTGTCCCTTTGTCTTCTTCTTTTCTTTGCCGTATGAGGTTTGGAATCAGTTTGCTAGTGTTTCTGAGGTAACATCCTAGGATTTGATTGGAATCCCACTGGAGCATACAGTTCTTGTTGAGTCTTTCTATTCACGAGCATAGCGTATCTCTTCATTTATTTGGTTCATTGTTGATTTTTCATAGTTTATAGTTTTTCTCATGTTGATCTTGTAAAAATTTTCGTAGATTTATATCCACACATTTCATTTTGGGTGGTATTACTGTGTTACTGAGTCTCAAATTTTAATAGTTATTTATTCTCTACAGATACATAGGAAAGCAATTGGGTTTTGTGTATTAATCTTGTATATGCTAGCCTTGCTGAAGTACTAATTACTGAATTTTTTTGGCTAGTTTGTTTGGATTTTATATGTAAATACTAATGTTGTCTGTGGCAGAGGCAATTTCATTTCTTCTTTTCCTTCAGTATATGTGACACCTTCTGTTTCTATCACATTGCATCGGTGAGGACTTCCAGTATGATGTTAAAAAGGACTGCTGAGAATTGACATTTCTGTCTTTGCTATTGTGTACTCTATGGGTTCTATTGACTGGGGGATGTTGTGTAGATCTTCCCTGTCAAACGTATAATAAACCTTGTTTAAACTAGCTGGAATTTTTGTTTTTAACCATAAATGGATTTTGAGTTTCTCAAGTGCTCGTTTCTACATCTATCGATACAATGTGTGATTTCTGTAATATACATTCTTGAATATTGATCCAGTCTCACTGGATAAATACCACTAATTGTGGTATATATCTTACATTGTCATATTCAATTTGCTCATGCTTTTGAGGAGTTTCATAATTATGTGTGTATTTCTTGTTGATGTCTTTGTCTAGTTTCAAGCTGAGGGTAACACTGATTTCATAGAATAGGGAATGTCTGCTTCTCTCTTCTAAAAGAAACAGAGAATCAGAATGACTACTTCCTTAAATGTTTAGTGGTAGTCAGCCGTGAGCACATCTGAGACTTGTACTTCCGTTCTGAAAGGTTAATAACTGTTTAAAATTTAATTTTTCTTAAAAAGTATAGACTTATTCAGATAATGTGTTTTTCATGTGAACTTTGGAACTTTGTGCTTTTCAAGGCATTGGTCTGTTTATCTAGATTATTAATTTGGGGCATTGAATTGTACACATTGTTCTTCATTACCCTTCCCTTCTAATTTTCATAGGATCTGGAGTTGTATCTTCTCTTTATTTCAAATATAATTAATTTTTTCTCTCTCTCTGTCTTTCTCTAGTTTGGTTGGCTGCAGGCTTGTTGATCTTTATTTAATGGTTTAAATAATCAGCTTTTCGTTTATAATTTCAACAATTTCTCCTCCAGTTAATTTTTGTAATATTTATTTGTTTGTGAGGTGGTGGCACATATGTGCCATAGAGCATATACAGGTCAGAGAGCAACTTGGTTTTATCCTTCTACCGTGTGGATCCCAGGAATCAACCTCAGGTCAAGTTTGGCAGCAAGTGTGTTTGCCTCTCAGCCATCTTGCTGGCCAGTTTCTGTTGTTGTTGTTGTTGTTGTTGTTGTTGTTGTTGTTGTTGTTGTTATTTTTGAGACAGGGTCTCGTCATGTCGCTCTGGCTGTCTTTGAACTCATTATGTAGATCAGGCTGACCCTGAACTCACAGAGATCCACCTGCTGTTGCTTAATTATTATTTTGTATTTAATTTGTGTTTTAAAAATTCGTCCACTTATTTATTGATTTACCTTATTATTTATGCATTCCTAAGGTGTGAGCGTAGGTATTTGACTTTAGGTCTTGCTTCTTTTCCAATACTTGCATTCGTTGCACTAAATTTTCCTCTCAGCATTACTTTATTACATCCTACAAGTTTTCATACGGGTTTTCTTTTTCTTTCCTATTTTATTTTATTTTTTTAAGACAGAGTTTCTCTATATAGCCTGGCTGTCCAGGAACTTGTTCTGTAGACCAGGCTGGCCTTGAATTCAGAGATTTTCCTGCCTCTTCCTCCTGAGTGCTGAGATTAAAGGTGTATGCCACCACTGCCGACCTTTTTTTTTTTCCTCTTCATTTTTATTTGTGAAAGTCCTATAAAATGTTCTTTGGGATTTCTCCTCTTTTCATTTGTAATGTCTTAATAATGTGCTTATTTGACTCCTAAGCATTTGGGAATTTTCTAGTTATGCCCTGTTGTTGATTGCCAACTGGATTCCTCTGAAGGATTGGAGTATATACCATGCCATTTCTATTCTTCCAAATTTACCTGGGTGTGCTTTATGGCCTAAAATGTGGTCTTTTGTGGTAATTCCATGTTATTCTTAAAAGACCGTATATCCAGTGGTTACTGGAAGAAATAATAGATGTCAGTTATAACCAGTTGATTGGTGATACTGAGTTCCATTGTGTGCTTCCTTATTTTGAGCTTGCTATATTTTTCTGCCTATAATAGAGAGGTATTGAAGTCTCCACCCACAACTGTTGATTCCTTTCTTTTTAGTGTTCTGTCATTTTTTTTTATGCTTTGTTAGTAGATATACTTAAAGGATTATTATCTTTTCGGGGAATTTACCCTTTATTATGACATAACGTTCCCTTCATTCTTAGCATCTTTCTTGCTATGAAGCCTGCCTTACCTGAGATCAATATATGCATACATAATTTGTCAGTGTTATTCTGGTATCTTTGTCCACTCTCACTTTATTTGTCATTGTAGTCAAAGCGGTATTCTTACAGAAGATACACAGTTGGCTCTTGGTTTTTGCTTGGCTTTCATCATTGTCTTTTAATTAGTTCATATAGAACACTGACTTTCAGAATAATTATTGATGTGGTTTAGTTAGTATCTGTTATGCTGTTATACTTGTCTCTTTGTTGATTATGTCCTTTACTTCTAATTTTGCTGTCTACCCATGGAAGTTTTATGTGATTCCATTTTCTCTCTTGTTAGCCTAACAGCTGTGCTTTTTAATTTTACTCTTTCTTTTTCTGATTGCCTTAGAGTTGACGATAAGCATTTACAAATCAATCTGCAAGAGACACTTTACTGGTACTCATGTGGTACTTTATAATTGTAAATAATCCCAATCCCTGCTCTTTGTCCTTGGAATCTGTTAGGTTCTAGTAGGAAATATCTCCTTTAGGCTTATCTGTTGAACACTAGTTCCCCTAGTAATGGCAGTATTTGGGAAGGTTTTGAAAACTTATCTAAGAGGTAGGACCTAGCTTGCAGTCATTTACTGGAGATGTGTACTTGAGACCTGTATCTTGCCCTGGCTGCTCCTTGTATCTTTTTCTGTTTTTTTTTCTCCCATGAAGTCAACAGGCTTCCCTTCTGTGTGATCCTGCCACTCTTCTGCTCTGTTTTTCTCTCTGTAGGAGACTGTTCTAGGGTAGGGGTCCTGGGAAGGGTATAATTATTCTGCCTATCTCTTTAGCATTGCGTATGGTGACCCCACCTTCCAAGAAGTGGTATTACCTTCCTGAGGGGTGATCCCCTAACTGGATTATTTGACCTGCCCAACTGGAATGTTAAGTCTCCACCTAGACCTCACAGATTTCATTCTCTTAACCAGGCCTTACTGTTGACCATTTTGTATATTGCACATTTGATAACCTTTTCTACAGACCTTAGACATTCTATTTTTGTTTGTTTGTTGTTTTTTTTCTCTTTGCTTTTCAGATCTTGAGGTTTCTATTGATATATCCTCAAACTCGGATATTCTGTCCTTAGTTGAGGCAAGTCTATTAAATACTCCAAAGGCTTTTTCCATTTCTGTTGCAGCAGGGCTTTTCATCCTCACAGTTTATTTCCTTTTGGCTCTACCTTAGGACTTTGTCTATTGTTCTTACATTCTGTCTATGTGTTCATCACAGCCATTGTGCATTAATAATTTGTTTTAAATTCTGGTCTGAGAATTCCAACAGTACTCACTGTTTGCCTCTGGTTTCTCTTCCTGCTCCATTTATTGAAACTGATTTTTGCCTTTTAATGTGCCTTGTTCTTTTCCTGATAACTGAATATGATATAAAAGGAACTGAAATAAATAGACCTTGAATCATTTAGTGGTAAGGGGATTGTGGTGATGTGGAATCATTCTTTAATTGTATAATTAGGTCTTTTTAAAAATTAGTATTATTGTAAGTTTCACATATTTTTCAGTTCCTTCTACTGCCTTAAGGGAAGGTAGCTTAGAGTAGGCAGGATTTATGTACATCTCTTCTACATGGAAAGATAAAAGGCTTTGGAGTTGTCTTTTTACCTCCCTCCATGTTAGTGAGAGTCTCATAACACTCAGTTAGGAGCCAGGCCTATTGGAGTATGCTTGTAATCTCAGCACTTTGGAGGCTGGAGCAGAGAAATTGCAGGGTCATGTGTGGCTTCGGCTACATAGTAAGCCTCACAACGTAACTTACTAACTTGGTTGAGTTAGGCTTCTCTGATGGTGTATCTCAGAATGATTTCTTTCCCTTTTTATATGTCATATGTATGGGGTGATTTTTCTTTTGTTTTCATAGTGAAAATTTGGTCAACCTCTTCTAAGTAGACTACACAGAGGTGTATGGTCCTCTCATGATTGAAGATTCTGATTCATTGATTGTCCACCTCTTCCCTGACTATATCCAGTCTGGGTTTTCCTACTGGATTTCTTGTTAGCATGTAGGTGTCTACCTCCTGGTTACTGTTCCAGTCAGTTGTGATTCTCTGTGTTTGCCTAATTCTCTCTCCAGCTGCACTTGGCTCTGTTATATAATTCCCTCGCAGGTCTCAGAGAGCTATTGCATGTATCAGTTTGTCAATTAGGATGAATAGTGAGTTGTAAGCCCCTTATGTGCTAGACTGGAAGTGGTATTTTCATATTTGATGTGTATTTCATATATAATACTTTATTAATACTTCTCATATGTCAGCTAAACTAAGACTTTTCAATGCCATGATGAGCTATTTATGTAAAGTCATCTCTGATAAATTTTCCCTTATTTTATGCCTTTTTAAAAAGTGATACTCCACCATACTAGTACATTTTTGTAAGGATTACTGATCTACATCTGATTCAGAGTTAGTCCCATATGACTACCATCTCCTTAGATTTCGATAAAACCCCAAGTGCCCTCTTTTTTTTGATCTTTTGAGCTGGGGCCCATAAGTGGTCACTTCCTGTCGTCTGGGCTTCTCTCAGCGCAGACACTTGCCTTCCTCTGCCCTCATGGATACCTCCTGTCCTTTGGGAATGACTTTCTCCTTCCAGGAGGAAGCGGAGGGTGAGTGACAGTTCCCTTCCCTGGAATTTGCCGACAGTCTCATCATCTTTTGACATTTCCCACTTTGACATGACATTCTCATCTAAATTGGGTAGTGGTGGCTTATGCTGGGATGAGAATGGCAGCCACATTCCATTACTTTCTTTTTTCTTTGTGATACAGATATTCCTGATCCTGTCAGTGACACCCAGCCGTGTTTATGCTTAGCATTGAGTAATGAGCTGTTTTCCCACTTTTATTTTAGAGAAACCTTATTCAGCCTTACTGGAAAGCTGTACTCGGAATAAAATCTTTGGTTCTACATTTTTTCTTCTTTAAGTGATCACTGTTTGATTTTTTTATGCATTATAAATTAATTTTGCTTCTCCTAATTCTTTAATTTTTCCTCCAAGCTGTCCCAAATTAGGTATTATGTAGCTAGTTATTTGAAATATAAGAAGTGCAGCCTCACCTTTTCTTTCAATTGCTCCTTTGTCTTAGAAATATGTCTTAAAGGTGGTGTTCACATTTGTGCAATATGAAACAACTAGATGAAAATTGTGAATAATAGTGGGGAGAAATTATATCTGTGCCTCTTACAGATTCTCCCTAGCAAATACTGTGAAAAGTATGGTTTGCTGTGTTTTAGATACTCCATAATTACCATGTGGATGTGAGTTGTTATGGTAACTGGGTTTCCCCTTCTGTTAAATAACAGAGTAAATGGTTGCTTGAGATGCGATTGAATTGTCAGCTTTCAGGCTAATGTTATCCTGATGGGAAATGGGGTGGAGAGACAATGATGGAGGGGAGAGGTGCGGGGGGGGGGGGGGGGGGAATACTGAATGCTAAGAACTACTTACAAAGAAGTGAGGGCTGCGCACCTCTTAAGTCCCCCTTGTCTTCTTACTGTTTCTCGGGAGGATAGCGGTGGCAGAAAGTTACTTTGTGGCAACAGGGTTACTAATGACAGAAAGTTGAAGCCTCTTACTCACACTTAGTGAGTGTCTTTTATGGCCTCTAACATGAAGTGGAAGTGCTTTTTTTTCTTCTGGGAATGTAGGGAGAGTGATAGTCCTTTGTATCCCAGGACGCAACTGAAGTCAAATACCGTTGTTCTTTTCCTTTGTTGGGTTTGTTGTGGTGGAGGTGGTGGTGGTGGTGGTGGAGGTGGAGGTGGTGATGGAGGTCCTGGTGGTGCTGGTGGTGGTGGTGCTGGTGGTGGTGGTGCTGGTGGTGGAGGTGGTGCTGGTGGTGGAGGTGGTGGTGGTGGTGGAGATGGAGGTGGTGGTGGAGGTCCTGGTGGTGGAGGTTGTGGTGGTTGGTGGTTGGTGGTGGTGGTGGTGGTGGTGGAGATGCTGGTGGTGGTGGAGATGCTGGTGGTGGTGGAGGTGGTGGTGGTGGTGGAGGTGGTGGTGGTGGTGGTGGTGGTAGAGGTGGAGGTGGTGGTGGAGGTGGTGGTGGTGGAGGTGGTGGTGGTGGTGGTGGTGGAGGTGGTAGTGGTGGTAGAGGTGGAGATGGTGGTGGTGGTGGAGGTGGAGATGGTGGTGGTGGTGGAGGTGGTGGTGGTGGTGGTGGAGGTGGAGATGGTGGTGGTGGTGGAGGTTGTGGTGGTGGTGGTGGAGCTGGTGGTGGTGGTGGTAATAGCGGTGGAGGTTGTGGTGGTGGTGGAGGTTGTGGTAGTGGTGGTGGAGGTGGAGATGGTGGTGGTGGTAATAGCGGTGGAGGTGGAGATGGTGGTGGTGGTGGAGGTTGTGGTGGTGGTGGTAATAGCGGTGGAGGTGGTGGTGGCAGTGACAGAGGTGGTGGTTATGGCAGAGATCGAAGTGGTTTTGATGATAATGATGAACAGGGAAATTGTCTTGCTTTATGAAGTTGGGATCCTAAAATTAATAGCAAATACTTTTTTAATCTGTCAGTTCTGCATACTGCTCTGCCTGTCACACTCCACTTTTACAAAGAACCTCATCAAAAGATTTTCTTACTTGATTTATAGTACTTAAAGAAGGGATGCTAAAATGGGTATTATCTTGTTTAACCACATGATGGTGTTTGTTCAAGAAGCAGAACAAGTTGTGTGGTTCCATTAGGCAAACATTTATCAGGAGAAAATGTGAGTGATTATGCTTTCTCTCCCAATGTACTCTTATATTTATGAATTGTGTTTCTAAGCAGGATATCTCCATGAGCTAGCATTTCAGGTATACTGAATCATAATCTAAATGCTTTCAGAGTTTCAGAGTGTAGAGTTTATAGTACTTGCTATAAAATTTTACCTTTTCACTTAGTAGATACTTACCTGAGAATAAATATGTCTGAGCTAGAACATTTTGGGCATGTACTTAAAACTGTAAAGTTTTAAATAATAATTATGTTTTTACTTCAGCTGTGTTGACTCATACAAGTTTGTTTGCTTGTTTGTTTGTGAGACAGACTCTCTCTATTCCTGGCTGTTCTAGGGCTCCCAATATAGATCAGGCTGACCTCAGACTCACAGAGATTCATCTGCCTTTGCTTCCTGTGGAAGCCCACAAAGGTTTCCTAGTGAGATCTGAGCTTGTTTTACCCAGCAGGGCTGCATTAGAGGATTGCTTGAACACATGTGTGGTTACCAGGTGAATGGAAAAGGTCTGCAATTGGCTGTGCTAGGGGGAGGTCTTTTGCTCCACCCCTTTGCATTCTTATAAAAGGTCCTTTAGAAGAGACAGAAGGGGCTGGTGGATAATGATCCAGACCCTCCTGAGGCTATCCCGTGTCTCTACCCTCTATCCTTCTATGTAAATATTTCTCCTTCCTCCCTTCTCAAGGGTACCCTGGAGAAAAAGTGGGAGGGGCCTGTCACAGAGAAATGGGTAGGTCCCCCACAGCTTCCTGAGTATTAGGATTAAAGGTGTGTGCCATTATGCCTGGCTCTAGAAATTTTTATTTTTAAGATTTGTGTTTCTAGAATGATTGAAAGTTGAATGCCAAGCTGGGTCTGGTGGTGCATGCTTGAATCCCAGCAACTCAAGAAGCTGAGGGAGGAAGATCACACAAGGCCAGCCTAAGTTAATTTAGTGAGCCCTTATCTCAAAATAGAGTGTGAAACAAAGGCTTAGGATGTAGCTCAGTGGTAGATGCTTGGCTAGCTACTAAGAATATGTGAGGCCTGGAGTTTAATTTCTGGTATTATAACAATAAAAGGTTGAACACCATAGTTATGATGACTTAAAAATTTTTACTTTATAATTTTAATGTAACACATTTTTCTCTGATAAGGAGATGTGCTATATCTAGTTTCAACTCAGCACATGTGCAAAGACAATGTTACAGGTACTCTGAAGAGATCCTAGAATGAACAGGTTGTGATCTCTGTGCCTTGGAACTATGTGAGGTTGCAGATGTTCGTAGAACTATAGAGGTGAGAGAAATCAGTTCAGTCAGGTGAAATGAAGGGAAGAGAGTACACTTAAGGCAGAGAGATGAGTGAGTCCATAGGTCCTGTCAAGAGTAGGGAATATGTGGGAATTGGTTTATAGCTCAGTTCTCCAGAATAAGATTAAATGATACATAGGTACAAGAATTATGGAGAAATTGAGCCGGGCGGTGGTGGCGCACGCCTTTAATCCCAGCACTCGGGAGGCAGAGCCAGGCGGATCTCTGTGAGTTCGAGGCCAGCCTGGGCTACCAAGTGAGTCCCAGGAAAGGCGCAAAGCTACACAGAGAAACCCTGTCTCGAAAAAAAAAAAACAAAAACAAAAACAAAAAAAAAAACAAGAATTATGGAGAAATTGGTTGAGGTTCTTGAGCAGCACAATTATCTTCTAAGTGAATGATGTTGTTTTGATCCTGAGAAGATGTAAAGTAATATAAAATGCTTTATTAACCGTTAAAGATTTTGCAAAGAAGTTCTGAGTTAATGCAACAGAGGCAGCACCATTTGTGACGGGCTAGCAGAGGAAAGATTTGAGGGCACTGAAGATCGGATGGGTGGTGTCATAGTCACCTGGGGAGAAAGAACACAGGCCAGTGAGGAAGGAAGTAGGGGTATGCCAAACTTGCATTTCAGAAATTGGCTTGATCATTGAGTCAGGGAAGACCCCCAAGATAAGCAAGTCTGAAGTTTCAAACCTTGATAAAAGGGGTATTCATAGATGATATTGACAGAGACAGGGAAGATAAATGAGAGTGGGTTTTTGATAAACAAGCTAGCAGGGAGTGTAAGAGGTAGTTGAAGGTGAGAGTCTGGACACATATTCCAGAAACAGTAGTTTTCTAACTACTTTTGATTTTTTTTTAAATTAAAAAATTTTAACTGATACATTAAAATGTAAAAAATTGTGTATACCAAGTTATTCATATTTATGAGATACCGTGTAAGGTGTTAATACATGCAAACTATATTTTTATTGAGCTTGAACTTGATATAGATTTCCCTGTTAGTGTATACTCTGTGCATTTTGGGAGGTACATATATTTCTGTAAGCAGCATCAGTCAAGATAAGAATTATCCTAGCATCCTAAAAAATGCCTTCTCACTCTTCATGATCAAGTCTGTCACCTTCACCATCTCTTTTCTGTCTCCGTCTAATTAAAATTAAAGCTTAAAATGCCCTAGGGACCAACCACAGTGACCAAGAGCTGACTCTAAGTCCGGCCATTTCCCTCACTGTGCCTAGACAAGTCGTCTTCTTGATTTTCTGACTCAAATATTACACATGGTACCAGAAGTGGGGTGCCAAATGGCATAGCCAAGTGTTTGGAAGCCAGTACTTTACAGTATCATGGCACTGTTCTTTCAGAGTTTCTGTTTTCTCTTACCTGGATGGCTGTAGAAACCTCTGCAAGGCTTTCTTGCTCTGAGCTTTGTCCATCTGTTTTCAGCTGAGTAGTCCGCAAGGTCCTTGTACAGTGTAAATGAGATCATCCCGTTCCTCTCGACACCTGAGAACGGCTCCTCTTAACTCAGAAGGGAAACAAGTTGTGAAAAGTGACCTAGAAGAGTCTGGACTCCCTGGCTCCCCTGTTAGTCCGCCAGAGCTTTCCTTTCCAAGGTCCTCTTTCTCAGCTTGCCCACTCCAGCTGTTCTGGCTTTTTGACTCCTCCTCACACAGGTCAGCCCTGTGCCTGTGTATGGCCTTTGATATGTTTTCTGGTTTTGTTGTTGGTTTGCTTTAGATTGAGATGACATCCAGAGCATGCATTAGCCATGCTGAAGTTTAGCTTTCACTGCCTCTAACAGGCAGCAGTGTTGTGTATCTCTTCCCTTTCTATTGCTCAAGAATATTTCAGTCACTTCCAAATGAGTTGTGTTCCCATTAAACAGCCCCTTCTCACTTCTCCTGTCTTCTCTCTCTTTCTCTCTACCACCAGCAACCACTGCTCTGCTTTCTGTCCTCGTGGGTTTGCCCATTCTGGTTATTGCATACAGATAGAATCCTGTAATGTGATCTTCTGTGTTTGTCTTCTTTTGGTTTGATACATTTTCAGGATTTATCCAGTTTAGCATTTCAGCATGCAATAGGACTTTGTTTCACTAATATTACATCTTATGCATCTATAGACTATCTTATTGATCCATAGATGGAAATTTAGGTTACTGTTTTAAAATTTAATTTAATTTTTTGCTTTTGTGAACATGCTAATATGGGCATTTATTTACAAATTCTTGTTTGAAATAATTGTGGATTCTATCTAGAAATAGAACTGCTATGTTTCATATTCTGAGAAACTATCAAGCTTTCCCAACAGCTGAACCATTCTGGATTCCCTTCAGCATGTGTTTCCTCACTATTGGCAAATTTTCACGCAGACTTAACCCTCTCAGTGAGATCTACTGTGAGCACTCTGCCAACCTTGGAGCTTGCTCCAGCCCTCACTTTTATTTCTTTAGCATGCTTCTTCCCTTTGCATGCTTGTCTGGCCTCCTTTTTAGGTGCATGAACGATGTTTCATCATACTTACCATGTCATACATGTGGAGACTTTCCTCTTACTCTTTCTGAAGACAGAGGACCTGTGTGTCCAAGCAGTCCTCACTGTAAGAGTATGGGTGTTAGTTATAGGGAAAACTAAGTTTCTCGTGTTTATTAAAACTCAGTGACACAGTGTTTACTGACCTTGCTGTAGTAGCTGCTGGGTAACTAGATTTCCACTTTCGTGAATATTTACTATTTCATGGACTAGGTTTCCTGAAGACTTCTCAAGAGTCTAGCAAATTAGACATAGCTGTCATACTTTATAAATGCCGATTGAGTTTATTTTGCAGGCCAGCAACTTCAACCTCAAAAATAGACAATATTAATAATTATGTATTGCATTGAAATAACTTCCTAATGATGGTTATGGAAAGCCTTTTGGCCTGAGACACAAATGAAAAGGGCCTGTCTTTTAGCACGCTGTTTCCCTAAGTCTCTTTACTGAGGGAAAAGTCAAGAGAGTGCTTTTAAAGATGTCTATTCAGCTAATTCCAGGGCACCCTAAGATTGAGGTATAAGTCCATAAGACATGGGGCCTCAGGTTGGAATCTAGGCCAGAGTGTTCCCTAAGCCTCTGCATCTGATACCCTCAGTGTGGTCAGAGCCACAGGATTCGTTGGGCCTTCTGCTGATGGCCTCCTTCAGAGGGGTTTCTGGGCATGTGTGGCTTTCTTTTTCGAAGCTCATTATTCCAGTTGTTCCTTTACATTTACATTTTCCTAGAATTCATTCCCTTTTCAAACTCAATATTAAGAAGGAATTGAAACTACTGTCTTTCCAAAGGATTCAATGTTCTTTTTGTCAATGTGCATGAGGCTGACAAGAGTTCTTAGTTGTACAAGGATACCCATGGAGAATTTGAAAATATTTTGTATTTCTTAAGTAAGAGGTAAAAATTCAAGTCGCATTATTTGAATGTTGTTTCTATTAACTCTGGGTATCAGAGTAGGGGCTAATGATAATGTATTCTGTGACTAGAGAACATAATTCATAGGGGAAAAGGGAAAGCATTTGGAAACAGAGAACAGGGCTGAAAACTGAGGACCTCCTTCCCAGCTGGATATGTGGCCTAGGTTATTGTGGTTTTTTCTGGATAGTCTAAGAACAAGCAGGGGCTGGAGGGCTCATTCCTTCTATTGGCGAACACACTGACAAGGCAGTATAAATACTTAGTCAGAAAAAAGTCTTTATAATTTCTTCCAGTCACTTCATGGTCTCAGTCTCCATCTCATGCTGTTTAAATATCTGATGTTTGAAAAAACAGCAGTGGCACCAGAAGTGATAGACAAAAGTCAGAATTAATCCTATTGTTCTCTTGCTGGCCCATGTCCTATAGAGTCTTCACCGTCCGTCCTTGCAGTCTGTTTCTGCCCATTTCTGGCTCTCCTGCCAGCAGGAAAGGTTCGGGTGGAGTGCTTGATAGTCCTTGTCATCCACAGTCCCTTGCATAGTAGGTTCTCACTAGGATGAGAACGCAGCATGCCCAGCTGTATTCAGCTGTATTGTCTCTCCTATCAAGAGGCACTTGAAAATATTCTCAAAATACTGGGAACTGCTCTGAAGCAGCAGTTACTGTAATTCTGTCATAATTATATGCAAACTCCTCTCTCCCTTCTATAGGGAGGTGGATGAAAGTTTAGGGACATGGATGAAAGTGTTGTTTGTTGAGTTTAGGGACACATGAACAGCACTGTAGCTGTTTGTCTTGAGGCATCTTGTACAGGCACGGACTCTGGGAAGATGTGTTGCAATGCTGTGTACTAACAGGTAGAAACAGAAATGACTACGCGAGCCAGATGCTTTGTTGGGGCTCTGCTTGGAAGTAGATCTCACTGTTGGCATGTGTTGTTTTTCCCTTGTACACCAACCCTGATGACAGGCCGGCCGGCGGTGCACACAATGTGTACCGTGCTGATCGGCATGCTCTTTTCACCGTGGTCTCTACACAGTGTGGTTTCTGTTGGCAGTTTATGTTTATTACTTCAGAAGTGGCCATTTTGAAATCCAGGCTATGAGTAATATTTATTTTTATTTAATATCACTAGGGGGTTTGTTAGACAGTACCCTGCTCTTTGGCAAGAGGTTTTATAGCCTTTCCCCCTGGTTTTCAGAGGATTTGTATTACAAATACATCTTAACTTGTTGTTATTATTTCAGGGTTTCATTTGCTTTAACTTAGAAAATCCCAGGCTTACTTCATTTTTGTCTTTAGAAAATTCCAAACTCTGTTCGACTGGGAATATTGAAAAGATATCATTTGTGGTTCCAATCCTGAACTAACTTGGTTTGTTTTAGAAAAGAAACCACTTAAATAGAGCTGGTGTTTTTGTTTTCTTCTGAGTTCTGTGTAGTCTAACGTGCCCATCTTTCCCACAGGTCCACGTCCAGCCATCAGAATGGCACCATGCACTCTTTCTTCCACAGGCCTGGCTTGCATATATGACTCGAGCTTACCATGCTGTTTTACAGGTAAGGACACGGCTGTGCTTTGTGGGTGAGCATTTCCTCCTCATCACTGATTTAAAAACAATGTGTATTTACTGTTTCAAGAATTTACTCTCTGGGGCTGACTACACAGCATCTGCCACCCCCTGCTTCTAAAGTTCCAGTTTTAAAAACCAAGGTTCAACTGTACTAAGATCCCCCTGGGAAACAAAGGAGTTCGTTGGACTTATTTACAAAGTATGGGTGTGGCTTTTTGACAGCAATGGGGGTGATCCCAAGCAGCCTCCCTGGAAATCCTTGCCTTAGCATGAATGATGGTTTCCTCCTGGCTGCATAGATGAAGCCCCCTTTCCCTAAGCTTCTGTAGCCTGTATCTGTTAGCCTCTCCCTGACACCCCCAAATCCTATGCCATTAGGGCAGAATTGCACACAACTGGTTAGAAGGAGAATGCTCAGGTGTGGGTTCCATGACCTTCCCCACCATCTCCTCCTCTGAAGGAATGTTGGTGTTCAACAAGCCCAGTTGGATGATTTTTTGCAAGCAGCACAGCTGACCTCCAGAAAGTGGAGATTGTTCTGCACAGAGGATCATGTTGAAAAAGTGTAAAAACACTTGGGAAAAATAGTACTATCAAAAATGCAATGGTTCCTTTGCTCATAAGAAATGTAGGGCTCAAGGTGGTGGTGGTGCACACCTTTAATCCCAGCACTTGGAAGGCAAAGGCAGGTGGATCTCTGTGAGTTCAAGGCTAGCCTGGTCTAAAAGAAAGTTCCAGGATAGCCAGGACTGTTACACAGAAAAACCCTGTCTTGAAAAAAATAAAAACAACAACAGCAACAAAGAAATGTAAGGCTTGGGGCATCTGTCTGTCTCTTACACATATACACACCCTTCAAGGAAGAGAGGGTGGGAAACTCTGGTATATATTTTTATAAGTTCATTCAAGAAGTAGAAATGCAACAGTGGTGATATCTTTCTTCTACATAGTACCTACCTCTTAAGTATTACATACACTCCCATCTAATTCATTTTCCCCTGTCCTGTTGTGACAGTGGTGTTCAGACCTCAATCTCTGTGTAACTCAAAGTATCAGTTGCTGCCCATTGCCATGCAGGGGACTTTTAAAATGGGACTGTGACAATCAGATCTGCTTTGAAAAAGGCGTTCTGAAATGAAGCACTGAATTGCCTCTGGTGAATGCAAAACGTCACTGAGTAGTGATATGACTGCTTCACTTACTTTCAAGGTCTAATATGCCACCAGGACCACTTGTGGCCAGTTGGCCAAAGGAACTTTCAGCCAACAGGTCTGCATGCTGATTCCTCTTGTGTGGTTTGCAGGGAAGGATAGCAGAGCTGGAGCTGCAGTTACAGCATGGCAAAGAAGGACCCGAGGAGGTGCAGTACAAGCGCAACACAGCCTGGCTCTGGTAAGAGGATGACATTCTGCTGCACACTGTTGTCGTGGGCCGTGAGCAGTGATGGGAACAGCACATGCCTTAAATGCTTCCATGCTGACTGCATTCCCTTCTGTGTGAGCCAGAGGGAACTCGGAAGACCCGATAGGTTATTTTCACCTATCCCCTAGATATGATAAGCAACACTGTTTTCAAAACTATGTATACACACACACACACACACACACACACACACGTACGTGTGTGTGTGTGTGTGTGTGTGTGTGTGTGTGTGTGTGTGTAGGCATTCCCATTCATCGGGGTCTGTGAGGAATTGGTACCAGTATCCCCTGCAGAGAGCAAAACCTACTGAAGCTCATGTCTCATATACACAGCATAGCATTGATATGTCATCTATGCACATCCTCCCACATATAAACCACCTCTAGGTTACTTTGGTAACGTAAACAGTGTAAATTCTGTGACTGTCTTTGTGCTTGCTGTATTGTTTAGGGAAAGTGACAAGCGTCTACATAAGTGCAGTCCAGACACGATGTTGCCTAACTATTTTTAATCTATGTTTGGTCATATCTGTAGACATGGAACTCACAGGTACAGAGCACTAGCTGAATATGTCTATACATTTTTTCCCCTGATGCAGTGTGGGAATGGTTTGGTCCCCTCAACGCTGTTCCTTATAACTGATTGTTTTAGTGCTTTTGAATAAAAGTTCTATTTTCCCTACTCAGTTCATTGCCACTCCACCTGATATGTAGTCTAGAATTACTCCTCGTCTCCTCTGTTCCCAAAGACATCTTCAGGATTGTGACAGTCTTTCTGTCTCAGACCTTCAGTTTCCCTAGCAGATGCTCCCTAGGGTGTTCCTACTACATTACCTGGGGGTATATAAATGCTAACACATTAAGAGCAACATAAATTGTTACATAGTTTGAGAAGAATAGTTTGTCATATTAATTGATGCAGCAACCTAAATGTAAAGGAATTGCCCGGAACCTAAATAGCTTTGTCTATATCCACAGGTTGCTTTATTCAAAATTGGATAAAAGTTACTTGATTGTAGAAAATTAAAATATTTAGGTATTTAATTCTGTTCTGTTTTATTTTATTGATTTTTTTTTAAAAAGGCAATGGATTTAACATTAGGAATTAAGAATTTGGGTTTCACTCCCTGTTTGTTTTTTCTAAATTTTATTATTTTATATATACGGGTATTTTGATTTTGCTTGCATGTCTGTCTGAGCATCATGTGCATATAGTATCCACAGAGGCCAGAAGAGGGCATCAGATCTCCTAGAACTGGAGTTATAAATGACTGTTACCTGCTATGTGGGTGCTGGGAATTGAACCCAGGTCTTGTGAGCCATCTCTCCAGCCCTCCTATTTGCTGTTTTGAGATCTAGTTTTGATTTGTCTTCTAGAAGTGATAATTTGACAAGAATGTTATATTTACTACATTTTCAAAGATATAGACCTATGGACATAAGCCTCTGATGAAACTTACAAGCTGTATGGATGTGAATATTAGGGAGAAATGGCCCTGGGTGTTTCATTAGTATAGTGTAGACCAGGAGACTTTGCTATACAACTGATAAGTAACTGATAGGGTATTTTGAAAGGAACTCTTCAGCAACTTTATTTGAACACAGTCCCAATCCAAATAAAGACATTTCTTTATTATTTCAAATGTATTTATTATTTTCTGTGTGCCAGGCATTGTTCTGAGCAGAGAAAAACAGCATTTCCCTGTTCTCCCCAGCCTTATACACCACTGAATAGAAACAGATAATAAACAAACAGACAAATGGAATAGGACAGATTTTGATTAGGGCAAAAGTAGTAGGAAGTGAATGGGCTGGGGTGAGTAGGAGGAGCTGAGGGGTTACTCTCTTCCATGGAAAGTTCTGGAGTGCTTCTTTAATAATATGGCCTTGAGATGAGACCTGAAGTGATGGAATGAGCCAGTCTGGAGGCAAGGGAAACCCTGCAACGGATAGTGAATCCCAGGGAACACTCTAGAAAGTGAAGCCAGTGTGGCATGTTGGGAACAAGGAAGGAAGTAGGTGTGACACAGAGTTCTGGAGATCAAGAGTCTCTCTTGATACTCTCTTGATACCCTCTTGAGAGGGGTAGGTACCGTTGGTGGATTTGAAACTGGGTATCTGCTTCCTGATTTGGAAGGAGTGCTCTATGTGTTATGGTGAAGGCAGCTTCTGTAGAAATTGATTAGGATTCTGCTGTAATAATTCAGACAAAAGATGGGAGAGTCTTAGGCTGGGGTACTAGCAAGAGAAGAATGAAAAGTCAGTTTTGAATCTGTTTTGAAGGCAGGCTCATAGGTTTATAATTTCATAGGTTTAACTTATTGATTTAAATGGAAGATGTGAAAGATGGACATCAAGGGTAAAACACTGATTGAAAGAGTGGAGCTTCCACTGACTAAGTCAAGAAAAATAGCAGTCATGACAGCCGATTTTACCAGATTCTAGATCTGAAAGGTATGAGATACTTAATGAGGTTTCGAACTAGAGATACCAAGTAGGTTGTTGAGTCTAGAGTTCAAAGGAGACATGAAGATTAGAGCTATCATTTTGGGAATCATTTGCTTATTGATGACAGTTAAAATCATGATGCTGGATGAAATCTAGGAAATTTATAAAGAAAGAGAATTTCAGAGGATTGAGCCCTGGACTACTTCAGCATTTTATGGAGGGGATGATGCAGAGAGAATCATTAACTAGGCAGAAAACTAGCAATCGGTAATAGAAGAGAAGCAAGGACAGACAGTGACCCAAGAAGGGGACCAGCATTGTGTCAAATACTGAATGAAGATGGACATTGAGTCATTCAGTCTAGCCTCTTGAAAGTCTTCTGTGACCATCAAGGGAACTGTTTGGGTGGAATTGTGGGATAAAATCCAGACTAGTGATGGACCTAAAGTAGAAGGAGATGAACGTGAATCAGGCATAGTTAGTTCTATTCTAAAAAATGTTTGGTGTGTGAGAATGGTCGCAGTGTAAGTAGCAGTTGGAGGGCCTTTTCTTTTCCTAAGAGCGTAGATATTACAACATCTTCATTTGCTAAGGACAATGATACAAGAAGGGGACACCGGTGATGCAGCAGAAAGAATGGGGCTAGCAGTTGCTCTGGTGTGACCATGCATGCCTGTCAATAGACAGCCCCTCATGTGTTACTGTCACACACTGAACACTAAAAGATTACAGAAAATGTGGACATCTGTAGATCAATTGGGCACTCAATTACTTTTAAAAATATGCTTTTGGTCTATAAGAGCAGCTTGCAAGTATGTGAAAAGCTTGGTTCTTACGGATGACTTATTCTCAGGAATGGTGAGTCACTAAGAGTTTATTATATGCCAGATGCAAAAAGTTATGAACATAAAGTTTTATAATAATAAAAAAAAAACCTTGAGGGGCTGGAGAAGTGGCTTCATGGTTAAGAGTACTTTCTGCTCTTGTGAAGGATCCGAGTTCATTCTTGTAAGGTGGCTCACAATTTCTTGAAATTCCACTTCCAAGTGACCCAATACTATCTTCTGGCCTCTGTGGGCACCCATACATATATGGTGTGGATACACACACACACACACACACACTTCAAAATAAAAATAAACCTTCTAAGAATTTAAGAAATGTAAATCTGACACAGTGCTTTCTATTGTACCTCAGAGCTCCTATGTCAGAAATGCTGTTGTAGTCTATAAATATTTACACTGAGCATACCTACCTTCCAGCCCATAGGTATGATTATCTTCTTTTGGCTTTGGTATTTGAAGTTGTATTTTATATATACATACAGTGATTTCTGTATATACAATTTGGATACAGTAAATTGATATTTTGGTGAGCTCTCATGCAAAAGGAGAGAACAGTATCATTTGGGGCTGCCATAACAACAGTGCTGTAGACTGGGTGGCTTCAACAACAGAAGACTTTTTCCCTTCTCTGGAGTCTGGGAACCAATATGTCTGGTAAGTCCTCTCATCCTGTGTATCCTCATGTGGGAGAAACAGAGGAAGCGAGCTTCCTCATGCCTGTTCTTGTGAGAGCACTAAGCCTCTCTGCGCAGGCTCTCCCTCCAGTTACTATCAGCATAGGTTTAGGAAAAGGCCACACCCGGTCCACAGAAGAGTAAAATGAAAGGCACCATGCACTGCCACTCCGGGGATGGCATGGACACAACGCTGCCTGTCTGTCCTTCGTTACATTGTCTCCTTGCCTGCAGCCACTAGCATCCTACAGACAGGAAAGTAAAGCCCTTGTTAATGTCCTTTTCCAGAACTAGCTCTGCACTTGCACCCTTAAGACCCAGAGGCATTGCTGGAAGTTCTAAAATGATTTCTTACATTCATTATTGTGTGTCAGAGCATATAGGCGTGCATGGGCCACAGTGTGCAAGTGTAAGTCAGGGGGAAATTGTGGGAATTTGGTCTCTTTCTTTGCACCTTGTAGTTCCCAGTGATCAAACATAGGTCCTCAGGTGCCTTTGCCCGCTGAGCCATGTGACTGGCCTTCTGGAGGTTCTTATAAATTGATGAATAAGTTAGTGGGTGCAGTCCTTGGTGTCATATAAGCTGTGTCTGTTTTCCAACTTTATTGCAGGGTCAGAGACATGCTGACTGATGAGATCACCAAGACAGCTGCGAAGTAAGTCATTTATTCTCCTACCCAAAATACTAATAAACCTTTCACTCCCGGACAGGTACACATACTTTCTCCTTCTGGGGCATTTCATAATATTGAGAACTATAAAGTAATTTTTTTTAATAGAAAACCATTGTTACTCATGTTAACTATATCAATTCTCAGTACATGCCTTTTTGTACACACAGAAGGACTGGTACAAATACATAGCTCTTTAATCGAGAGATACTCAACTTGAACACCTAACAAAATGCCATGTGGTTTGGCTGAAATTTAAAGGACTATACTTTAGTTCAAGGAGGAGAACTGAATTCTGGAGAATGTGAGTTACATTGGGTCTACAAATAGATTATTAAATCTCAGTTTCATTGCAGCAAATAAAGTGGGGCCCCTCTTACACTTCCTGGTCGCTATGGGGTCCAGTGTGTTTAAAAATTGGATTCTACTTAGCAATTAGTCTGGCCTTGGATAAACCTCATCAGCTCTATGACAGACTTTAAAAATGAATTTCATATACACAACACTAATACAAAGACTCAGTAAAAGGTGATGTCAGGCATATCCTGGTGACGGTTTTAACAAAAATTGCTTGAGTGTTACTGCCGTGAGGCTTTTTATTTACCTGAAGCCAAAACTCACTAAGGAAATTACAGCCTAATGAACTTACTTGCCGGAGCAATCTCTTCAGGCCTCTCCGCTAACAAGCTGACTAATTGCTCCTGGCAGCAGAGACATAAGCCGGTTGCGTTCACAGCTCCCTTCCTCCATCACGTTCTGCTGCTGTGTCATGTTGCCTCGATTTCTTCTTAGTCTCCAACTGACACAGGCACACTCCTGCCCTAGGTTTTATGTGCACCGAAGCCCATGTCCTGTAGAAGTATTGAAGTGCAATGTTATGTACCCTAGCCACATCCTGGGACATTGTGTAGCTAAAAAGATTGGGCATTAGGAAAACAGAAACAAACAGCCACATAATTGTAAAGTCTATCTCAGCACATGCTCATTACTCACTCCCTCGCCCCCCCTACAACTGAATAAAGGAAAAGGGAACTGGTGGTCTCCCCACTGCTGGGGTGGGCCTGGGGAAACATCTGCAGAAAGGATCCCTTAGGAATGCGTGTACTCTGCCGCACAGGTGAGGGGGGCCATCTTGCCTCCTTTTCTTTCGTGGTTTGTGTTCTTGTGCAGTGTTGTTCTTGCATCCTGTTAGAAGCAGGATGTTTGGAGCAAAAAGCTTGGATGATGCAGAAATAAGCAGGTTTATGTTGAGACAAACTATAACTTTGCCTCTGAAGTCACCTTTATACCCCTGTTCTTAAATCTTATTTCAACATGACTTTTCTCTATAGATTTTTTTTTAGGCAACACATTGCTACTAGTACCCAAGGTCAATGTGTTCACATTCTCAGGAGTACACAATAAAACAATTCAGATTCTTATAGGAGTACCACCTTTGTATCAAAAACTTCACAGTGTAATTTTTTTTTTTTTTTTTTTTGGATTTTATCTTAATAAAACAGTTGGGATAGGGCTCACTGTGGCAGGAAGTGACTAGGATAAGGTCCAGAGGCTGAATGGCCGTGACAGAAGAGGAGAAAATGGCTGCCACTTTCTCTCTGCATCTTTCCAGTGCCTTCCTTCACCAGGCAGAGACCTCGCTCCTACCCTCTGACAGCTGAGCTGCCGCTATGGACTGCCTGAGCCCGGGGCTTGTTTTGTTCACTCATGAGTTGAGTGCAGAAAGTAACTTCCAGTCACAGAGTTACTGACTTGCTCATTTGAGAGAGTATTTTCGAGAATCGGGGTTATGGCTAAGGGAGAACCAGACCATGGGTAAGACAGGTGACTGATGGCAGTTTGTTTTCATTGTCATTAATTAAATGGGTTTGAACTCAAAGACAAAAATCCCCAAATGATTGGGTCACTTTGCTGATATGTAATGCAATACTTTGTCCCTCAGAAAGCATCACTGAAACTCATCCTTCCTTGGGCTTTTTAATTAGGTTAATGACATCAGTTTGTTCCAAAGGACAATTTAATTAAAATGTCAGTGGTGTTGCTTAGATAAAGACTGTACTGATGCTGACATGTTATTATGCAAATTAGTCACAGCTGTTTGACTGGTAGGGGATAGTTATTCGAGTAACAAGGCGGTGAGTTTGTGCTGCTCTGGTTGTAGACTTTTCACCAGCCAGCTCTTCCTGCTAAGTATGCAGTGTGTACTGTAACAAGTTTGAGATAAGCAAGCTCTCCAGTCCTGGAGTCTTCGTCAACTGTGAACTTGAACCATGGATGCTTTGCGTAGACTGAGCAATTATGTTCTATCTGGAAATTAATGTCTAGATAAAATTCAGGTTACATCCAAAGATCTAATTACCAGTGGCCTTAAATATATTTTCCTTCATTTTTCTACAGTACATCCTTAGATATGTCAAGACAAGTGAAATAAAATGATTTGCAGTACTGTTTTACAGCAGGCAGGAGCTAGAGAGATTGCATGGTGGTTAAGAACGCTCACTGCTATTGCAGAGGACCCAGGTTTGGATCTCAACACCCATGGCAGGCAGCTCACTCCTGTAACTCCAGCCCCAGAGGATCTGATTTCCTCTTCTGGTCTCTGATGGCATGATGGCATCAACACACATATCATACACTCCCGTGGACAATGGACATACATACATACATGCATACATACATACACACAAGTTTAAAAATCAAAATAAATCTTTCAAAAGAAATAGGCTAAATTCTCTTTTGTAACTTGAGTGTTATAAAGATACTTTTTATGTAAGATGCCCGTTTAATGAGATTTGATATGCAGTTTTGGGTAGCCATTTAACTGTGTGTTTTCTGTATAGTGAGAAGACTAAAGATTTACTTTTCAGATTACTGAGAATTTTAAACAGCTCCTTCTTCTCCCCCCCCCCTCTTTCTCTTCCACAATCCATCCTTAGGGATTAATGTTTCCACAGCCTCAGTGGGAGCCATTTGTTTAGACCTCTAGGAGTTCTTCCGGGTTTTTCATCCAGTCCTCAGTAGGAATGTTGATGCCTTACTGACTCAAGGCAGACCTCACAGAAGACTGAACTGAAGAGGGCTGGACAGAATGAGCAAGCTGTAGAGCAGGGCTTCACTGAGCTGGACTGCTTCTGCTCAGGGTGGGAGAGAGAGAAGCAGAAAGGGTTAGGTAAATGAAAAGACTTGATTCCTGTAAAATAGAGGCAAACATACAAGAATACACGTTCCTAAGAACCGTTTAGTACCTGTTCGTCTGTGTGCAGACTGATCTGGAGGTAGATACTAGGCTTGCTTGGGGAGCTGGTGTGAAGGTCATTCTCGTCCTCTGGGTCTGCTCTAACCCTGTACTGCATATAATAAATGCATGCAGTGAACTCAGGCTTAGGTTCCATTCCAGGGCTCTGGAGACATTCTCTGTGGGACATCATGGGGTTGCAGTTACATGCCCAAGAGTAGAGATGGGGAAGTTCTGCTGCAGATAGCAGCTCGTCATTGTCTCATTCAGAGCTTTCTTCCATAGGATTAGCCTGGGGGTATGGAATAATACTCAGTGTACATTTTTACATGCTAAGTATGTATGAAAATTAGTTATGAAGTAAAAAATAGGAGTTTTATTGTTAATATTAGAAAGCTATCATTTGAATTATATAACAGGACAACTCTCAACTCAAGCGGTCTAAAAACAACCCCCCCCCCAACCTCCTATCTTATCTGGAATCGCTAAGTCATATTACAAAGCGGCCCTAAGGCTTCTGGCTTTGATATAGTGGGATAAGGGAGAAGGGGAGTCATGACTACCAGAAGCTGCCACATGTTAGGTGGGAGTAAAGGACACTTGTGACCTGATTTAGGGGAAGCTGGTTCCATACACTGCTGCTTCAGAGGCCATTACACTTTGCTAGGTGTTTAGTTCTGTTTTGGGGATAAATCAATAAATTCAAATTGGCTAAAAATGACATAGAAGAATATAGCTTGGGAAATGCTGGGTCAGAGAATGAAATGAGATGTGCAGGAAGAAAACGTAGAAATAAGAGCTTGCGTTTCTAAGTTGCACAAGGTCACAATGGCCATGGCGAGGAGAGTTAAAAATCAGCTCCAGTGTTAGCACAGGAGTTATTGGTATCTGGGGGGAAACAGACCTACAGGTTTTAAAGAATGTATTTCTTTTTATTTGATTTTGTTTTATTTATTTTCAAAACAGGGATCACCAGGTATCCCTGACTGTCCTGGGACTCACTATATAGACCATGATGACCTTGAACTCACAGAGATCTGCATGCCTCTGCTTTTGAGTGCTTTGATTAAAGGTGTGCACTGACACACCTGGCTTCTTTTTGTTGTTGTTGTTGTTGTTTTTTGTTTTTTGAGACAGGGTTTCTCTGTGTAGTTTTGGTGCCTGTCCTGGATCTCGCTCTGTAGACCAGGCTGGTCTCAAACTCACAGAGATCCGCCTGGTTCTGCCTCCCGAGTACTGGGATTAAAGGCGTGCCCCACCACCACCCAGCCTGGTTGGTTATTTTTATTATCTGTGTATCAGTACTTTGTCTGCATATGTGTGTGTATTGTGTGTATGTCTGAGGCCCATGGAGCTTAGAAGAGTTTTGTCTGCATATGTATATGTATCATGTGTATGCCTGGGGCCCGTGGAATTTGAAGAGTGTCAGATTCCTGGAACTGGAGTTACTGATGGTTGTGAATTGCCATGCTGGGAACTAAACTCAGGTCCTAAGAACAACAGCAGTCTAACCAGTGAGCATCTCTCTAGTCCCCGGACCTGCATTCTCATTCTGGTTCTAACCAGGTTTGTGCTGCAGTGGCAGGGCTCTGCCACCTTGTCTGCTCTCCCATGGTCATACCTTCTCTCTTGGTCTTCTGAGTCCTTTCTTGGCTTTTCTCAACACAGGGAGAGTCCGGTGGTCAAAGGGAATGCACTATTGGCCTTGAGCAGCCTTGCTGTTGTGGTGTCTAAGCACGAAGCTAGCCTTTCCTCGGATTCTGATGGAGTCTTGGAGGTGAGTTGGGAGGATTTAGGGCATGTGGGCTTTGGTTATATCTCCTTAGCCCTGACTTAGGTGGCATGGGCCCGAGTTTACAAGGTTAAATTCTGTGACTGCATCTTCAAATTCTGTAACACGAATTTTAAAAAAGTCTTATAATAAAAAACCCAGAGCCAGATATTGGGATGAAGGCTGAAAGATCAGAGAAGCAGAACAGCCAGCCACTAGCTGACCTCTACGAAATCCTCAGCCTCAAGAGAGCAAGTTCCTGTTTCCTCACACCTTGTATACCTTTCTGTGTCCTGCCATGTTACTTCTTGGGGTTAAAGGCGTGTGCCAACACTGCCTGGTTCTGTTTCTCTCATGTAGTCCAGGGTGGCCTTGAACACACAGAGATCCAGATGGATCTCTGCCTCCTGAGTGATAGGATTAAAGGTGTGTGCCACCACTGCCTGACCTCTATGTCTAATTTAGTGGCTGGCTCTGTCCTCTGATCCCCAGGTAAGTTTTATTGGGGTGCACAATACATCACCACAGAATCCTGCTACTTGATGAGCCTTACTGTTAGCCCTGCTATCTTGCTGACTCACTCAGTGTATTTCTGTTCCCCGTTCCCCACTGTAGTTAAGTGGCCGTTTCCATTTGCAGGTGCCAATTTTATGAAACAAGGGCTGTCTTTCTGTGATTACATCACTGGTAACCAATCTTAGGGGGTTAACCAGGCTTACAGAAAGTGAACAATGCTGTCAAAAAAATGATAAATAAGCTGTGTTTACATATTGAAAAAAATTGTACTTTGCATTTTAATTGTAGATGTCAATGATAAAGTGCCTATTCATTGTTGCAAGGCATTTATTTCTTAATTAAACATGTGGCAGGCTGGCCAATATTCATTTCCAATGTGCTTTTTCAGATAATTCATATCTGTCAAAATAAAAAGCTGTGGATTTGTTCTTATTTAAATAGTTCTATTATCTGTTAGCTATCATTATCAAGATATGATGTGGCCCAAGTAGATAAAATTAAAACAAAACAAAACAAAACACAGGCTTTGGAATAACAGAGGCCTATATTTAAATTTCATTACTTTGACTTATTAGCTATAAACCTTTTTATAGTGATCTGCACTTTTAGAACCTGCTTCCCAATCTATAAGATGGAATGACAGTGCTTCCCAGGTAATAGTACTGTAAAAGTTAAATGAATGTGAGGACACACACAGACACACACAATCTCATGACAGCAGGTAAATGCTAAGCTCTCGATAGCTAGAGCCATTATTAACATCACTGTCTCTGTCCTAGAGGAGTGTTCTATGAGCCATTTGTACTCTGTCTTCATTTGGTTTGTTTGGGTTTTTAAAGATAGGGTCTCACTATGTAGCCCAGGCTGGCCCCCAACTCACTATCCTGGCTCATATTCACAAGTTCTGGGATTATAGCTGTTACTACTGCACCGAGAGCTCTGTATCCTCCTTTCATGATGCTTTTCTGGATGCAAAGAAACTAACTCCCATCCATTAAAAAAAGAAGAACTAAAAAATGCATGGAATTTGGAAACTTTTGGAATTGAACAAAACTTAAAGGCTGGGTTTGGCCAGGAAAAAGGTAGCCTCTGACACAAGTGCTATTGAAATATCTCAGCAGACCGTCCCTACTTGGGTCATTTGTTGTCCTTGCATCTGCCATTTACAATTTAGATTCTCAGGGTCCTATGCCCATCCCATTGGTAGGCAATGAACACAGCTTCATCTGATCATTTAATTAATCTCTAAAGAATGGAGAAGAGGGAATTATCCAAAGGTTGTTATTGAAGTAGGTGAGTTTAGGGACAGCCCAGTGAACCAAGGCAGCTACCTTTGATGGGAAAAATGTGTCTACCCCTTTGTGTAGGGTAGCACCTAGTACCTTCTCTCCTGTGGGTAATTTTAGTCAGACACATCCTGGTAGAAGGAAAGATAAGCATGGTCCATTCAAACCACTACTGGACCAAGGTCATGGAGGGAGATCTATCTCTGAAGTGGTTCCTGAGTCAGGAGCAAACCATCTTTAATTGACTAAGAGCAGATCTTCCAAAGTTATATTAACAGGTTAGAACACACTCTGTTTCTGTCCTTGGGAGCCGCCCCTCCCTCTACCTAAGCTCAAAAACCCCTCAGTGAACTTGAGGTTCTTGAGTTAACTGTTTACTTAGGCCTGTTCTAATGCATATGCTCTTCTCACTTTTAGTAAATCTGTATACTTTCACTGTTACTCAGTGTCTTGCCAAATTTGTTGTTGGAGACACAAATAACCTTATATTACATTCAGTGACACTGTCACCAATGAACAGGAGAATCATTACTGTGAGGCAAGAGCTACAAATGTACATTACATAGAGAGAAGGGAATGAAGCCCAGGGATATTTCATGAATGATAAAAGTATAATTAGTTAACATTCAGATATTTAACTTTGAACCCAGAATTTTGTTTCAATAATGAGAAAGGTAAGGAAATGTTTCATTTCATTGAAAGAGCCATATCAAAGGCGACATACTAACTAGATCTGTAACCCTAAAAGTTCATGCATATTCTAGTATCCCTTTTCTGGGGGGTAACTATAGTTGTAAGCATTGCAGCTCAGATGGAAAAGTATTCTGGCTATTGGGAGCCAAGGAGTACCACAAAGTCACTGTAACCACAACAGCTTACAGGCCTGCTCCAGAGAAAGGTTTCCCCAATATGACAATTCTGCTCCATGTTACAGTCCTGCTCTGCTCTGCTCAACCCAGGCTCCATCTCTGCTCCAGCAAAAGAAGGTCTCACCCAGACCTCCTTCAAGAGATTTATTGGGAGGGAGGAACCCAAGAGAGTGGCTGCCTCTGCCAGGGTAGAAAAAGGCAGCAGCAAACTGAACAGGCAGTGAGGATTATATAGGTCTTCTTAGGGGCAGAGTTTTTCCAGAGAGGCTATTTTAAGGGAGAGAATTGGTCAGATTTTGATCCCCTTGAGCTTGGACACACTCAGATTGGCCAGATTTCATGCTCAGGGATTGGTTTGTTTTCTGCTCAGGGATTGGTTGGTTTCATGTTCAGTTGGTCAGAGGCAGATTTGGCTCTGGTTTTCAGGGCCAAAGTATGTTTCTTTGGCTCTGGTCAGGGTGTGTTTCCTTGACTGGCCCTTTCCCCCACAATAGTGAACTACCAGTTGTCAAGTTAATTTGCCCAATAATAACTGGGGGCATAACTCAGAGTTGAAGTTCTAGATTCTCATATTCTTTATCCCCTTCTTCCAGTCTTTTCAAACTGAGAAGCCATGCAGGGTAAGAGTGGGGCTTTGCTTTTATTTTTGTTGACCTTGCCTTTGGCCATTTCTCAATACAAAATCCAGATCTCATTATTTGATTAAAGTTGAACATGTGTGACCAATAACAAAAGATCTTAAGATGAATATTTCTGACCCCATGGCCATGGGTGACTTTTATAACCAAGTTTTATCTTTAGTGAATGGAGGTTTTTGTTTTTGTTTTTTTTAATAATTTGTTAGTTAGGTGAATGTGGCCATGACACATGATGGGCAGCCATAGAGACGTCGGTCACAATGTTGCAGGTTAATTGGCTATTTTGTGAAATAAGTCATAAATTTGGGAAGTTTTAAATTCCTTTTTTACACTTTTTTCTTATCAATGTTGTTTTCATCATAATTCACTGGACTGAGGAAAACTGAGTATATTCTGTTGTAGCCTCTGTCTTCCCACTTTTGATCAGTCTTGAATACAATATAATTGTATTCTTGTTGGGGAACAGGTCGGGACATATATTTGCCAGCTCTGTTCACTTCATGTAGTCCAAGCAGATGAAGTTTACTTTTTGATGATAGCATTTCATTATTTAACAAAAAGATGGCTGTACTCTAGATGTCAAAATAAAGTTTAGTTGTTCTGGTTTTTTCTGCTGTCATTTTATGTGGTTCCTCATCTACAGGTTCAACCTCATTTCCTTCCAGTGAAAGAGTGGGTTTCCATGGTGCTTAATACCCTCCTGGTCATTGTGGATAGCCATTACCGCCCCAGAGGACAGCTCTTTTCCTGCTTTTATCATGTAAGTGCAAGAAATCGAAATGACCAGAGTCACCAAGGGTTAACTCTCCTGACAGCCATTGTTCACATGGAAACTATGAAATAGTGTAGTAATTTCCAGCTCTAACTTTAGGCTAGAGGGTGTGTGTGTGTGTGTGTGTGTGTGTGTGTGTGTGAAGAAAGACTGGTGTGTAGGCCCCATGGTTTGATCATAATGATTTAGGTGTGCCCCAGGTGCCAGCAATATGAAAGCTCTTGAGTTTTTTCTGATGTATAGTCAGGGTCAAGAGCTATAGTTGTGGGGATAAGTGGTTCTTTGACTATATTTGGTCTTTTCTGTCCTTATTAATAAAATGATAAGAATAACAGTGTCCTCTGTAATGACTGAAGCCTTTGTGGCACCCCTTAGCTTTGTGTCTATGGACGTGACAGTTTACCATTACCATTCTTGTTTTCCTTGTGAAGTAAAAGTAAAATTCCTTTGCTGAGCTTTTCTGCCTTACCCAAGATTGGGAAGGTGAAATTATTTAAGTAAAAGTGTTGAATTTTGAGAACAGTAAAATTCTTTGTAAATACCAAGTAGTCCTGTTGGTCATGTGAAAAGTGTCTGCCACCCTCCTCTCCTGTCTTCACGATGGTATTCTAATGATTGAGGCAATGTGAAATGCACATCTTGCTGTTGTCAGTGCACCCTGGGGTTTTCGGAATCACTTTACTCCTGCAGTGGTGTAGAATTAGTTCAGTTTGGTTCTATCGGTATCCATTGCTTAGGGAATTACAGAGATCACAAGATAGTCAGCTGAGTGGCTGAGGGTTGCAGTTGTTTGAAGGAAAATGTAGCACAGATCCTGAACCGTGGCTAAGATTATGGATTTAGCTCACAGTCCATTGCCTATGGTCATCTCTGTAATACTCTGTTCCCTCATCCACTGCCCTTGGGAGGACTGGTATGTATTGATCTGGGCCTTTGGGTCCAATGCTAGATTTAAAAAATAACTTGCTAGGTAATGTAGAATTAAGTTGGAAGTCAGGTTTTGTTCTTAGTGCTGGTTTGCTTGACTTGTTTTGAAGCCTATACAACAGCTGTGTCAGGCATTCAGCAGGACAAGATATTCTGTCAGAGGGCTAGTCATTCTGCTTAGTTCTTATAAACCTGTTAGACAGCCCCTTTATTTAGTGAGTTCAGAGTTACCGCTTTACCTTTTTAATTCTTCTTACATTATTATTCATTTTTAAGACCCATTTCAAAAGTCACTTCCTTTATTTCCTGTGTCCTAGTAGCTGAGTCCTTTTGAGTAACTTGGTCATTTGAAAACATTATATTAGCTTCCAGTATAATATCCTACATGCTTGATTTTTATCCTTGAAGTACTAGAACTTGGTGAGCAAATAGAATTGAAACACAGTGTAGCATGCTTTGACTGTCAGGGACAATGCCGCCCTTCTGGCACGTCTGAAAGTTTAAAACGGACAATAGTGAGGGGTGATACAGAGGCTTTCCTCTCTACTTGAGGCACATTTCTAAACGTGTAGCCCATGTGGTGGAGTGCTCTAACGTTGGACTCTTGCAGATACTGTTCATGTTCAGCTGCCCTGCCATTTTGTTAGGACTGTTACTCATTTCTCTTCCCATAACTGCATGTCAGAAGGCACACGTAGAGCCCTCCCACTTCCTTTTGAATAGCTTGTTATTGCTTTTAACCAGAAGCTTTTAGAATTTCAACTTCCCTCTTAATTAAAAGGAATTAACCCCCTGTAGGAAATAATCCATCTATGGGGTTGTATTCCCACCAAAAATTTTGGGGTATGTGCCAATAGGTCCTTGTGCTAAAATTCCACCTGTCCCTCTGTAGTAAACTCACACTCCTGTCTACCTCCCTTTCTTTCTGTTCTGGGCAAGTCCTAGCTTCCTGGACAATTGTAATGTGGCGTGTCTGTGTTCAGACAGCCTTACTTCTGGCTTTCCTATTGTATGCATGCAGGCTTTTAAAAACATTAAACTGTTTGAGTTTATATAGTGAGAGGGTTCACAGCCTCTGAATGTAGACACTTAGAATTCTGTCTTTGAAATTTAAAAAGACATTACTGATTTCACTCGGCAGTAGATGGGCTCATTGGCTGAAATTGGGGTATGTAGCAAACACATTTAGATTCATTTTTTGTGTGTGTAGGGCATGTGTAGGAGAAGCTTGCATTGCTCTGGCGTTCATGTGATAGGTGTTTTAAACAAGAGGCTAACCCCTGTTTTCTTTCTTCGGCATGTCCTAGAAGTCCTATTCCGGTGAGAACACGGCAAGCGCTATTGCGCGCTCTGCTGCCGCCACGGCTTTGTCTCTCCTTGTGCCGGTTTTCATTATCTCTTGCAAAGAGAAGGTTGAGGAAATCCTGAGCATGCTGACTGCCAGGTTACCTGGGAAACCAAGTGCTGATGAATCTCAAGCCGTGCAAATCCACATGGGCCTTGCTTTGGGGATGTTTCTCTCTCGCTTGTGTGAAGAGAAACTCAGGTACAGTTGACTGAATTATTGCTATGTTTCCTCTTTGTGATTTAGGTGATGGGGTGTATGCATGTGGGGTCCTAAACGTTGCACCTGAGCAGAATGTGCTTGCTAAACTTTCTGAGATGGTTGAATTGATTGTTTATCCTCTTACATGGGTGAATTTTGATGCCTAAAATACCATCATATGGATATTAATGTGTTTTAAGGGTTATTATTCAAGTGAATGGTTACTTAAAAACACCTAAGGCTAAGATAGAAGCCATAAGTACATCTTTATAATTAACAGGCATGAACAAAAGCCTTAGAGTGCTGTAGGTAAAGGAAACCTTCTCCCCTACCCCTTTCATTGAAGAAACAACTGGGGAGCCCCCTAGCAGAGGGGTGTTGGGAGTCACTCAATCACCTGAGAACTGCATGTACCCAGCTTGAAAATGCTGCCTTTGTCCTGTGCCCTGGCTCCATTTAATAATCTTTAAAGAGTCCTAATCTGTGCATATTATACTGGGTGCTTTATTCAGTGTGATTGCTCATTTTTAGGCTGCCAGCATTATCAGTGAATGGAGCAAATGGGATATGAAAGACCCAGGTGGAAAATTCCACTCAACGGGCAAGTTTTCCTACACATCAATTAATCTATTTTAGTTTTGTTTATACTTGGTTTTTTCCCTATATTTTACATTAAACCTTAGAATTTTATGCATCCAGGTTGATTGTAGTGTAGTTTAACATGAATATTTGGTTACCATGAATATTTAATGGTAGTGACTTAGACTTCAGCCCCATCTTCCTGTACTGGAAGTAGGATATAGGGAGAAACATCTAGCTATGATGTTAGATGTCCTTACACTTCCTGGTTGAATACAACTAGTGGCCCAAAAGCAAACACTGGTGTTGGTGTGGATGAATGAGACAGTTTTACACGGTATCTATAGTGTTTGGAACTAGAGGTTAAGTTTGTGTTTGTAATTTACGTACCTAGAACAAACGCTATTGTGATATTTTTTGGGGGGAGGAATTACTATTGCTCTTGGGAATGGATATTTCAAGGTGGCATCTTTAGCTTCTGGAAACATCTGACAGATGAATGGAGTGACTGGCATAATATCTGCACATGAAAATGAAACATGCCCAGAATATTCATAGAGGCCCAGCTCTAGATAGGAACAAAGAACCTGCCCTTTGCGTGGGGATCAACTTTCCATTCCTTGTGTGTCTGATGGGACAGGAAGTGTTTTGTAAGGCTCAAGACTTCAAAGTGCCTTTCCCCTTTGCTGCACTACAAACAGTGCTCTGCTCACTGTAGGTGTTCAGGACCTTGCTCAGTGTGTTTCAAGCAGCATGTTTTTACATCTAAAGTTGAGTCCCAGCCATTCAGTTCTAGGTAACCCACTTCACCCCATTCTGGCTGTGGCTTGTTTCTTCATTAACTTGGGGTGAGGTGCTGCACTGGCTTTCCTACCGCCAGGTCTGCATGGGGGTGAATTTAATCACGCTGCCTGGAAAACCCCACGGTGACCCACACATGCACTCGTATCCCTCGTTCCCAGGTTGCCTTCCTCTGTCTCTCTTGAATTTGTACCTGCAGAGAATCCTGGGAAAGGACACCAGGAAGTTCATCCATGGCTGAGTCACTTGGAATGCTAGTAGATTGTTTTGTTTTTTAAGATAGGGTCTCTCTATGCAGGCTTGCCTGTCCTGGAACTTGGTATGTAGGCCAGGCTGGCCTCATAATCAGAGATCTGCCTGGCCTGCCCCTACCTCCTCAGTGGTGGGATTAAAGATTATGCCACCATGCCTGGCACTGAGTACCTGGAGATTTTAACTTTGTCGAGTAGCATCCTTTTCCTGGGACCTGTGTCTTGATAGTGTAGTCACCAACATGTAATTATCCCTGTTTCCTACTTGCTCATTTCTTTTAGAGCAGGAAATCAGCAATAGTTACCTTTTTCTACCTAGGTATTTTACTCAGTAATGTTACCTTTTCTGATTTACCCCCCCCCCACACACACACACACAAAGAAAGACAAGGTTAGGGGCGGGAGAGATGGCTCAGTGGTTATGAGTGCTTACTGCTTTTCTAAAGAATCTAAGTTTGGTATCCACGACCTTGTTGGTGGCTCACAACTGCTGAAACTGGAGCTCCAGGGGCGCTCGTTTGTAAGGGAGCCTGTACTCTTGTGCACATGGTGCCCTGCACAGGCACCATACACAGACACAAATTAAAAATAAAATGCATCTCAGAAACATAATTTAAGATAGGGACTGGACAGATAACTCAGTGGTTAAGAGTACTGGCTACTATCCCAGAGGGCTGGAGTTTGATTGCCAACACCCACATGGCAGCTCACAAACATTTCTAAGTCCATTCCCAGGGTATCTGATGCCCTTTTCTGGCTTCCTTGGGCACCAGGCACACACATGGTGCTCAGACAAATATGCAGGCAAAATACTCACAAATAAAATAAAATTAAAATAATTTAAAATAAAGCTAAGTATGATGAGAGCTACTGGCTTGAAATGGGTAGTAATATCAAGTACCCATAGGAGAACAGACGTCAGCACTCCATTGTTCTCAGAGTAGATTCTCCCTCCTGGAAGAGAGAGACTCATCACAGTCAACCTGGCTTATGATTCTCCAGAATTTGAATCCCAAACTAGGATTTATTCAGGAAGGTACATTACACCAAGCTTCTTGGCTCCGTCATAACCTCTAAAGCAGTGGTTCTCAACCTTCCTAATGCTGTGACTCTTTAATACAGTTCCTCAGGGTGTGGTGACCCCCTACTATGAAATTATTTTGTGCTACTTCATAACTGTAATTTTGCTACTGTTATGAATCATAATATAAATATCTGATGTGCAGGATATCGGGTGTGTGACCCCAAAGGGGTTGTGACCCACAGGTTGAGAACTGCTGCTGTAGAGGCTGTACGTATAATCTCAGTAGTATATATTGAAAATATTTAATTATACTTTATTCCTAAGAATAACTCTGAAGGAATTTTGTGTGTGTG
The DNA here is from genome assembly GCF_949786415.1 of Peromyscus eremicus. Lineage (NCBI taxonomy): Eukaryota > Metazoa > Chordata > Mammalia > Rodentia > Cricetidae > Peromyscus > Peromyscus eremicus. The sequence continues at coordinate 103,498,429 of NC_081417.1, forward strand.
TGTGTGTCTGTGTGTGTCTGTGTCTGTCTGTCTGCCCGCCTGCCTGCCCATGCTTCTCTCATGCCACAGTATAATCCATGTTTGCAAGCATTGCTGTAGTCTTGGTTTGAAAGCTGTTATTTAAAGTGCTCTCTGGCTGCTTGGTATTCCCAGGTTGTGTTCCATCCAGCATGATCTAAGGACTAAGAGAAGGAGCTGAGCTCTAGGGACCCTGAGTAATAAAATGGGAGTGAGGAAGCCCACAGCTTTGCCTGAGGAAAGAGCCAGAGAGTGCCTGTCTGAGTTTTCTTTTACTATCCAGTCTTAGTTCTCACTAAGACAATTATAAAAACCAATTGTTATACAGAAACAGAAAAATGTAGGGCTAGGGAATTTCCCTCTTACAAACTGTGTAATTAAAGGAATAAGGCTAACTGGCAACCCATACAACTGAGACATGAAATCACAAGCTGTGTCCCTCCTAAGAGAGATTTGGGGTAATTGATAACTATATTCATAGTTTTATTAAATTTTCTATAAAAGCATCACTTTTACATTCTTAGAAATATTTGAAATTTTGCTCTTCATTGGTTTACAGTTTAAATACAAAGAGAAAAATTAAAGTAAGTTTATTGTTTGTAATTGGTTACACTCTTCAAAAACCTAATTACTGAATAATTTTTCTTAGTTCCCCTGTCTACAAAATGAGCATATGAGTCACCAATATTGTTACTACCTTATTATATATAAAGAGATGCTGATGTTTCCAGTAGATATTGACAGAAAAAGATTTCCTTCATAACATTTTGGCTTTTTTATTAACGTGTATTTATTTATGTATGTGTGGGGGACATGTATGCTTTGTGTACATCAGAGGACAACTTGTGGGGATCATTTGGCTCCTTCCATACTGTTGGTGCTGGGGACCGTCGGATCAGCAGGCTCTGTGAATGTGTTAGACACAAGCACTCTTGCCTGCTAAGCCATCTCTCTGGACTAAAATGCATTCTGTTTGTTTTGTGGTACTGGGGATCAAATCCAGAGTCTTGTGTATACTAGGCAAGCACTCTACCACTGAGCCTCATACTCCCAGAAATGTCATGTCCTTTAAACAGTTCTGTGATTAGTAATAATCCATTATCCCTGTCTCCTTATCCAGTGACATGTCTGGTCAGCAGATGAACCTTCTTCTGATGAAATCCTTGGATGCCCTGGAAAACTGCTGTTTTGACCCCAGTCTTGAATACAAGTATGTTGATTCCTTTCATAACCAATGCTTAGAGGTGGTTTGCTTCTTGCAGCAAGCCTTGAATGCTATGGTAAAGTATTTGCAGGATCTGATCTTGAACTCCTTTGCATAGAGTTTAGAGTGACAGTTGGAAAGAATCTTGCACTTAAAACTTCTTTGTTCTAAAACCATGTCATTGGTGGATGTTTTGCTTAAATGCAGAGCAGTGAGTGCCAATTTGCAGCTTAATCCTCCAGTTACCAAACTTCAGGTTTTTTTTTGTACTTGTACATGAGGCATGGATCTGGTGACTAGGATACCACACTTAACCTTTTTTTCAAGATTAGCTGAGATTATTTGAATATGAGTGAGCAAAGAGAGCTTCTGATGGTTTGAATTTCCCTGTAAAACTGTGGGCTGAGGAATCAAATGGAAAGGACCACTTATTATATCGGGGTCCACAGTCTGTCTAACAGGAGTGGATTTTCCTCCAGCCCCCATTTGGACCTCATGTGTTTTTGAGAGTATTATTCTTGAAAACTAAATATCTTAAGTTTTATGGCTTCATTCTAATATTGAAAGATAACAATCATGAAAATAATCATAAGAGAATCAGAATGTAAAAACTGTTGAATTTACTGTTATACATCTAATCTCTAATCTAATTTCCATGACTTGTATGGGTGAATAATATGATTTGATTAGGCTTTGTGGAATGTTGTCAACAACAGCTTGTATCTTTTTCAATTTCTGTTTTAGAATCTTAGGTTTGAATCCTCTGTTTCTAGAAAACACAATAGATTAGCACAAATAGTTTATCCTTTTCTGTTGTGCATCTATACCGTCTAGCTTGTTAGGCTCAGAGTAACAAAGAATAGCAAAGTAGCCATATAAAGGGAAGCTTGTGGAGGATTTTTATAACAAATAAAGGTAGTCTCTGTAGTAGGTGGCGGTGATGAGATTTTGTCTATAGGTAGGGTAAAACTAAATAGAAACCTACAGTTCATCAAGAGATCCTCCAGGAGCTTGTGACATCTTTCGTGTGTGGTGTGAATATGGGAAGGGAGTTTAATGGCACCTTTGGAGTCTTCTGAATATAGAAAATGATTACTGAGAAGGGTAAGAATGTGGTTATTATTTGGATCAAATGACAGATTGAGATTTTGAGTCTGATATGTGCATTGCTATTTTTGTCTTAATAACCAACCCCTGACCTTTCCTTTCTTCCTTTACCCATCCTCCCAAAGTACTTACTGTAGCCATGGATCAGGATATTAGAATGTTGTAGAAAAGCTTACAGTTCAACACTGCAAGGTCTTAACCAGCTGCAGCAGAGGAGAACAGCTCCCTTACTGCCCCAGGCAGACTGGGGCTGACCAGGTCTCTGGAATAGGTGTTTATGTGCTTAAAGGGTCACGTCTAAGTATATTTAACCTTCAGTGTTATTTTTATGACTGATAAGATTCTCATTTCCTTTTTCTTATCTTCATAGTGAGGAGCAGTATTGAGAGTGGGTCTGGACAGGAGACCAGTCAGTCCATCAGAGGAGTGTAGGACAGGACCATGTGAAACACCTTTTCGTTGGGGAGAAAGGTGCTTGCCCATCGGAGCTCAGTGAAAGGTCCAGGCATCCACACAGCCTGCCCCTCTCCTATCCAAACTTCAGTATTCCTACCGTTAGTGGAGCTCAGTATTTCCTCATTCTGGGCCTTCCTGGGTGTCAGTCCAGGATGAAGTTCTTTCTTTGTCTCAGATTCCTCTGGAACTTGTTGAGGAGCTGCATTTTCCTGTCTGCACCCCGGGTACTAATCCTAATCACGACCGAGAGAGATCCAGGCGGGACTCCTCATCAGTTTGCTCTGAGCTGACACTTTTTCAAAGTCACATGCTTTATGACTTTTAGGTGGAAGAATTAAGAAATGGGCCTAGAACCTCTGAATTAAAAACTATTTTTCTTTGTCTTGTGTAATACAGTGCAGAGAACACAGTTCCGTGGGAAGAAAACAGTTTGATACCTTGCACTATGGAATTATTATTATTATTATTATTATTATTATTATCATTATCATTATCATTATCATCATCATCATCATCATCATCATCAACATGCAGATGTTGTTCACTTTTACTTGGCTCAGGTCTTAATGCCTGGCGTATAGCATAAAGTATTCCTCTGTCTAAAGAAATTGCCAGGGTTTAGGGCAAACCCCCCTCCAGTGAGATAGTGAAAGCGTTACTGAGAGGTGGTTAGTAGATGATCCAGGGTGTGCTCCCTCATGTGATAGAATTCTGCCAGAACAAATTCACCATGCTTCCTTGATTCAATGAATGAGCTGCTGAGTGGAACACCTGGGCTGGGGTGTCTATCTTATCGCTAACATTTTGCTGCCACCTAGTGGTCACCTTTTTGCCATTGCAGCCCTGACAGCCCTAATTGTGGTCATGCTATCCATCAATGACCTGCGCTTTGGTTAATTACTATTGAGCTGTTAAAAATACAATAACATTTAAATTGTGCTTTGTAAAGGGCAAAGCGCTATACAAATGTTAACTGTTATTAGAACTAATTATTATATGGCTTGTACCTAATCTGTGTATTGCTAACAATAAGCTAGGCAATTCAAGATTCATTTTTGGTTAGCTTAGAAAAGTATTATTGTTCTATCTCAGTTGATATGACAATACGAATATCAGAACTGGGTATTCTTTTATGGTGATCTTTTTTTTTTTTTTTTTTTGGTTTTGTTTTTTCGAGACAGGGTTTTCTATGTAGCTCTGGCTGTCCTGTAACTCACTCTGTAGACCAGGCTGGCATTGAACTCACAGAGGTCCACCTGCCTCTGCCTCCCTGAGTGCTGGGATTAAAGGTGTGCACTACCACTACCCAGTGATGATGATCTTTTTAATATACTGTGATATGATATTCAAATAACTGTGCAGTGTGTGTGTGTGTGTATGTGTGCGCACACTCTCGTGTGCATATGCACGCATATGAACATGCATGCACCTAGTCCGTGAATGCATAGGAGAGCACTAGGTGTCTTCGTTATCGATCTTCATCGTGTGTTTTAGGATAGGGCCTCTCACTGCACTTAAAGCCTATTATTTTGGCTGGAATGGCTTGTCAACAAGTTCCTAGGATCTGACTGTCTTTGTCTCCTCCTGCTGAAGTTACAAGCTCACATGATCATGCCCAGCTTTTACGTGAGTGCTGGGATTAGACCCTCTGGCTTTCACAGCAATCATTCTTACCCACTGGGCCATCTCTCCAGCCCAGAGAGCCTTGGAGTTAAAATTCTCTTTAAAGTTTTTAGAATTCCTGTAGAATATTTATGCTAGCAATTCCAAAAGCACAATTGAATGTCTAATGATACCATTTGTTTTTATTTTAGCTGTTGGAGGCACCAACCCTTAACTCCTTTTTGTTTTCAGTGTGCAGAATACGTAAAAGCTGCCTCTGCCCAAGTCATTTGTGGTTTACAGCTGGCAGACATACCCAGAAGATTCTAGTATGAGTTAAGTAGGTAGAAATAGTGAACTAATCATTTTGAGTCATTTTTAAGACTTAGGACATTAAGGTGTAGATGATTTGAAATGAAAGGAATAAAGCTTTAGGAATATTTTCTAGGTACATACTAAAAATTGGGGGGAAAACATGGAAACCTTTTAAAAGGTCAATGGGTTATTTAAATCATAAGAGAAAGGCTAAAACTCAAGATATAGGCTGAGGGTATGTAACTTATTAAGGATATTCAGCATATGTATATCAACATGCACACACAGAGTTAGAGTATATATTCATATGATATGACAGGCAGTTAACATTGCAGTCCTGAATAGAGTTGTAACAGTGCCTTAGAACTCTGGCCTGGGAAGTCACATGTCCCTTTTAAACCTTTATGCCTGTGTCCCTTGAGGTGCTGTAGGAGAACTTCAGCCCTGAACACCTTGAAAAGTAGACTCTACAAAATTGCTTGTTCATTGAGAACAATAAACCCCAATTTTTATTTGAGCTTTGAGAGAAATAATCTGTCCATACAAATACAATATCCGTCTTTCTTCACCTAGTTTGGCAAGAAACAGAAATTGAGTTTTCCTGATTGAATCTTATATAATATGTTCCGTTTGCTTCCAGCTGAACAGAGGCATCAGGAACTGTGCACGTGTGCATGTGTGTCCCCCTTTTTTCCTGTAGGTATTCTGTACGCCCAACACTCATAAAACTTGGTTGGCCGGTTCTTTAGCATCCAGCAAGTTCTGGATTAGTGCTGCCATGCATCCATGAAGACTGTGGGCTGAAGATACTGTATTGAGGGAAAATGAAAAAGATATCCACCGTCATAAAACTTCGAAATTAGAGAACAAATAATCCCTCTTCATAATTTATAACTAAAATTATAGGATATAACCTAATACAGGGGCTATGGGAGAGTTTTAAAGAGATTCCCTGCTGGGCTTGGGATGGGGTCCCAAGGAAGAACCATTTGAAATCTGAAGGATAAGGAGCAATTACTACTAATAATTAATAACAATAATAAGCAGTCAAAGGGAGAGCCATGGTCAAGTTTGTCAAAATATGAATCAAATTGTGTCTAGTTATACCTTTGTCTAATTCTTTCTCAGTTTTATGTGTGTCAGTATGGAAAGATAGCTCAAAACCTTCCCCTTAGACTCCTAGTTAAAACAAAGGCTTCCATCCTAGTCAAGAGTAACCTTCCTCAGGAGATGTGACTGGCCTGAAAGCGTGCAGTCGTGGGGTGCCGGGGTGCTAGGTGTTGGTCTTGGCTGCTGGGAAGTGCATTAGCTGTTGAACTTGTTAGGCTCCTGTGCTCTGGGACAGCAATGCTGCCTGAAGGATGTGGGCTGAGTTAGCTTCTCCACACAGGACTCCCTGTGCTGCTCCTTATGCAACAGAAACTAGAAAATCAGTTAGTTGTCTTCTTGCCATCATGACATCATGCAGGGCCTGAGAGGGGCCTCGGGCATGGCAGATGGAATCCAAGGCTGGGGACTGAAGTCTCCTCTTTCTGGTTGTGCTCTTCTGAAAGCTTCCTGTGTGATCTTGAGCACATCTCTAAGCCCATCTCTTCCTCCGGGTATCTACTCTCGGGTGTGGACACTGTTCACACAGAGTTATTTGGGGGTGTGTTACTTGAGTGTTCATAGGAAGAGTCTTGATGCCAGCCAAAGGCATAGATGTCATGTAGGAGAAAAATTGCTTTCCATATGGGTATTGGAGAAAGGCCTGGAATGCCTGCTTCAGCTGTGTATATCATGACGAGAGGGGTGTCCAACCAGCACCTGCATGTTTTCTGAAATGCTCAGCATTACCTCCAGTTAAAAAGCAACAGAAATGAGAAACACTTTACAAAGGAAAATATGGCCACAGATGCACTGTGGTATGCTAACTTGAAGTTTCTTGATAACAGCTCTTTTCTTTAAATGGTATGTGTCCTTTCAGCGGATTGGGACACAAAGCCCCAGATTCCAATTGAATTGTCACACAGGGTAACTTTTGACAAGCCTGTCATTTGTCCATTTTCCCTTCTGACCCAGTGGTACTCTGGGAGATCAGAGGGGAAAGAAGGATTAATGTCATTGTGCACAGATGAATACACAGTTTCTTTCAGAAAGAGATTCCAGTTGTTGGAGTTGACTGGGAAACACAAGCCCTCAGCACCACTGTGCCTTGCCCTGCTACCATCCAGAACCACAGCTCCTCAGTGCCCACCTTGGAATTTGGCCCTTCTCTCCTTGTGCAGATAAACCATGGTGTAAGAGCACAAGCCAGAGGGAAGGATCGTGGCATTTCTGTGAGGGCCGAAATAGAGCTGTTTCTCCCCAGTTTACTCAAGCTCGGTGTTTTCTGTTTCTGTCCAGTGGGATATCTGATGTTTGGTTGTTGGTGCTGATGGTGCTAGGGTGTGTGTATAGGGAGGATCTCTCTGTCTCTGTATCTGTTTCTCTCTGTCTCTCTCTCTGTGTGTGTGTGTGTGTGTGTGTGTGTGTGTGTGTGTGTCTTCTTTTTAAGCCTCTGCTGGGGATTGAAACTAGAGCCATAGGCCTGTAAGTCAGGTGCATTACTGATGAACTGCAGCCCCAACCCTGCTGCATATTTGTTTTGATATACACTCTTCATTTTGAGAAGAGAGGTCAGGGGTACATGTCAGAAGTCACAGTGCACTTTGAACCAGGCAGAAGTCGAACCTGGCCCTCTCACTTCAGCTTCAGAACACCAGGAGCTCCTGTGTGAGTGTGGAGCAGTCATGTTGTGTGGGATTCTGACACTGTCTCTTTTGGCATCCAAGCACCGGCTGTGTGTTGGGAGTTGGACTTGCCCTGTCCCTCATGAGCCACAGCAGCCACACGGAGTCACGAGTTCATGTGGCAGCATCTCTGCGGAAGCTGTCTGCCTACCTAGATGACAGTGGGAGCCAGAGCCGGACATTCCAGGAGGTAGGACGTGGGTCCATTCTGCCTTGCTCTGCTTTCTTCTGCTCGCTTCGCCTCAAGGTTTTGTAGCCCTCTAACTGAAACGTTCGGTTACAGCTGCAAATAGGGAGAAAATCTGAGTGGTGAGCCACGTAAGTTGTGTCGTGAGGCCTCCAGATTGCACTTAGACTTAAATGTGGTGTAGGAGATAAGAACCGTTGAGAATACAGAAACCCCAGGCAGCAGCACTATGAGCACTTCCCAAGAACTGCGGCTTCTGGAGGTTAAACCGAGGGTTTTCAGAATTGTCCTCAAGTGAAATGTGACTTTTCAAAACAAGCCAGAAACAAGCTTAAGAAACCACAAATAAGTGCCCACTAGTATGAAAAATTATTGAGGAAATTCCCTTTACCATATTTGGTAAAAACTTTTTTCCCATCCTGATATGACAGAAGAGTATGCAAAGAGTTGGTATGACACCATTGACATGTGTGACCCATGTTTAGCTGGGGTGCTTTAGGCATGTGTCATGTCTTCTCTGTTGTACCCAGGTAAAGCTGAACTGCCTGTTCCCGCCTTTGGGAGGGGCAGGGGTGACCTTATGGCCGGGCCACATTCTCCCTCTCATTAGAGCAGATTCTATTTTCTCCCAGCCTGCCCACAAGCTATTGATGGGTACATAATGGCTGTTGTGTTTCCCCGCTCAGCTCCTATGCTTTCAGCAATGGGCCTTGTTGTTGGGGAATTTCTTTGTGGCACAGAGGACTGAAGTTTTGTTCTAGGTATGCACTGCATTTCTATTTTTAAAGTAGTGTGGAGCATGAATTACAAATATGTGTGTATGTGTATTATTACAAATATTGTGTGTGTGTGAAAGAAGAAAGAACCATTTGATTAATCAAGAAGACAAGGTTATTGTAACAATGCTTTTGTCTGCTGTGATGTTTGGATTCATAAGTCCTTCAGAAAATATTTTTGCCCCTCCTCAGATGTTTTCTAACTGGCTTCTTCCTTGGAAGCTGCACTTATTTATTTATTTATTTATTTATTTATTTATTTATTTATTTATTTATTTATTTATTTATTTTTCAAGACAGGGTTTTTCTGTGTAGCTTTGGAGCTTGTCCTGGAACTCACTCTGTAGACCAGGCTGGCCTCGGACTCACAGAGATCCGCCTGCCTCTGCCTCCCAAGTGCTGGGATTAAAGGCGCTGCTGCTTGTAATTTTATACATCAGCCAGCACTGGGAGTTGAACTTTCTTCCTAATCTGAATAGCATTAGAAGAAAGGGTTTTATGGTGAACATAGGAGGTAGCAGGAAGAGGTTTGCAGAAACTGACTTTCTCAAACTTACTGACCCTGCAGATGTAAGTTTAGAAGACTCCCAAGTATTATCTCTGCTCTCATTATCAGTTTTTATTTACTTATTTGTTCCTGTACTCATTCATTTTCTGACTAAGTTTTCACACCTATACCATGACAACTGTAAAAACAAAACCAACAGCGAAACCCTCAGTGCCACACAACTTAGCCAACTCCCAAGCCTGCACTCCTGTTCGGCGTGCTCTCAGTCCCTCCGAGGGAACGGAAACAGCTGTGTTCACATCTTGACCAGCCTCTCCTGGGAGTCTGGGGTGGAGTGCATGGCACTTTTTAGCCGGTAAAGATCTACTTCCTGATGTTGTTGACCGTGCTGTGTCGGGGCATCGAGCTGTGAGGCAACTGTGGTTTAGAGGCTGGAGACCCGCATTTGAATCCAGGTTTTGTCTCGTAACTATTTGCATTTGAGCCTCTAAATCCTGTCTAAGATGATCCCCATCTTGACCCTGTTATGAAACAGAATATAAACCAGACAGCAAGCTGGTACCCAATCTGGGGTATCTGTATCTAAATTCAGTCCTCCTGGGGAATTGGACAGATGAGCTATAGCACCTAAGCCAAGGTCTTTGATTTTTGCCTGTGAGCAAACATTTTTTCGGCTGTGTTTTCTTCCTAGGTCCTGGCCTACACACTTAGCTGTGTGTGTACATCAGCGTTCAGTGCTGGCATTATCGAGGCCGTGGAGGCTGAAGACATTATGAACAAGCTTCAGCTGTTGGTAGAGAACAACCAGCAGGTTGGAACATGTGCCCCGATGATTTTTCTCCTTGAGTTTCATGTTGCTGTTGCATGCTGTCTTCTAATTACTCAGACTGGGATGGATTCTGTTGTATCTAGAACTGGGGAAAGTCTAGAAACTCTTTGCTGTCACCATCGTGGCCAGCAGCCACCGGCCACCAGATGCCTTTCTCATGTTTTATCTCACAGCTTCTGTGGACATTTGTCTGAGAATGTAAAGATGGGGTTTAGATGTTGAGACAGGGTCTAGCTGTGGCTGAACTAGAACTCAGTATGTAGATCATGCTGGCCTCAAACTCATAGAGATCTACTTGCCTCTGCCTTCCCAGTGCTGGAATTGAAGATATGCACCACTGTGCCCAGCTTCATAATGTTTTTAATTTCTCTTTCTCAAATCATTACTCTATATTCATAAAATCTTAAAACATGAATGAAATGCAGGAAAAGCAAGGGACTGTGTTGAGGGGGAAGGAATTTAAATGTGTAGCAGAGAAGATAATGACCAAAACTCATCAAGTTATGAATGCTTAGGACTCTGATTAAGTCAAACTTTGGCAAATTCCAGACATATAATCTTCATTCATAACTGAGTACGTACAGGGAAGTTCAAATACTTAAAAATTATGCCTAGCATGCTTGCTCTTAAATACTATCCAGTCTTTAAAAAGGAAGTTCTGACATGTGCTGTGACCTGGATGAATCTTAAGTATATATGCTAAGAGAGATGAGCTAATCACAAGAAACTGCTGCCCTGTTCTGCTTGTGTGAGACACTTAGAGTGTCTCCTTAGAGTAAGATCACAGAGACAGGAAGTAGATTGGCAGTTGCCCCTAGGGTAGGGTGTGGGAAGGTTTAATAGCAGAGATTTTATTTTTCAAGATGAAAAGAGTTTTGAAGATTGTCATACAACTGTGGATGTACTTGATGCCAGTAAACTGCTATCCATGCTTAAGACAATGAGAAAGAATTCTAATTGCACATGCGTAGACTCCCCCAGCCTGACTTTTTGGAAAGATTTCTCCATGTTTTAGTTCTGGCCTTTGTAACATTGTTACTGTTTTGTGATTCGGTGATTAAGTGTTCAGAATATGCTTTGCAGTAACAAACTCAGAAGTGTTCATACACTGCATTTGTCGTGGAATGTTTTCTTGCTTAGGAGGTGGATTTTGACCATGGGTGGTGAACCTTGGGCTTTTCACCCATACCTTGCTCTGAGAATTTAGATTGATTGAGCTATCAATTAACGGTACAGAATTATTCTCCTAACATAAACTACCCACAGCAGCAGACTTCCTTACAGTAAGACTCTGTTGTAAAAGTCCACATCAAACTTAGGGATAAGAATCCTAGAAATGCTTGTTTTGCTTTTGTGTATGATAAATGTTCCCTATGAGTCCTTATTTATAGCTTTTTTTCCCCCTCACCCCTATTTTTATTTGTACCAGACTTCAGGCTTTGCACTGGCATTAGGAAATCTGGTTCATGGTTTGTCTGTGTGTGGACATGGAAAAGCTGAAGACCTGGGTAACAGACTCCTCCCCAACTGGATTAGAGTTGTTCTGACAGAGGTAAAAAGTCATCGCCTGTATGCTATTATATAGTTATATAAAGGAAAAAGAACTGATTTATTGGATTCTTTATAGGAACTGCTAAGATATAGTTTAACAATAAATGAACAGGTAATTTCAAGTGAAAGAGACATGTATGCCTTTAATCCCTTGTAAATAGTATAATCTGTCAACCATTACAGGTTGTCTTATTTTTTAAAAGCTGACTACCTGATAGTGCTTTAACTTTTAAAACAATGTTACGGTTTTCTGGGCAAATAGAAACAATAAGAAGCCACCTATGATTTAACAGCCTTAATGTCTTCCTTTATTCTAGTCTGTTGTTATTTCGGGGTCAAGTATCAATTTCATGTAGATCCTATGGATGTGTTATAATTTTAGCCATTGGCCTTGCTGTGCAACAGTAACGTGTGTAGGTTTCAAAGCCAAGGAGTATTTTGCTGTTGACTGTTCTGATTCTTGGTTTGCAGGGTGCCTCCACCATGCTCTGTCTGGCAGCCCTTCATGGTCTGGTGGCATTGGTAGGATCGGATGTGGATGCCATGCAGGTAAAGCCAGGAACTCTGAAGGGAAGGAACTGAATGAGTACACAGCCATAGCAATATTAGAGTGCCATTAGCTTCCTAGCCTAGGGGAAGAGGAATATGCAGTCATGGTAATAGTTACTCTGGGCTTTCAGTGCCTTGCTCTGTGAAAAAGAACTCTTGGCTGAGAATTCTTTCTGTAGAGATTTGTTCCTTGTTTGGTTTAGTTTATAGGAATCAAACCTCTTAAGGTGGGGACTGTCCATAGACTTTCCTGCCTGAGAAAGTGACTGAACCATAAGAAATTTCAAAATTCATTCATAAGGAATTACAGTTCACATCTCTAATGTTCAAGTTTAAATCTTTGTGTTTTGTTCTGAAACATTATCCCAGTGGACATAAGTGTGTGTGAGTTTATCACAGTTCTGAATTGTATGCCTTTGTTCATATAGTAAAACTTTTGAGGGACCACTATGTGCCACCATGAAAACGTGCTAAGAAATCAATGGTAAATAAATCCTGGGCCCTGCCTTTGAGGAGCTTACCACTTACGTGCTTGAAATATACTGAGAGCTGATAAATGATCCCATTCCTAGATGACTGCTCATGCCCTGGGTCATTTCTGCTCACCCTTTCAGCTAAAGTCAGAAGCCATCCAGAACGCCCATTTTCAAGCGAGACTTAATGAAGTCATTAGAACCTTAACTGAGGTAAGCAGAGGAATTTTCAGTCCCTGCACGGGACGCACATCTCCCCCTTTGTTATCTTTCGTACTGCTTGTCGTGGTGTGTCTTACCTGGCAAATGTGAAAGTCTAGCATTCATGTTTAGTTCGTGGGGTGTTTCGAAGTAGTGTATGGGCCTGTGTTCATTGACAAATATGCCCTGCTCCTGGAAAAAAAAAAAAAAAAGAATACTGGCTTTTTTAAGTTAATTTGTTATTGATTCACCTTAAAAATTAAACCTGACTTTGCAAGGGTTATCTAGCTTTTGGGCCAAGGACAAATAGTAGGTGGCCAAAGGGCAGGGCAGACACCAGGGAAGAATGGTCAAATGACATTAGTTCAGATGAGAGTTTGTGAGTAAATAATTGTCATTGTCACTCTTGCTGAGGCATAATCATGCTCATCTGCTTTGAAGGCTTTTGTCTGTTAGGACTTTTATTTTTAAAACGTTATGTTTGCTGGATAAACTGTGAAAGTGCAGGTTGAGAAAAGCTGAACCAGTGTTACAGCAGTCCTGAGTGCGCGGTCCTGCTCTTCCTAAGCATCGTGTCCAAGCTGGGTTTTTGCGACTGGTATTCTTACTATACCTGGTGCTTTCTAGCTGATTTTTTCCCACTTAGCATACTTGTTTTCATTCTTATAAAACATGACTAATTATAATACTTAGCACATAAAAATGTTTTAGTAATTCATGGTGGAAAAGCATGAATTTCCGAGCAGAGAAAAAGTATTTTACATATATGAATAAGAATGTGCTCAGAAAAAGAATTCTACTGAAATTTAAGTTGTTAAAACTTGGGAGAATTGGAAACAATTATTTTAAAATGTTCATGAATTATAATAATCATGGTAGAAATTATCTAAAGAATAGAATGAGTTAAAATTTCTATCTTTAGAGATACTTTATAATGAAGTAGCTTTGCCTTTCTTTCTGCTTTTTGAATTATTTTCTTTTAAGACAGGATCTCATGTGTTCTAGGCTAGCCTCAAACTGTATAGCTAAGGGTGACTCTTACTTAACTCCTGATCCTCCCAAGTGCTGGGATTACAGGCATGAGGCACCACACTTGGCATATGAGTCCTGAAGCTGAACCCATGGCCTTTTGCACACCGAGGCAAATACTCTACCAACTATGCTCTAGCCCCAGACCCTTTTTGAGCTTTCTTTTACCAGTTTTTGGGAACAGTCTTGCTCAGTGAAGCCTGAGAATATTGCTCGTACTTTCTGCCATAATTGGTTGGTTGATTCATTGATTCATTCATTCATTCAGCAAATACTCATCAGCTAACGGGAGAGTCAGGTCTAGTGTAGGAGACTCATGTTAGCATTCTGTTGTAGAACTTCTCGTTCTCAACTAAGCCTCTAGCTCCTACAAGGTTAATGAGATTCTCTGGTGGCCTTTTATTGAATAGAGCTTGGATTTTGCCCCATCACCAAACTGCTATTTTCACCAATAGGTCATCAATGTCTCGGGGGTGATTGGTCTTCAATCAAATGCAATATGGCTTCTAGGACATCTTCATCTATCTACCTTGTCTTCAAATCAAAGCAGAACTTCTGGTAAGATTAGAGTCCTCATATCCTGGAGCTGGAAGAAGGAATGGCTGACTCAGGCCCTGCACTTTGCTAAAGGGTTTGGGCATCACAACAATTCTACATGATGGGATGGGTGTTATGATCTTTATTTTATATGTGAGCAATGGAGTATAGAGAGCTTCCAGATGTACTCTGGATCACATGACAGAAAGCGGTGCTTTGGATTTAGATTTATTGGCCTCCAAACCTCATATTAATTCACACTTCTGCTCTCGCCTCCCTTAGAGTGTAGACGTTCAGTCAAGTACCTATATTTTACAAATGAAAAATAATAGGCTCAGAAATATTATATGAGTTACATTAAGAGTTTGTTTAGTGACAAGTCCATAAACAAAGAATCAGGTCCTTGAAGCTTGGAACAGACATCTTATTTTTACTAAAAGTAATGGTGTTATGTTTCATTAAAAATCTCTTTATAGAGAGCTACACAGTGAGACTTTTTCTCAAAAAAAAAAAAAAACAAAAATAAAAAAAAACCAAACCCTGTCTATTTATGCCTGGGATTTTTCTGCCCAATGACTTTATAAAGGTAATGAGCAAAACACATTGAAAGATGTGTACCTCCACAGGGTTTGGAATCCTACCTCTTCAAATAACAAAGCCCTTTCTATTTGTATCTTTTGAAAAAAGCAATAAATACATTACAATTCCCATGTGCTTAATTTATGTTTGTACTTGGAGGTTTCCTGGAGAAAGAACCACCGTAATATATCTGTCCCTTGATCCTTATGAATGGTATTTTGACTCACTGGCCATCTTGTGCCTGGTCAACAGAGGTTTAGAAACTGAAGATCCCTCACTAAAACTTAGTTTCACGTATTCCTGGCAGTCATCTACTGATAGCGTAACGAGGAATGTGGGCTTCTATAATTTTTGTTTCCCTCACTGCAGTCACTCTGCAGCTTCCGACAGAGGACTTTGGTCCACATCCTTCCCAACATGATGAACTGTAGACATCTGGAAGCTGTCGTATTAACATGGGGAAGGGAATTTAAAAGCACCTTAGTGATGTAAGAAACTTTTGCTAGTGCTAGGTTTGAAGGTCCGGGCTCTTACAGTATCCTGGTAAATAACACATTACGCCAGGCTTTGTGTGTGTGTGTGTGTGTGTGTGTGTGTGTGTGTTCAGACTTACAGTTGTATTACAGAACACTTAGTCAATGTACTCAAATCAGGTAATAGTGAGTCAGCCTACACCCAGGTTCTTAGGAACAGAATCATTGTGTGTCTGGAAAACACAGCTACTCATTCCTAGGGGAGTTTTCCAGTTGAGCCATTGATGGCAGCAAAACTGTCTCATGAAACAATTATGGAGGACTGGGAGGAGAAGGATTTAGGGGACTCTCAGGACTCAGCTAGCAGAAATGTCACTGGCTCACTGGTTCAAGTCAGCAGCCACATCTGGTTCTTTGTACATGTTGATCACTTAAAGGTCTCTACCTTAAGTAAGAGATGGTGCTGTTAATCCTGCTTTTTTAATTTCCTCGGTTCATACAGTTGACGCAGCATCCTAACAAGGCCTCTAGGACAGTGCCTAAGTTCAGAAGCCCAACAGGCCCCTTGCCTACCCTGAGGAGGCCATTGCATTGGAGCTCATCGATACGATAGTGTGCAAGGGAGGGAGCTTTTCTTTTTAAGTCTCTCCTAGGTTTGTCACCATTTTAGATTTTCCTGCATAGCCTAAGCGATTCCCTCAAAGCCATCATTTAATCTAATAGAATTAGCTGGAGCCACAGAGTACTGTGCTGAGAATAATGGCATAAACATCTCTGCCTTGTCTCTGGGTTGATACGGCAGCATGAGATCATTACCCCTCCTTCATTAGCCTTGCCATGTTCACTAGCTAATTTGATCATTTTCTGCTTCCACAGTTCCTACTGACTACAGCTATTTGCCTGAAGGCAGTTTTCTTAGAGCAGCCATTGGCTTCTTCGTTACAGGAGGGAAAAAAGGCAAGTGAGCACAAATCTTGGATTTTCTCATTCTCTCTTCATGTTCTGTAAGTATGTGCCTGAAGCACGCCTCTGTAAAATCAAACAAATCAAGTCTGAAGGGGTGAATGTTGTCTTCTGCTAAACCATCTTCCTAGGTGTCTAGAAAACTAAAGAATCGCTCTGTAAATACGCAAACTGTGTGGTCTCATTGTGGGTGGCTCTGTGAAAACTGTGTCTGCCATGTAGACATGTAGAGGTGCACCAGGTACACATGCCTTTTTCTGTCCGTTTCAGTGACTGTGGGATGGGTAGAGAAAACACATCCAGGTGACCTCTGCATCCCAGGGCCGCTGGGAAGTAGCCCTTGGCCCTGGCCTTGTCTGATCATTCTGTGTTGCTAGAGTCACAGGCTCTCACTCCCGTTCCTGGCTTGTGTTTTTTCTTGGAACACATTCATCCTGCCGTGCTCCTGGGTCGTGGCCCTCCGTGTTAGAAGGTAGTGGTTCAGTGCCTTTGTTTGACCAGAACCCAAGCAGTGCCACATAAGGTGCTGAAGGAGGAGCTCTTTAATGCCACCCACTTCTCAGAGTGGTGAGGAAGAAGTGTAGGCTGCTAGCAGTGTGTGTGTCCTGGCTCATGCCAGTTCTGTTAATATAATCATCTTTCAGTGATGTTCACTGCTTTCACTCTTTCCTGACTGGGCAAATCAGTGACTATAGGATAGCAAGGCCATTCCAATTTGAAAAAGAAAAAAAATGTTTTTAACTGAATTAAAATGGAAAATTGCAAGAAATCTGGAAGGAGCAATTTGATAAATAAAGTTCATGGAAAGATAAAATGTGTCCATTGGAAGAGGAAGTATTGTTGCTTGATGTCCCACTGGGAACAGCAATCTCAGGAGCTATTTTTGTAGCCTGGCCCCTTTAGTCTCTAGAGTTTACGATGCATGCTCTTATTTTAGGGTTATGAGTTAGCACTGTTTGCTCCTAATTTTTTTCCATGTAAAAATTGATATATGATTATATCATTGTTCTATATACACTGTTGCATATAATATGCAAATTAGTTTAATGATTATATTGCTATGGATTATGTCTTCTTAAACTAGATATAATAGAGATGTCTTCATTAGGAAGAAGTTGAATTCTTACTAAATGCTCATCAGAATTTTCCACAGCCAGAATAATATTAGCACCATATATTTTTATTATAGTTTTATTGAATTGTTCATCATTAGCTTATAAAATTTAAAAATGATCATAATGTGAGAGATTGTCATGAGAAATGAAGTAAAAACTCTGAAGTCAAAGTCTTCAAAATTTTTTTTTTCTCTTCTAGCAAATAACATATTATTTTGGCCTCCCAGATCTTTATTTCTTGGCAGAATGAATTTTCTCCGAATCTTCTGGGGCTCCTTGGTTCACTGTGGCAGATCTGTGATTCTGCAGTCCTGGCTCACAGGCAGGGCTCTGCTCGGAGGCTAGCAGCTCAGGTGGAGCTGAGCTGAGCTGCCGTGGTGTGCAGCCTCGCTGGAAGCCGCTGTAGAGCGGACTGCTGGCGTGTTTCAGACCGCCGTCTTGCCAGTCGGATTTTTGGCATTTTCAGGTTGTGGGAGAGGGCTGTCTTCCTGTCAGGTTTGCTGACTGGATTCAGAGGAAACTCTATTCAGCCCACACATTACTAATGATGACCCCAGAGGAGTGGGGGCCGTGGGAGGCTGACCTCCGCCTCCAAAGCCCATTTACAAAAACAAAACCAGACCCTGCTCTGTGGGACTGAATAGGATGGCCAAACGCAGAGGTGTGCATGCAAAGGAGCGCTTTCTTCTTCAATATGCCCAGCTCATTTGAATTTTAATAACTCCCTTCTGAAGGAGCTTTTGAGTTTAAATGTCTGGATGTCACTCACCAGAGCCCAGTGGGGCTGCTGGTAGGAAGGATGACAACGTCAGTGAACTCTTTTGAGGAAGAGATGGTTTTTTTAGAATAAAAATCATGCTTGGTACAGGCAGAAGATAGGCCACTTCAGGGATGGCACGGCTTCATCGCCCCTGTGGACTATTTTTAACTTTAATACCTCACAGGAAAAAAATGTGAAGGGTTATATTTGATTCACACATACACTAGAGTGAGCGCAACATGGAGAGTTCCAGCACAGCCCATGAAATCTGAGAAGAACGTGTCAGACTGCTTTCTGAGGCTTAGGACTTGCCACGCTTTATATTCCCACCTTAATGGATGTGTGATGTTAGAGCATCCGTTCCTTCATGGAGACCCACACTCCACTGCCATACCAAGCCGGTGGAACTCCTCTGGTTTTTAAGGAATTCAGTTCCTGGCTCTGAAAGGAACTGTCTTTGTCTACCATGTGACACTGTCTGTCTTCTCTGACATGGCCCTGTTGGCCTTCTATCAGGTGTGTGATTCCTTAACTTTGTAGTCATCATTCTCGATTACTATGGGAATTTCTCAAGTACTCCAGCCTTAAAGTCTTTGCTCAGAATTAAATTCCTCCCATTATGGAATCTTTTTCTCTTTCTTTCTTTTTTTCTGTCTGTCTGTCTGCCTGTCTTTTTTTTTTTTTTTTTTTTAACAAGGTCACTATGTATCAGAGACTGATCTTGAACTCACTATACTGGTATTGAACTCAATATGTGCTAAAGCTAGTCTTGAACCCCTGATCCGTCTCACTTTGTCCCCTAAGTGCTGAGATCACAGGCATGTGCCACCACACCCAGTTCTAATTTTGAGATTTTCCTCCTTTTCTACTCATCCTTCTGATTTTTGATCTTTATCATTTCTCAGTCAATCCCATACCATTTCAGACGTCATTCATATTTTATCCATTTCTTTAATAGAACATTTAAAAATACTTAATAAAAGTAATGATTCTTTCCAATGCCCACATTAGGTATTTTTGTATAACAAGACTGTTTTGCTGTCATTGGAGAATGTGACTAAGGCTTTCTAAGCTCACACTTTACATTAGGCTTTGAGGTGTTACCTGAGGAAAATATATAAATCTATGTAGTACAATGAATGGCATTTCCTCTAATTAACATTGGTCAGTGAACTATGTAGGTAAGTTTTAGGTTTATACACAAATTATCTGAATTCATATTCTCAATCATTTTTGGAATTTCAGTCATTTTGGACTAGTGTTGAGCTTTACTTGTTGAGACAGTGTCTAGCAGAATTAGTGAACTGAATACACACTGAAGATACCAAAAGGTTGCCTGTTTTTAGGGAAATGGCTGCCAAAACCATGTGCCATTTTAAAATATTTTGAAGTATTAATATTGTACCTATACAACTTGGAAAACATTACTAGAAATGAACACACGTGTATGCCACTGAATTTAGAAGTGACATAAGGAAGAAGCTAGCTGCTGAGCAGAATGGCTTATACCTGTAATGCTGTGGGATGTTCTGTATATCAAATATGTTGCTCTGATTGGTTAGTAAATAAAACACTGATTGGCCAGTAACCAGACAGGAAGGATAGACGGGACAGAGAGAGAAGAGAATTCTGGGAAGTGAAAGGCTGAGTGAGAGACACTGCCAGCCGCCACGATGACAAACAACATGTAAAGATGCCGGTAAGCCACAAGCCACGTGGCAAGGTACAGATTTATGAAAATGGATTAATTTAAGATGTAAGAACCAGTTAGCAAGAAGCCTGCCACGGCCATACAGTTTGTAAGCAATATAGGTCTCTGTGTTTACTTGGTCGGGTCTGAGCAGCTGTGGGACTGGCAGGTGAGAGAGATTTGTCCTGACCGTGGGCCAGACAGAAAAACTCTAGCTACACTGTAATCCCAGTGCTTGGGAGGCTGAGCCAGAAGATCAGTGGATTTGAGGCTGTCCTGGGATATCTAGTGAGTTCCAGGCTGGCACAGACCATAGAGTGAGACCCTGTTTCAAAAAACAAAGAGGGCTAGAGATAACTCAATGGTTAAGAGTGCTTCCTGCTATTACAGAGGATCTGAGCTCACATCCTAACACCCATATCAGGCAGCCCACAACTCCAGCTCTAGGGGATCCAACACTACCTTTTGTTTTTGGTTTTTTTTTTTTGAGACAGGGTTTCTCTGTGTAGCTTTGGTGCCTATCCTAGATCTCGCTCTGTAGGCCAGGCTGGCCTTGAACTCACAGAGATCCGCCTGGCTCTACCTCCCAAGTGCTGGGATTAAAGGCGTGCGCCACCACCCCTGGCTCCAACACTACCTTTTGGCTTCCTTGGGCAACTGCACTCATAGGGTATATACTCACACACATACACATAAATAAAACAATGCCAAACAAACAGAAAACCAAAAGGAGATTTTCTGGAATATTAACCCTAGAGATGGCTACTGAGATAGTTCAGTATATGTCCTTGTCAATGACATATGCACTTTATCCATTCATAAAATGTGTAATACCTAATTATCTGATTTCTAAATTTAATACCTGTTCCTATAAATGAGCACAGTTGTCTCTAATCTTCCGTGACAGGAGATATGGAAGACCTAAGAAACCTAAAAGCTGATATCAATCCTTTCTTCCCCAAGTTGCTTTTGGTCATGGTGTCTTTCACAACAACAGAAAGTCACTAAAATGATATGCTTTGTACTTTTAAGTAATATTTCTCAATTTCACATTTGTCACTGTAACTATCACTTATAAATGACTGTAGAGTATTTGATGAAGGAGCAGGCAGGACAGCCTGGTGGGTAGGGTGACTTGACACAAAGGTTGCCAACCCAAGTTTGATGCCCAGAATCCACATGGTAGGAGAGAACTGACTCTTGTAATTTGTCCGTTGACTTTTTACAATAAATAAGTTAATGTAATTAATACTTCATCAAGTTGATATATCACAATTGGAATATCACTAAGTTTCTATATAGTGAATATCTTTATCCGGGTAGGTTTCTCTATTCTACTATAGCTTTTCTTATGATAAAGTCTCAGCAGTTTATTAGTGGGCAATTACCTTTGGTAATGAGAAGGATGGTATGGCCTCTTTAAAGACTTATTTTTATGTTTGTGTGGGAGTGCACACATGCGCATGTGTGTGTCTATGTGTCTGCCTGTCTGTCTGTGTTGGTATTAGTGTCTCCTCTGTGTGTGGAGTGCCCTGAAGCTGGAGTTACAGGCAGCTCTGGGTTGCTCAGTGTGTGTGCTGGGAACAGAACTTGGGTCCTCTGGAAGAGCAAGCTCTTTTACTCACTAAGGCATCTCTCCAGACCCTGGCATGGCTTCTCAATGCTGCAAAAGGATTATGAACCCTTTGTGAAAATAGTAATCAGTATACCATAAAGGTTGGAATACGGGAGTCAGACTACCTCAGTTCCTATCCCATTTCCACTACTTGCAGCATATGCAAATTCAGGCAATCCACCTAAGCTTATAGGTGTAGTTGTTTCTGGAAACTTGAGAAAATGATTGACTCTTCATTATAGAGTTTTTGACGAGTTATTAGTCAGGTTATGTAATAGTAACTAAACAAAGAATGAATTCCATTAGTTAGAATATTCTATTATAAAACATTGCAACATACATTAAAAACCAATGATAACAATAAAAGCCATTCAGGTATAATATGATGCCATAAGTATGATTTAATTTTTATTTCAGTGTCAGAAGGAATGAACATTTTTGCATGCATTCACTATGTAAGAGTTTTTAAAATTAAAGTTTAGAGGGGCTGGAGAGATGACTTAGCAGTTAAGAGTACTGGCTTTTCTTCCAGGGGTCCTGAGATCAATTCCCAGTAGCCACGTGGTGGCTCACAACCATCTATAATGGGATCTGATGCCTTGTTTTTTCTGATGCCCTCTTCTGTCTTGCAGGCATACATACAAGTAGGACACTCATATATATAAATAAATAAATCTTAAAAAAAAGAACACTTAAAAAAATGCTTGGCAGTGGTGGTGTATGCCTTTAATCCCAGTACTTGGGAGGCAGAAGCAGG
This sequence comes from Peromyscus eremicus, assembly GCF_949786415.1. Classification (NCBI taxonomy): domain Eukaryota; kingdom Metazoa; phylum Chordata; class Mammalia; order Rodentia; family Cricetidae; genus Peromyscus; species Peromyscus eremicus. The sequence continues at coordinate 103,520,494 of NC_081417.1, forward strand.
TGAATCTCTGTGAGTTCGAGCCAAGCCTGGTCTACAGAGCAAGTTCTAGAATAGCCAGGGCTACACAGTGAAACCCTGTCTTCAAAACAAAACAAATTAAAGTTTTGAAGTTTTTTTTTTTTTTTTCAAAGTAACTTTGTTATGTGTGGTGGTTTGAAAGAAAATGGCCCCCTAAGGGAATGGCACTATTAGGAGGTGTGGCTCTGTTGGAGTAGGTGTGGCTTTGTTGGAGGAAGTGTATTACTGTGGAGGCGGGCTTTGAGGTTTCATATATGCTTAAGCCACACCCAGTGTCTCAGTTCATTTTCTGTTACGTTCAAGTCAAGATGTAGGACACTCAGTTACTTCTCCAGCATCCTATCTGCCTGCATGCTGAATCATGACGATAGGGGACTAAACCTCTGAAAATGCAGCAGATGTTTCCCTTTATAACAGTTGCTGCGGTCATGGTGTCTGTTCACAGCAACAGAAACACTAAGACATTATGGTATGTGTATATGTGTGTGAGTACAGGCACATGTGTGTGCAGGTCAGAGGACAACTTTGTGAGTCTGTTCTCCCAATTCCGCCGTGTGGATCCTGGGATCAAATGCAGCTTGTGAGGTTTGAGTGGTAAGTGCTTTGCCCACTGAGCCATCTCTTTGTTTCAGAATTTTTTATTTAATGTTTGTACTTGTTTACATTTGATTTTACAAAAAATAAAATACAGGAAAATTACAAACTGTCTCTCTTCTCCAATTGGAAGAGAGTTCTTTACTATTCCTTTCACCCAGAAACCACAGGCTAAGCTTCACTATAATCTCTGTGATGGCTGTCCTAGGAAAGTCTAATGTGGAGTGCTTGCTGGTTGTCATTTCTCTCCAGTTTTCTAATCCGGAGTTGTTCCTCAGCCTTGTCTCTCTCTCTTTTTGAACCTGGTCATGTTTTAAGACTAGAAATAGTTATTTCATAGAACATTCTCCAGTTTGGGTTTCATGATGTTTCCAATGGTAGAATCGGGTCAGCCATCTTTGTCAGGAGAATCATAGAAAGGATTTCTGTGCTCACTGTATCCATCAGATGCCACGCAGTATCCTGCTTCCTTCTCTGTGGGGTTAAATATATCACTTGGGTTTCTCCAAATGAGGTCACTCATTTTCCTTTATCATCAGTAAATATCTGTATGGTGACACTTTGAGGCTTTATGGATGTATATATACAAGTATATTCTGTTGTTTATTCTATTTTTCAATCATTGTTTTTTTGTGTCCATTAGTATACCTTTCCTAAATTATTGCTATGAGGCTTGGAGATAGGTCCAGGTAGCCCAGTTTTTTGTTTTGTTTTGTTTTTCAGAGAATGGTATTTAGAAGCCAAAGTCTGGGTATGGAGCCTTTCTCTTGGGGTAATTGTCAATGCTTGCAGGAATGTTCTTTTGCTTTCTTTTATGTCTTGCTTGTTTCTACATCACAGTGTGTCTTTATCTTTATCTGTGTCTAAACTGTCTCTGTGTCCACAAATTCATGCCCATATTCGCAGTTCTAATTCAACGCCATTCTGTTTCTCTGTCTTCTTATTTACAGCTTTGTGTTCTGGACTATAGGTAACCTGGCTCGTTATTCTCAGCCTGTTTGCTCAACTAATCAGTCCACCTGAATGTAACTAATCCCCCTTCCCCTCTGGGCCACAGCCCTACTAGGTTACTTTCTTCTCTAGGTTCTGATCTCTGCTGGCTGCCACTCTGCTTGGTGGCCTTCCTGGTGCAAGGACTCAAGATGTCTTTTTAGTTTTGGTAACTCTGAATGTTGTTGAGGATTTTGCTCCTAAGATAGAGTACTCTACCAGCTTTTAGTATCTGATATTTCAGAATCAATTCTTTTCAACAACTGTATTGATTGTAGTTTCTGGTCAGGGGCAAAGCATTTGGTACTTCCCACAAACAGACCATCCTATAATGATGTCTGCCTGAATTCTCTATGGACTTCATCCTTTCCATATTGATCTGACATCTTTTATTCTTGTAAGAGAAGATTGGGCTTTCAATGATGTTTTCTGATTAGATCTGATTTCCCAGCTCTAACCTTCCTGTATCTTTTTATTTTTTCATGTTTTACAACATATGTGGCTTTATTTACATGATGATGTATACTTCTTTGTTTCAAGTCTGCCTTTCTCATTAGACTATAATTTCCTCAATGTGTAGGAAGAATGCCTTAGAACAGATTACCTGGCATGTAATATAATTTAAATATCTGGCCTCTGTCACTTGTAGATGTTTGTACTAAATGTGGGATTACTCTAAGCTGAGTTAGTTTGTCTCCAGCAACAGTGAAGATGGAGAAGTGAATGTCTGTATCACACAAGTGGTGCACTGAGGATGGAGATTACACACCCTGCTGTTAGCCCACTTGTGGCCAGACCGTTCCTGTAGTAATTAGGCTGCTGCACAGTCCTCTGTGTAGCCAGAGTACGTGGGATAATAGGTCCTATTGTAATGCATTATGCTCGGATATGCCATTTATAACTTTGAGGCTGTCAGCTGGATGAGAGATGTAAAGCAGCTTTTCATTCAGATTTTTAAACATCTGGATGTTTTCGACAAGTACCCATAGGCATTCTCAGTTTCAAATCCATTGTTCGTCACATTCTAGTGGTCATCTTACCTAAGACACTTGATGGAAGGACAAAGATTTGAAATAAAGGACCTGATGATTCCTATTGTTTGTATTCTTTTGTCCCATACAGAAGATCTCTGTGGAAGGAACCAGGATTCTGTGTTCCAGATATGCTTTGGGCTGCTTCTTTCTTACCCTCCTCCCCAGATGCATACAACTGCCAAATATTTTTTCCATTCCTAACTGTAACTCTGGTTCCCATCATTCCATTGGCTGTCAGAATGGGTTCCTTCCAAACACAGAGGAAGGTTTTGTGCAATTCTAATCATGCTTCTCAATATTGATGCCCCACCCTTTTAACTGTGAAAGATTTAATGCACTGTAGCAGAGGCCTGAGTTTCAGCCCGTACTCCATCTCACAAGTTGTTTCTGACACTTACCTGTATATCAGGTCAGTTTTAGTGAAGACTGCAGTAATATGCACATACAGTAGAGTCACTGCTGGAGCAACATGCACACACAGTGCAGTCAGTGCAGGAGCAACATGCACACACAGTGCAGTCAGTGCAGGAGCAACATGCACATACAGTGCAGGAGCAACAGTGCAGTCAGTGCAGGAGCAACATGCACATACTGTGCAGTCAGTGCAGGTGCAACATGCACACACAGTGCAGTTAGTGCAGGAGCAATATGCACATACAGTGCAGTCAGTGCAGGAGCAACATGCACATACAGTGCAGTCAGTGCAGGAGCAACATGCACACACAGTGCAGTCAATGGTGAAGTTCATCCCATCAGAAGAGAGCTCGTTGTCTGAGCAATAAAACATAAACAGTGTTCATAGTTCACATGGGGTCCTTGTATGATGAAAAGTTGGATCCATTTTCCAGGTTCCCTGGGTCTTTTGGAAACTACACATTTTCTATAATGCACCCTGCATTATATCTTGTGTCTTGGAATACAAGTCATATAATTTTGAAATCATTTGACATAAAATACTTAGGCCCTAAAACAGACATCTACTTATGAATTAAAGACATCCAATACATATTTGCAATGTCTGCCTCTTCACTGGGACATTTCTATGAATGTGTACCTAAAGGACCCTTAAAAAGCAAATTAGGGGATGAAGAGATGGCTCAGTGGTTAAGAGCACTAGGTTTTCTTCCAGAGGACCCAGGGTTAATTCACAGCACCCACATCACTGGCTTTACCACCTGTAACTCAAGCTCCAGGGGGTGTAGCACGAATCTTAAAAGATCTTATTAATAAAAACAAACCCGGAGCCAGGTATTGGGGTAAATGCTGAAGGATCAGAGAAACAGAACCAGCCACAGCTAACCTCACCTCACCAATTCCTCAGCTGATCTTGCTTCCTCAGACTGGAAGCCTCTGCGTCCTCCTCCAGAATGGATCTCAGCTGAACTGCTGCTCAAAAGTCTAAAAGCTTAACAGACTCTAGTTCCTGGTCCTCACACCTTATATACCTTTCTGCTTCCTGCCATCACTTCCTGGGATTAAAGGTCTGTGTCACCATGCCTGGCTGTTTCCAATGTGGCTTTGAACTCAGATCCAGATGGATCTCTGCCTCTGGAATGCTAGGATTAAAGATGTGTGTGCTACCACTGCCTAATCTCTATGTTTAATATTGTGGCTGTTCTGTTCTCTGACCCTCAGATAAGTTTATTAGTGTGCACAATATATTGGAGAACACAATATCACCACAAGGAGAATCCAACACCCTGGTCTTCAAGGTCATCTGCATTCATGTATATGCACATACCCACGCATAAATACACATAAATACATTAAAATACACATAGATACATTAAAAATACAATGAAGCAAATTAATTCCCGTTGCATGAAATCAGACTTCAGTCTGTAGCCAGAATTGCTAAAGATTCTTACCACAAACGTGTTACCAATATAGAGTTATGTGCAAAGCTATCTCACCCTGTTATCAGAGGTGTTACACCTGGTTTCACTTTTTTTTCCTTCTTTTTGGTCCTCTCATTAGAAAATGAACTCCATGAGCATAATCCCTGGTTCTGTGTCTGTTGCCAGAACAGTGTTCAGTGTCTAATACTCAGTAAACACTTGGGTGCACATGTGTATAAAACATCTCTATTATATTTGCCAGAACGTCTTCTGGAAACAGCCGTGGTTAAGTTTTTCATAGTATTCGCTGGAGTCCCATCCAGCCGGAAAAGGGGTTATTAAAGTGCAACATTGCAAGGTCCACTACTAGTTTTATCCAGTAGAAGAGAGCAGCCCAAGGGTAAGGAAATTGTCCAGACGGTATCTAGGCTTAGAGAACATACTGACTGATTTGTTAGCTGTTCTGGTGGGAATCAGAGTTGGAAACATGGGATTCAATTCTGAATTGGAAGTAAGTGGGGTTTATAGTAGTACTTGAAGCTGTGAGCATGGATGGGTTTATGTAGACTCAGCCAAGGATGGACATGGGAGTTTATTTCCATAAGCAGTTATCTTAAAAATGGGAACATGGTACATATACAGTATTTATTTATGTCTGTCTATGCGTACATATGATGTCTTTGTTTGTGTGAGGACCTGCACATGCCATAGCACCTGTGTGGAGGTCAGAGGATAACCTCAGGGGTTGGTCTTCACCTTTCACCTTGGTTTTGAGGCAGGGTCTCTTTGGTGTAGTGCTGGTTTGTGCACTCCAGGCTAGTTGGTCTGTGAGCTTCAGGGGGATGCTCCTGTCTCCACCCCCTATCTTGCAGTTGGTGTGCTGGGATTATAGACACATGCCACTCCATCTAGCTTTTACATGGGTTGCAGGAATCTGAACTCAGGTCATCAAGCTTGGCAACAAGTTCTTTTACCCACTGAGCCATCTTCCTGGCCCCATGATGCACTTGTAATTGGAAGAGTAGAGAAAAGAAAGTTAGAAAAGAGAATGTCCTTGAACCTGACTAAGATCTAAGGCCATTAAAATTCTTGGTAACAACAGTCCTGATGCAGTTGTGGACCAGTAGCTAGAGAGTAGTTGCTTGGGAGTGTTTTTCTGTTGTTGTTGTTTTTTTAACTTTTGAATATGAAGGGAAGTTTTCTGTAATAAACCACTGGAAATGCTCTTTCAGAATGTAATGTTACATGACGTATTTGTGATAGTGATAGATTGCTGAGAGGAGACACCCTAATATTGAATTGTATTATTCAGTGCTCCATTATAGAAATTTGTGTAGAATCATTTTTCCCTTAAGTACATTTCACTTTAGGTATATTTTGGTAGGTTGTCCATTGTCCCATGATTCCCGAATATTTGGATTAATTCTTTCCTAGTGAATGTAAATTACCCCATTTTTCTGAGATCTTTGCAGTCCTCTCCAATTTTTTCTTCTACTGCTTTATCTATGGAGATCAAGTTCAAAAATGTTTCCTTCATCACAATACTGTAGAGCTTCTGTTGACTAGAATCCAACAAAGCACACTTTTCTAAGGTGAAGTTCACAGCCACATTCTCAAAGGTCACTGGCTCCATTTCAGGCTTCTGATGTGTCCTCCCAAAGAGGCCTGCAGTCAGCAAAACACACATTTGCCCAAAACAAGTCCTCACAAGGATTCCCTTGGCTAGGCCAGACTGTGGGAGTGTTTTTCATTGCAGGTACCAGAAAGAGTAACATGCTAGGGTGCCAAGGCTTTGTCTATTCTTCAGGGCCCCTCTTAATATCAATATCTTTTAAGATTTCTACCTATCTCTCTGAAGATGAATACAGTTGGTAAAGTGCATGGATGAAGCCAGTCCCCAACATGTAAACTAGTGCAGTCCTTCTCTATTAGGAGGTGGAGGGAGGAGAACCAGAAAGTTAAGGTTATCCTCAGCTACATAGCTTGTTTAAGTCAGCCTGGCATATGTGTGCCCTTGTATTTAGGGAAAGAAAAGACTCTTTAAACTGCTCACAATTTAGGGGTATTCGGAGCATTCACAATTCCTGTTCTGCTACCTGTATCTACTTCCAGAGCATTCTTATCACCCCAAAAGGAAACCTTGATCTCATTGAACAAATTATTTCCATTTCTCCATGTTTTCCAGTTCTTAGCAACAATACTCTGCTTTGTGTCTCTAATTTGTCTTTTCTGTATATCTCATTTAAATGGAATCATTCAATCTGTGGCTTTCCATGATGGACTTCTTTTCGTTTAACACAGTATTTCCAGCACTCATCCATACTGTAGCAGCTACCTACTTGTCTCTTTGGAACTAAGTGACAATCCACTGCATGGACCAGCCACATTTTCCCTTTTCACCAGGGCTATTTCTACATTTTGCTATTGCAGATAGTGCTGCTATGAATATTTGTGTATAGGTGTGGTTTTAATTTTTGGTTTTTAGAGACTGAGTTCCAGACTGGTCTTGCTACATATCTGCAAATTTTTATTTGAATGCTTATGTTTAATTGTTTTGGATATACATTCATCAGGTAGGTAGACTATGTGGAAATTCTGTTTTAACTTTTTTTTAAAATGCCACTTTTCCCATAGTGGATATGTGGAGTTCCAGTTCTTCATCCTCTTGATAACTGCTTTTAGTTGGATTATTGTCACTATTGTGATATGATTGACTCTGGAGTAATAGCTCATGCACTTCTGATTTATGTTTCTTTAATGACCCAATACACTCAGCGCCTTTTCAAGTCCTTTTTGGGATCCCTCTCCTCAGAGCTCAGGGAATCCTTTGGAAGAGGAGGTGGAAAGAATGTAAGAGCCAGAGGGGATGGAGGACACCAAGAAAACAAGGCCCTCTAAATCAACATGATCAAAGCTCCTATGAACTCAGAGACTGAAGTAGCACAGAGCCTGCATAGGTCTGCACCAGGTCTTCTGTGCTTACGTCTTCTCGTTTAGTGCTTTTATGGGATTCCTGAGTGTGTGAATGAGTAGGTCTCTGACTCTTGTACCTTTTATTGGGCTCTTTTCCTTTTGTTGATCTGTCTTGCCCAACTTTGATGTCATAGTTTTGTTTTATCTTATTATATTTTATTTTGTTATATTAAATAGATAACCATGCTGCAGTCCACAGCCCCAAAGAGGTTAAGTAACAAGGAGGGCCCAAAGGAGGAGCAGGGCTTGTCTCTGGCACTTTGACTGGCTTTGGGGGCCTATTCTTCATGCCGGCTTGCCCTGCCCTGTAGCAGGAATCTTAAAGAGTCTTATAATAAAATCAAACCCGAGGCCAGTTATTGGGGTCAATGCTGGTAGATCAGAGAGACAGAACAAGCCACAGCTATCTCACCTTGCCAGTTCCTCAGCTGGTCCTGTTTCCTCAGACTGGAAGCCTCTGAGTCCTTATCCAGAATGAATCTCAGCTGAACTGTGTTGCTCTAAAGCCTGAAAGCTTAACCAGCCAAATGCTTAACCAGCCAAATGCTTCTAGTTTCTGGTCCTCACGCCTTATAAACCTTTCTGCTTTCTATCACCACTCCCTGGGATTAAAGGCTGCTTTCTGGGGTTAAAGGCGTGAGTCACCATGCCTGGCTGTTTCCAATGGGGCCTTGAACTCACAGAGATCCAGAGGGATTTCTGTCTCTGGAATGCTAGGATTAAAGGCGTGTGCTAACATTTTCTAGCCTAAGTATCTTGTGGCTTTTCTGTTCTCTGACCCCTGATAAGTTTATTAAGGTACACAATATTTTGGGGGAACATAATACCACCACACTGCCCATCCTTAAAACTGTATTTGTGTGGGAGAGAGAAGCTTAGTCCTGCCTCAACTTAATACACCATGCTTTGTTGACACCCATGGGGGGCCCTGCCCCTTTCTGAGTAGTGGGGAATGGGAAGAGAGGAGGGAGGGGAAACGGCAATTGGGATGTAAAATAAATGAATAAATTTAATTTAAAAAAAGAATAAAATGAATGAATGAATGAATGAATATAAACCTAGCCACTAGAGTAAAGGTTAACAATGGAATTGTCATTTATAGCTGCTGGGAGAGAGAATCAGTTTTCTCCAATGGAATTGGGTATATCCACCACTCTAGGACAGATCTCAAGTTCAGGAGTAGTTGACCAACAAATAATGAACTCCAATTTTTTTTGTGTGTGCTTTTATTTGGTTACAATTTGATGTTTTTGTTTGTTTGTTTTGTTTCTTTTTGGGTGATGTCTTATTTTGTCTTCTAGGTTTTGGGGGTTTTGTTGTTGTATTGGGTTTTTGGTTTGTTTTTTGTAGCCTAATCCAAATAAAGTACACATTTTCTTTTGTTGCTCATGTTGGAAGGATACTTTGGCACACCCTTTGCAGCTTCTGTTTGGCACGTTCAAATGTGCTGGCTTGGGTGTGCCTTCCAGGGTTAATGTTTTGCAAACTGAATACCCCCAATCATTTGTTAACACTATTTTGATGTAGTGCCTTTGGGGCATGATAGACAGTCATCACTAAGATACTGAGATAGTGACTTTGTTATACACCCAAGATGCCTTGACAAGCTTGCTGTCTATTCATGTGGTGTCTGCCATCATGTTATAATGCAGATAATAGTCTTCACCAGGTGCTGGCACCATACTCCTGGACTGCCAAGCCTCCACAACAGCACTGCTCTCAGCCTTTCGTTTTCCTTTTTTGACCCGTTACTACACTTCTTCTTTTTCTCCTGGCCCTCTGCTTCTTCTTTCTCCCCAGCTTCTCCATCCTGTACTGTAATTTAGCTCTGCCTGTCCTTGCTAAACCCTTTCAAAAGGTTGGTTTTTCCTCCTGGTACCCTCTGTCTCCTTTTCCTCCAGCTTCTCCTTTCTGTGTTGTGACATAGCTATTTCTGCCTTTTACATCTACCTGTTACTACTCTAGGAATTCAGGTTATCAACTCTTAGTACTCTTCTCCCATCATAAGGACCAATATTAAAATTTGAGGTAGCTGATTAACATATGCAATAGCTATTTCTTCCTTGGTGCTCACCTCTAGAGCAAGTACTATGGCTTAGGAACGGAAGAGTTTGGTTTTTTTTGTTTTGTTTTGTTTTTTTAAAGTGTTGGGTGATGGGTGTGATGCTTTAGGGCCATAGTGGGTGGAGATATTCCATAGCTCCTCTTAGGTGCTGAGTGGGCAAGCCTTGTCTTTCTTACTTTAAGTGTATTGAATACCATCCCAAGAGCAATGAGACAATAATGAAGGGTAGGTCATTCTTTTTAAAAATATAGATAAAGAGACATGGAAGTGTAAAAGATAGTACAGATATGAGCATGTCTAACCAAACAAAAGAAGATTGGAGACAATGAGCGAGAACAGGGCAGAACAAGGTTTATACCAAAAGGAGTTGGATTCACAGCATAGCATTGATCATAACTAAATATGTGATATTAGAGCCTTTGGCTCTGAAAGAAAATAAACAGTTAATGATTTCCATTCTAGCCCAGCTACACAGGTGTTTTGCTATTTCTTTTCTTTTCTGTTGTAGGTCCTGAAGCTGTGCCTCCCTCTCTTCTCAAAGTAGTGATGAAACCCATAGCAACTGTTGGCGAAAGCTACCAGTATCCTCCTGCAAACTTGGCCGCACTCCTCTCTCCACTTATGAGGCTAAACTTTGGTAAATATTGAGTGCTTTTAGGTTTTCAGGCTTTGCTCTTAGGATTTGGCCTGACTAAAAAAAGCAGATTTTGTGTCACAGTTGACAGTGACTGGTAGATTTATTTTATCTTGCAGGTTGTTATCTTACATACAATAACTGAGTTACTTTCACTGAGCCATTATAGGTGAGGGTGGGAGGGAAGAGATCTAAAGACATAGACCTACGCAGTCCTCAACAACAACTCTAGATAGGAACTTCGGAGATGGCCTAGTCAGTACGATGTTTTCTGTGCAAGCTTGATAACCCAAGTTAGACCCCTCACACCTATGCAGTAAATAAATAAATAAGTAAATAAATAAGTAAATAAGTAAATAAATAAATAAGTAGGTAGGTAGGTGGATAGGTAAATAAATAAATAAAGCAAGCAAGCTGAGTATAGTAACGAATGCCTATAATTTCACTGCTTGGAAGGCAGATACAGGAAGATTACTGGGGACTTGCTGACCAGCTAGCCTAACCAAATCAGGGAGCGGTGGGTTTAGGGAGAGGCCCTGTCTTAAAAAAAAAAAAAAGGTGGAGAGGGATTGAGGAAAATACATGATGCTAATCTCTGGCCTCCATATGCACACCCATATATACATGTATACACACACACACACACACACACACACACACACACACACACACACACACACACCAAGCCAAAGAACAAGAGTAAACAAACAAAAAAGCCAAATAGCTCTTTCATGAGTTGCATTTATTGTTGGTATGTGTTGCAGACTTAGTTTAACAGTTATCAAACTGCACTTACAGAGCCCTAGGTTTCAAGGAAGCACCATGTCAGATGCTTTATTAGGTTTCTATTGCTGGTGAAGCAAACTTATCAAAATTTATTATCTTACAGTTAGTTCTGTAGGCCAGAAATTGAACACAAAAGCCAAGGCAGGTACCTGAAGGCAGGAACTGAAACAGAAAGCCATAGAAAATGCTGCTTATGGGCTTACTTTCTTATACAACCCAAGACCACTTGTCCAGGAGTGGCACTGTGCACGGTAGGATGAGTCTTCCTATATCAGTCATCAGTCAAGAAAATGTCCCACTGACATGCCCACAGAACATGCTCACATTCCTCACCTGATGTTCCTTCTTGTTGGGTGACTGTAGTTTGTATTGATTGAGCTGACAAAAACAAAACAAACAAACAAACCAAAACTATTGATCTGTTGCCCACTTGACACAAATATGTACCACTGTCAAACCATTATCTTTCCTTTCTTGTTTATCCCTAAGATTTCGTGTTACTATCATAATATAAAACATAATGTTGTTCGAATCTTAGATGGTTTTTTAATTAAAAAAAAAAAAAAAAAAAACCCAGAGCCAGATATCAGGGTGAAAGCTGAAAGATCAGAGAAGCAGAGCAGCCAGCCTCTAGTTCTTACCTCTACGAAATCCTCAACCTAAACAGAGTGAGTTCCTGTTTCCTCACACTTTATATACCTTTCTCTGCCCTGCCATATTACTTCCTGGGATTAAAGGCCTGTGTGCTTCCCAAGTAAAGGCATGAGATCTCAAGTGCTGGGATTAAAGGTGTGGGCCACCACCGCCTGACCTCTGTGTCTAATCTAGTAGCTGGCTCTGTCCTCTGATTCTCAGGCATGTTTATTAGGGTACACAATATATCACCACAACATAGTATAAGTCTTTATAATCTGTATAAGTCTTATAGTCTTTAAAAAGATTCAAACACTTTACAAATTCAAAGTCTTTAAAAAATACTCAGTCTCTTAACTGTGCATTCCTGTTATATTAAAAACAAAGTAAATACTTTCTCACTCCTAAAGTGATGAACCAGGAGGTAAAAGCAATCACACTTAAACAGAGAGTCCATCCATGTACCTACAAATCTATTAGCTCAGTGTGTGACATCTGGAACGCACTCATGGTCTTATGTACTCCAGAAAGTTTGGGCACTCTTATTTATTTATCTATATCAATATATACACCTATCTATCTATCTATCTATCTATCTATCTATCTATCTATCTATCTATCTATCTCTGAGGGAACTCAAGGCAGAAACCTGGAGTCAGGAACCAAAATTGAGACCGGGAAACACTGCTTCCTGGCCTTTTTCCGCATTCTGATACCACCCAGGGTAATCTTCCCAAGGGTGACACTGCCCAGTTAGCTGGGCCCTCCCATGTATATCATTAATCAAGAAAATGCCCCGTAGACTTACCTACAGGCCATCTTCATAGAGACGGTTTCTCAGTTGAGGGTTCCTCTTGTCATGTAACCCTGGTTTGTGTCAGGTTGGCAAAGAATTAACTGGCACACCAGACAGCAATTCCCTATGTGCTGAACACATGCTGGAGAAGAGGTGGGGAGAGGCACTAGGAGATTTGTGGCTAGCGTTTTCTCATATTTTTTTTCCCCAGAGCTGAGGACCGAACCCAGGGCCTTGAGCTTGCTAGGCAAGCGCTCTACCACTGAGCTAAATCCTCAACCCCATATTTTTGAATAGTATTTGAGTGTCCAGATTTCTCTAGATGTTGTCAGAGAAATTTCCTCAGATACTTTAAAGCCCGTGGCAGTCCCAAGAGTTAGAACTGATTCCACTGGACACATTCTTTGCCTCTTTGCGCAAAAATTCTCGAACCCCTTGGTTGAATGAATTCTGTTACGTGCAGAAGTGACCCAAGTAGATGGCTTGATTCAGGCATTGGGTCCTGACTTTGAGTCAGGCGGCTGAGCACTGTATTCCAGAAAGTATTTTGTCTTCCTTGTCTTTCAGGTGAGGAGATCCAGCAGCTGTGCCTTGAGATTGCGGTGACTCAGGCGTCGACCTCGCAGAGCGCAGCTGCACTGCTGGGCTTGTGGGTGATGCCGCCACTGCTCCATGGTCTGAGCGTATGTAGTCTGTAGTCGTTCCAGGTGTTAAGCATAGTCGGGATGGCTCTTCTCGGGGATGGCCGCACTCACCTGGAGTGTGGTCACTGAGTCAGGAGTAGAAAAACAAAAGCTTACCAATACTTGATCTGGCTAGCAGCCTAGAAGATGATATGGCTCTAATCCTACCCTTACTTTTTTTTTATTTTGAATTTGTTTTAACTGCCACTATTACTAAAGTGGAGAAATGATGGTCATAGATACTAACATTACTTTTGGAACAAAGTTTGCTTGATAATATAGTATGGATATTAAGAGAAAGACAAATCCATTTGTGCCGAACACCTCTTGTATGTATCCCCGCCTCCCTTTCTTGGAGTAGGGTACTCTTTCTTCCCATTTAATCGAGTGTCTAACAGCCTATTCTGTTGACCTTAGAATTTTCTTTGCATTCCTGTAGGTCTGCCGTTTCTGATTTAGACCTATTCAGCTCTTGGCATCTGTTTTAGTTGTGGATGTATGTTGTTAATCATTGTTAAAATGATCTGAGCTGGAATAGTCTTGAAGATGTGCTCTTTAGAAAACTCATGCCACCTTAATGGACCTATTGGAAAGATTTTACTTTTTTTTCTCTAGCCAACGTCTTCTAGACTTGTCCATTAGTATCAAACTTGTGTATCTAAGAATGTTTAAGTGCATGTGACTGCTAACAGTTAGTACTGCCTCATCTTGCCTTTCATGTACGCTGAGATGCCCTGGTCAGGCCCACATGATCAGTGGGTGGCTCTTCGATCAGAAGTGGCCCAGCACGCCAGTTCTGCTTATTGCTTCCCTGTTTTTCCTCAGGAGAAAATAATAATATCAGACTCTTTATTCCATTGATTTTTTTCAGAAGATGAGCTTCCCACCTTTGGCCTCCACATGTACATCCACACACTTGCATGTGTACCCGCACACATGCATACATACAGTGCACACAAACCACAGAAACAACCAAAAAACCTGAAATGCAACTATGACATACTTTCAGAAGTAGCATTTTATTCCCGTCTCTGAAAAGATCTAAGGTTTAAGTTAAGCAGAATAGTTGAGTGGATTGACAGCTTCTCTTGCTGGAGAATTCAGTTTTAAAACTGAATCAGAGGAGCTGGGGGAATGGATCAGTCGGTAAAATGTTTGCAGTGTAAGCATAAGGACCTAAGTTTGGATCTCCAGCTCTCCAGCATCCATGTAAAGGTTGAGTGTGTTGTGTGTATGTGAAACAGTAGTGCTGGGGAAATGGAGACAGGGATCCGTGAAGCTCATTGGCCAGCCAGCCTATCCAGTTGGTGATATTGGATATCCAACTCTGTGTCCAGTGAGAAACCCTGTCTCAAAAAATAAGATGGAGGATGATTGAAGAAGACACCTTCAGCTGACCACTATCTTCCTTGAACTCTGCAGCACACACCTGCATACATGGACAACACCACCCACATATGTGTGCAGACACATATACAAACACCACATACAGAAATGCCAAAACAATTAGAAAAGATTAAAATAGCAACTGTCACGTATGTTCTAGCATTTTGTTCCCATCTCAGAAAGGGTTTAAGCTATTCGATGATTCAGTTGAGTGGACTGACAGATCCTACATGTACACATGAGTCACCCTAGATCAGAAGTAACTGAAACAGCTATAAATGTAAGAGTAGGTGACCCTTTGGACTGGGAAGCCATGGGAAAATAAGGGAGAAAGAAGTAACCCACAGTTTTCAATCTGTCTTCTCTCCAACTCAGTGATGACTTAGAGCCTCGGAGCACCACAAACTCAGACTGACTTGTTTATGTCTGACGTCTTCTGTTTCTCTTCCAGCTGAGTATCAAGAAATACCTCCTAGTGTCTATGCCTCTGTGGGTAAAGCACGTCTCTGAAGAACAGATCCAAGGTTTTGTTGAAAACCTAATGGTGGCAGTTTTTAAAGCAGCTTCCCCACATAGCCATCCCGAGTTGTGCCCAAGCGCCTTACAGGGTCTGAGCCAGGCCATGAAACTGCCCAGCCCTTCCCACCACCTCTGGAGTCTGCTCTGTGATACTACGGGGAGAATTTTTGACCTTCTGCCAAATAGGATTCGGGTAAAGCACAAAAATATTTACATTCCTGACATTTTATGCTGGGGCTTCTTTAAAGTCATTTTGGTAAAGCAGGCTGGGAATGTTTGAAGAATATGGGTGGGAAGACTAGCAAGAAATAACCACATTCTTCACTAGGAGTGTATTTGTTTCCAAGATCTAAGTGGAGGTTGAGTAGTAGAACCAAAGTTTTGAGCAAGCTTAGAAATGAGTTAACCAGTGCTGTACCAGCTGCCTGCCAGAGATGAATAAGCACAGAAATCCCTACCCAGGGCACCTTGACGACACTGTCTTATTTATCATATCTGTCATAAGTTATCACTTTATTATCATTTATTCATCACGTCTTACTTTTCACTTTCTACCCTATGGCCTCATGCCAGCCCTTCCCCTCCCACTATGAACCTCTCCACTGAAGTTTCACAACAAGGTTCAGATCTGCTTAGAATAATGGACTTCTGATAGGGAGAGAAAAGTACAGCCAAGCAAACACACAGAACAGTGGAGAAGACATTTTTCAGTTGTGAAGAGACTGACTGTATGTTTTGGTTTGGTAGCATTAGAATCTCATCAGCAGCTGTTATTGGGGATAAACAAGTCTAATAAATTCATCAGAATATTAATAGACTTGATATTATTGTCTTGCATTGTATTTTGACATGTTTGAGATTTGTCTTTGTCAGAGAAGTGATCTCGAGCTCTACATCAGTGTAGCTAAGTGTCTCTCGGAGATGACGGATGAAGGTGCCAACCAACTTTCCCAGATTACCCAGGTAACAATGTGTCCATCTATGCATATTTTCACTGTTGAGGCAGAGATTCCACTTGAAGAGTTGCTTATAATATCTTTTTGGCTGAATGTGGTTTTACATCAAACTTGTTACTAGATAACTTTAGGGAGCTGACTTTTTCCTTCACTTGGCAGATCTGGTGGCCAGCCTGGTGTTGTGATCAGTGTTTAATGCATACTGTCTAGATGGATAGATGGATAAGTAACTTGTTAACACAATTTCTTACACTTTGTCAAGTATACTTTTGTTACCCATTGGCAAAAACAAGAATAGGACAATGTCTTCGAGGTAATACCCACAGAATGGGAATATTCTAATATTCTGACCAAAGACCTTGCTGGTATGTTGAAGGCATAAACAAATAGTTCTTTTCTCACCACTTCTTCTTTATTTTTTATTTTATTTTATTTATTTTTTTGTTACCCGATACTGTCCTTTTGTAATGCAGAAGAGTGGTCATTTGAAAAACAAGTACGGTTAGTCCTGACAAAATTGACAAGTAGCCCCCAGACCCAGTCACATAATGAAGTAAATACAAAATGCTTTGTGAAGTTGGAGTTCCAAGTAATCATCAAATATTTTGGCATAAATACATTCCAATTGGTGTACTTATTTGAGTAGAACCTTTCATACCATGTAGTACCATGAGCCCCTCATCCCCAGTTGCTGGTAATTATCTTGTCCTTGTCGGGTTTGCTTATTCAGTTGGGTCCTTGAATATTTGTGTCACATAGCAGTGGTTTTCAGCCTGGGGTCTCTGGGCCTGGCTCTAATTAGAAATGGGAGTTCTCAAGTCCCACCTGAGATCATGGGACCTAGCAGTCTATATTTGGATAGTCTCTCCAACCAGACAATTCTGGTACATCCTAGGGTTGAGAACCACTATTACAGTTTTTGGCTCTCAGCATTTTGGAGATTCGCTTATTTTAAACAGAGAGAAGCAGTTCAGGGAAGTGGTAAGAGTGAGTCTAGATTTTTACTGCTGTTGAGTGACATGCAGATTTGCAGCTTGTGAACAGTGTGATCTTGGTCAATTTTATAACCTCTTGGTTTCCCTGTCTGTAAAATGGGTATAATAGCACCTACCTCTTAGGGTTGTCCGGAGAGTTAGATGACCTAGTCCATAATAAGTACTTGGAACAGTACCAGCTCAAAGCAAGAACTCAGTAATTACTTAGCACCACATTCTTCCTTGATATTGCATCAAAAGTCAACAACTGGTAGTTTCTTCAAAATAATTTGCAGTTCTCCAGAACCATGCCAAGGAAGTTTGCCCACTCTGACATTAAAATCCATTGGTTTGTTTTGAATGTCAGCTCTTTGATAGATAAATGATTTCCTAATACCATACACTGGTCATTTGGAAAATGCTGGCTTGTCAAGTTTTGAAGGCCTTCCAAATGTTGGTATGTTTTATAATATAATATTAAAACATCGTATTTGTTGTGATCCTCAGAAGTCTTATCTGAAAAGCAATCTACACACTGGGAGGTTGTCAAGCTCAAAAAAGTAGACTAATTTTTTTCTGAAAATCTAATTTTTATTAGATGATATAAATTTAATTATTGGCAACAAATATTATGAAGTATTTGCCTTGGTGTGATGGGTTCATTTCTTCAAGTTTTTGGTAAAATAGTCTGTATAACGGGCAGTTAAAATAGCCATAGTTTGTCGTCATTCTTTCAAGGAAGTAGTGCCCATATATAGAACAATCTTAGTTCTCAACTCCACCTTATCAGTGTTTTCCTTAACACAACTATGAAGCTCGGATACACAGCTGAATCCCTTATGCATATTTCCCTGGCTTGTTTTTTATTGTTTACATTAAGTATAACTGCATCTCAATTTATTTGTTTGTTTTATGTGTAGAAGTGTTTTATCTGCATGTATATCTGTGTATTATGTGCATGCCTGGTGCTCATGGAGGTCAGAAGACAGTGTCAGATCCCCTAGGGCTGGACTTACAGATGGTTATAAACCACCATATGGGTGTTGGGAATTGCACTGTTGTCCTGGAAGAGTAGCAAATGCTTTTAACCACTGAGCCATCTCTCTTGTCCCTTATAAATGGATTTTAAAAAAGTTAAGTGGCATTAAAAATGCAATGGATACTAAAATAGTTTGGTGGACTTAGAAAATAGTCTTGACCTCACAGAGCCTCTCAAAGGGTATTGGGATCCCCAGGATTCTGGGTCAGATTTTGAAAACTGCTGCACTAAATATATATTAAGTGTTTAGACTGGTATTTGGAACGTGGTGAGCATAGCATGTGTTATGTTATTACTATGTATGCTCACTCGCCAACCTCTAAACATATTCATAGTTTTCATGAAAAAACAAGTGTGGCACTGCGGCCTTCTGTCGCATGTACAGGCAGCTAGGCTCTGCTACAGGAAGTGGATAGTTTTAGTGCTTGGGGAAATCACATCAAGATTGCCTTTGCCTTGCAGTTCTGTTGGTCACTAATGACTGGACAATCCCTCCCCCACAGGACAACCTAGAAAAGGCTGCCTTTGTCCGACTGTACTTAGTCTCTCAAGGACGACTCCCCTTGATGAGCCTCACTGATCTGATCACGGCTGCTCTGCAGCACCAGGAGAAAGAGGCTCTGGCCTGGATGATTCTGCACAGCTTATACCAGGCACGCATTGTGAGCCATGCCAACACAGGTGAGGACGCAAACAGTGGCCTGCTGTCTCTCTCCAGTTGCACATGTCTCCTCAACTTAAAAGCTAACTTGTGTGCCCAGGGCTCATGATGTGAAATTCCCAGATAATCAATAAAAATATTATGGATCAAAGAAAAAAAAAAAAAACTAGCTTGTTTGCTGATGCGGGTCTGGTCTTACCCCAGATGAATGAATAGTGCCTTCAGTGGATGGTAAGCTGTAGCTCACGCTGTAGCTCACACCATCTATTTCTTGGGTATAGGAATGAGTTCTTTGGAGGATTTTTATATTATTTTTGTTCCTCTAGACTAAGTCCTGAACCTATGGGTTGCAACCCCTTTAAGAGGGTCGAATGCCCCTTTCACAGGGGTCCCATATCAGATATCCTGCATATCAGATATTTATATTACAATTCATAACAGTATCAAAATGACAGTCATGAAGTAACAGTGAAAATAATTTTATAGCTGGGGGTCACCACAACATGAGGGACTGTATTTCAGGGTTACAGTGTTAGGAAGGTTGAGAACCACTGTTCTAGACCCTCATGGATACAGACACTAAGTTAGAACCACTGCTCTAGACCCTCATGGATACAGACACTAAGTTAGAATCACTGCTCTAGACCCTCATGGATACAAACACTAAGTTAGAATCACTGCTCTAGACCCTCATGGATACAGACACTAAGTTAGAATCACTGCTCTAGACCCTCACGGATACAGACACTAAGTTAGAACCACTGCTCTAGACCCTCATGGATACAGCCACTAAGTTAGAACCACTGCTCTAGACCCTCATGGATACAGACACTAAGTTAGAATCACTGCTCTAGACCCTCACGGATACACACACTAAGTTAGAACCACTGCTCTAGACCCTCATGGATACAGACACTAAGTTAGAACCACTGCTCTAGACCCTCATGGATACAGACACTAAGTTAGAATCACTGCTCTAGACCCTCATGGATACAGACACTAAGTTAGAACCACTGCTCTAGACCCTCATGGATACAGACACTAAGTTAGAGCCACTGCTCTAGACCCTCATGGATACAGACACTAAGTTAGAGCCACTGCTCTAGACCCTCATGGATACAGACACTAAGTTAGAACCACTGCTCTAGACCCTCATGGATACAGACACTAAGTTAGAATCACTGCTCTAGACCCTCATGGATACAGACACTAAGTTAGAACCACTGCTCTAGGCCCTCATGGATACAGACACTAAGTTAGAATCACTGCTCTAGACCCTCATAGATACAAATACTAAGTTAGAACCACTGCTCTAGACCCTCATGGATACAGACACTAAGTTAGAATCGCTGCTCTAGACCCTCATGGATACAAACACTAAGTTAGAACCGCTGCTGTAGGCCCTCATGGATACAGACACTAAGTTAGAATCACTGCTCTAGACCCTCATAGATACAAATACTAAGTTAGAACCACTGCTCTAGACCCTCATGGATACAGACACTAAGTTAGAACCACTGCTCTAGACTCTCATGAATACAGACACTAAGTTGCTTCTGTCAGTTTTACTTTAGTTTCCCAAACACACAGATGGAAATTGATTCTGCCACCCCAAAACCATTTTCTATCATCAGGCAGATGACAGACTTCTGATTACTCTGCAGTATTGAGCACAAGAAAGCACAGGAGGACTGTATAACAGCTAACTACCGAGATCCAGCATGACTGCCTAGTTTCTGTCCAGATCTCTCCTGATGTGTTCAGTTTTCAGAAAAAGCCTCCAACAAATGTGTTCTATCACTGTCGAGTAAGGGAAGCTTAAAGAAGGATTCACTTAAACATAAAGGCTAAAACAGTGTAAAAACTTTATCGTGGGCAGCGACATCTCAAGGACTGCTGCATCTTAAAGCTGTCTAAGGAATCCTGAGCACTGGTCCTGCTTCAGTTGTGACGGTTATTGCTGATCTGTTTCAGGTGTGTTGAAGAGACTGGAGTGGCTCTTGGAGCTGATGGGTTATATGAGAACCCTTGCCTACCAGCCAGCGTCTGTTCAGAGTGTGGCTCTTGATGAGGTACATCGAGAAGCTGTGGGCTTACCTGAAAATGTAAAATGTACCATTTCTTTCCCAGAAGAAGACTCCATGGCCGTCTTTACTGCTGTAACAAATGCCCGAGATCATCGACTTACAAAGTGAAAACATTCATTTGGTTCACACTCTGGGAGTTCTAGCCCAGGATCCATTGATCCCACAGCTTTGGACCTGTGGTGAAGTGACAGGTCATGGAAGGAGTGTGTGGCTGAGCCAGATCTAAGACCCATAGTTCTTTTTGGATCAACCTCCCCTGCCCATAAAAAAAAAAACAAAAACTCTCCCCCTAACTACTGCCTCCTGTAGGGTCTACTGCTTTCCAATAGTGTCACCCTGGGGACTACGCCTGGAAGCCATGGCCTTTGGGGTGAGCCAAGATCCAAAATCAAACACGCTCTCACAGTATTTCTTCTTTTTATTATGAGAAACACCGGCAGTGACTCTTGCTGTGGTTCTGGATATTCTCAGGACTGTCTTTTGAGGATTTTTCTCCCCAAGACAGGGTTTCACTATGTAGCCCTGGCTGTCCTGGAACTCACTCTGTAGACCAGGTTGGCCCTGAACTCAGAGATCCACCTGCCTCTGTCTCTGAAGTGATGAGACTAAAGGCGTGTGCCACCACCACACCCTGGCAAGAAATACTTTTAACAAAACATGTTCTTTGATGCATAGGACTCAAAGAACGTTAGGTAGAGAGGGAACCTAGGGTCCTCATACAGAATGTGTGGAAATGTCAGGCTCAGGCCTCTTCTCTGGCTCACATGTAACTAAAAATGCCTAGAAGGAAGAGATTCCTCAAGTGTATGCAGATCACATGTGTGCCAACCCCTGCATGTGACACGTGGAGAGGATTCTGGTCATATCTGCACCGTGACCTATAATACCCCCAAGGAAAAGGCCTCTTGTAATGGGTAGTTGTAAAAACACCCAATAATACAAACATAGTTCTTTCCTACTTTTTTTTTTCTTAATTTTCTTTGTAGGCATTCTTCCTGGTTGAGTATAATTTTCATAGCCTGATACATTCTTTGAAATCCTGTACCATTTGTCTGAAGAGTTGTGTGTCTTTTTGCAGCTATTAATTTTTTTTTTTTTTGAGACAGGGTTTCTCTGTGTAGCCCTGGCTCTCCTGGAACTGTCTTTGTAGACCAGGCTGTCCTCAAAACTCATAGAAATCCGTCTGCCTCTGCCTCCCAAGTGCTGAGATTAAAAGCATGTGCCACCTGACGTTGTTAAATTTTTAATTCATCGGTTAGGATCTTAAGAGACTGAGAAATACTTTTTTAAAAAAAACTTTTTCAACTAATGCAGTCTCTTTTTTTTCTGACTTCCTGAGCTTTTATTAACTTTGTTTTCTTACAAAAATCTCAAATCACTTAGCATGCAAATTAGCTGGAAAAAGTATAATTGAAATCACAGTAATTCAGCATCTTGGAAGTGTCTCCATTACCATGTCTAAAATCTTTTACAAGTATCTAATGTAGTCTGAAGGATGGATGGATTCCAGACAGATTTTTTTTAATGCCTAAAGATAAACCTTTTATTGTTTAAAAATAAAATCAGATGTTTCATATTTTTAAAAATCAGTTTTGTCCATATAACAAATACCTTTCTTAGTTTATTTATCTCTTTAAAACGCCAGAAAAGGAAGAGTATTTAGATCTTGATATGATTAAGAATACATTTTATTTCTCTTGAAATGTTGGAGGAATAATCCAGCCTCACAGAAGGGAGAGTCAGGAACCTTCTCAAGCGCATTGGCAGGGAGGCTCCTCAGTCAGCCTGGAACTGAGTTTGCCGTTCATGTAGTTCCTCTTCTGGGGCAGCGGGAGTGGTAAGAGGCAGGAAGACGGCCTTGCATCACGGTGGAGGCTGTGCTTGTGAACTTGTGCCACTTTGAATAGAGCCTATGATCTCATGCTAGCTACTTCTACTTTCTTAACAGGCTTTGGACTTCTTGCTGCTGATATTTGCAGCTGCAGTGGTGGCGTGGGCAGACCATGAGGCCCCACTTCTCCTTGGCCTCAGTGCCAGTTGGTTGCCATGGCATCGGGAGAACGGGCCTGGTGGGCCAGCAGCAGCCTTGCTTGGCAAGAGTCCAATGCATAGAGTCACCGTGCAAGAGGTTCTCACTCTCCTTCCCAGTAGCATGCTATTGCTGCTACAGAAAGAGCCTTGGAAAGAACAGACCCAGAAGGTGAGGGGTGGCAGCCACCTGTTTAGCAGGGCAGGCAGGCTTTTGTCTCCAGCAGTTGCTGCTATGGGATGGGAATTAAACAAAGCTTGGATCACACCAAAGGCTTTCATACTCAGCCCCAAGTATCACTCTTACGCCATGTCCTAGAGGCTGAGGCCCGCCCAGGCTCATGGTATCTGTTGTCTAGAAGCACACTGACGGCAGCAACAACTCATTTATGGTGAGGGCCAGCAGAGATAAAGCTTGTATCTTCGTTCACTTATCGAGGGCACATGTGCTCTTGATCCTGGGTGGAAGGGATACATTTTACCTCCAAGCCTTGAAGTCAGGACACATAGGCAGACAGACTCAAGATTCGGGATGGTATGCTGTGTGGGATATGAGGTGAGAAGTAAGAGAGGGACATGGGCTCATGTCCAGGGGTGGCTCAGAGAACGTTCTAGAAGAAGTGTAGGTCTAGAGTCTTACTGTAACACAGTAAAGGGTCCGTCTGGCTTACTCTATCTCACAGAGCCACCATGTGTACCTGGCGTAGCTGGCCTGTTCTAGAGCTTGAGCAGGGTTTTGTTACAGCCTGATGCCATCACCCCTGACCTCAGGAAAGCCCGTATCAGGAGGCACTTTGGGGCTTAGTCCTCAAGTGTGCAACCTTAGCAAAACACATGGAAATATTGTCTCCTCTACTTGGCTTTATCCGGCTCCATCCTGTCTTTAATATAGCTGATTGGAAGATTCTTCTTTGAATCCCATTTAATCAAAACTGGATTGTTATGATGTTGAAAGCTTTAAACTAATAATGTGTTGCTTTTTCTTGAGATATGAAGATTAATCCTTAAAAACATTCTGAACCGTGAACCTGGCTTAGCTGCACCTAACCCCACTGACTGTCTCAGCTGAAGGGCCTTTCATAATTAAGTCAGATAAGAATTAGGAGGCTGTTGCAAGCTTTGAATTTTATGTTCAGCTTTTAACCCAAATAAATGTAGCCTCTTCTGTTATTTCCAGACTGGGACACTGTTCACTTTGGATATGGGATAGACATCTTAAATTGATTATATATTTGTAGTGACTGTTAATCTACTAGTAAGTTATTAAACAAACTGAGGAAGGAAAATTTACAAGCCTATTATCCTTGACCAAAATGCATATGAAACCAGTGAGAGGTAGCGTGATACAGAGAAAATAGCTTTGCAGCCAGGTATAGCTAGGCTCAAATCTTGACCCTGCTGTTCAGAGGGATGTGACTTGGGCAAGGTCACTGACCTCTCTGAGCCTCTCAGGGTGACTAGAGACAATGATAAACTAAAGTTCTCTGGGCCCATATCCAGCTTACTCTGTCTGCACTGGGTCTTTGTGTATTCACTAGGGGAAGTGGGTTAGACTTCGTAAGGCCTTTTGATTTGGGAGTCGTGTCACCTCTGCACTCCTCCACCCTTTGATGTTCTTCTAACACCCATCTCATTTCTACTTCTCCAGCCTCAGCAGGAATTGCTAAAAGGCTGTTGCCCTTCTCCTGTATGCAGGCCCAAGAGACTGGTTGAGCTCATGCTGATGGTGGGATTTACTTCACTGACAATGTTCTTTCTCATCCTAGTTCATTGACTGGCTCTTTAGTGTCATGGACATTCCTAACGAAGCCTTTGCAGCAAAGTCCAAGGATCTTTTGAAAGGTATTACTTCATTCTTTATGCCTAACATGGGGTAAAACCACCCATTGGTGGCTGTGATGTGGAAGAGCAGAATTGGACACATGGTTTCAAAAAGTGTCCCTAATGTGGCATTGCAAATCAGGAAAATGGATTAAAAAGGAGGACCAGTGCCTTTAAATTAGCTTTTAGAGAAATGGTATTATGTATTTTATTATAATGGTAAAATAATTAAAATTTGCAAAATTCTGAAAAGTAAAAATACAGCAAACAGAAATTCAAACAGAGTTCTGTAGACAGTTTTGATGGTTTCCCTAAGTTTTTCTCCATCCTGTGTATGAGGACTCTTTTAGCATATTTGTAATGTGAAACTACTGGAAAAGTACACATAGACAGTTCTGATTTCACCTTTCATGTTTTAACATTATTTTAAATCCTAGAACGCATTCTTATACTAGCTTCCAGTAATAATTGATGCTGCTTAGTGTTTTACCATGGCAACTAGTCATTGCCCATGCTATCAAGCACTTCCAGAGTTTTCATGGTTTCACACTTCTCCATGGACTGGCACATGTGACTGTAGGAAACCCCTACACTTAGACAGTTCTGATTTCACCTTTCATGTTTTAACATTATTTTAAATCCTAGAACGCATTCTCATACTAGCTTCCAGTAATAGTTGATGCTGCTTAGTATTTTGCCATGGGAACTAGTCATTGCCCATGCTATCAAGCACTTCCAGAGTTTTCGTGGTTTCACACTTCTCCATGGACTGGCACATTATGACTGTAGGAAACCCCAAATGTGGAAGATCTTTCTGAAAGTTTTGTAGAGTCTTAAACTCAGATATGAGGTGTGATTTGGCCCTTGGCCTCATGACTTGAAATAGCTTGTACTTGTCGTGTATGTCTTGGGACTCAGGGTTCTGAAGCCAATGGCTACTGCAATGTCCTTTGCATGTCATAAGACATTGATTGCACTGAGAACTGCCATTCCACTGGCCTACCCTGTGATGATTTATCTATCTTGGAGTCATAGTATGATGCATATTTTACTTTAAAGAAGGTGTAATATTTTTATTACTAAACAGCCAAGAATTCTGGTGAATGGGAAGCATGTAGATGGGGGTCAGTGCCTGAATGTGATTCTAATACAGGGCAGAGCTTCACTGGGAATCAGGGCTGTGATTAAGATATTTTCACTCTATCCATGTCTAGGGACTTGCTGCAGGGAGTTTGGGCTGGTGATTGTTTCAAACATGTGCTATCTTCAGCTCCAAAGCTAACAACTGATATCAATAAAGAAAACAATCACTTGGCTTAAGGAAACACACCTTTACTAGATTACAGTGTCATTGGCTTCCTAGAATGACCTGGGTTCCCTACATTCCTTCACATTCTTTTATTTGACATAATATCTGAATATATTTGTATTCTAGACTAAGACAAGAAATATGTAATAGTTACTAAAAGATATTATTCAGAATTTCTCTACTTTAAATTTCTCCTTGTGTCATATAACACAGTAGGAAATACATGCATTACAGACACATGTCCAAATGAAATTTAGTGTGGTACACTTGCACATCATTGAGCACAAGAACTCAGCCTTATTATAGGTGTGGAGTTTTCTCTTTAATTAAGCATTTAATAGAGTTAATCGTGTTCATGTATAAAAGAACACAAATTTAAAGTAAATTATTACAGAGGGAATATACTCATGTAAATAGTAATGGCATTAAGAAAAACAATATCACTAGCATGTCAAACATCATAGTTCTGCAAATTTTCCTATTTACAGATTTATAGGATAACTTTCAGAAAAGAAAAAAAAAACACCAACTACCTTTGCAACCTGTAAAACCTGTGGAGGTTTCTTTTTTGCAGGGTGGGGGTGGGGGTGGGGGGTGGGGGGGCGCTGTTGAAATAATAAATTCTGCTAAGATGTGGGAATCATTAGTTTTGAAGACTAGTCAAGTAGGGAAGTGCCAAGCTGTTTTGACACCTTTTTGATCAAAATGACCTTTTCAAGACAGCTCTGTCAAGTGCATCTGTATGCTCTGTGTTCTTGTCCTCTTAGCCACCCTGCTGTCCTTGAGAGTTCTCCCAGAGTTTAAGAAGAAAGCTGTATGGACCAGAGCGTATGGCTGGTGACATTCTCAGGAACCAGCAGCATTCCCTGCTGAATGAGGCAGACCAGATAAACAGAAGTTTTCCATGACTGGTGTCTGAGATTGGTGAGAATTGGTCCTCCCAGTTAGAGGCCATGAGAAGGTGGCTGCCTCCATACTGACATCTCAACTTGTGTGTGGCCAGGAAAGGGGTGCATTACTTGGGTACCCGGGTATTTGAAACTGAAATAAGAACATGCCTTCTCTATGTCCTGAGTTCATTGTAAAAATTTTCTTTTCTTTATGAAAACCGAATTATATTTTCTCTCCCTTAAATTCTAGTAAAATAATCTTGTGAAATTTGTGCAATGTGACTTTTCTTTTTAAGTGTGTGGGGAGATATTGCCAGTGAAAGCAAACCGTAGAGGTGACAAGGGTATGATGAAGCCACAGAAGAAGTCAGTGAGTTAGACAAATTTTATTCCTGTTGATAAAAAACACAAGAGAACTGCTAGGCACATTCAGATTGCGAGGCATGACACCGACTGGTACCCAGGTTAGGTTCATCAGCGATAGGTGTAACTCCTGTGCTTGGATGTCATGAGTGCAAGAAAAAGTTATCCGATTCACAACAGCAGTCGCCACAAAGGAGACTTAATTCACATTGATGATGGTCTGATGGATCCCATGATGCTGTGATCTGTTCCTCTGGAGACTGTGCCTCCTACTTGGCAAGGTGTCTGCCAGCCACCTCAAAGGTAAAGAAAGGTTCTTTTCCCCACAGGCACGGGCGAAGCAGCACTGGGAGGAGGACCCCAGAAGCCATGTGGGTCTCTGAACAGTATCTGGTCCTTGGCAGGTGGGATACACTCAGTGACCAGGCCTAAGTCACAGAGGAGGCAGCCCCAAGCAAACCCTCTGAACTGAGTTTCCCCAGGAGAAAGATGTAGGATGCTAGACAAGCAAAAAAAGATAAATATCTCCTCCATAGATCAGGTTTTTGTTTTTGTTTTTTTTTTTTTTTTATAAGTACAGCTCACCTTACTAGAATGATTCGTGGCCTAAAGGTTTGTGATAGTATCACAATTTCAGCTACTGCCATGACGAGAGACTCGGGCAGCATTTTAACTTGGATGCTCACTAATTACCGTGACTTCAACTGGGGCTCAGTCATATAAATGTACAAACAGGGAATCATTAGGAAGCAAAGTCGTGACACTAATGTCAGGTGCTTTTTGTATCTGCCACACAGACAGTGCCTGGGGCTTCACAAACACCATAAAACTTCTACTACTAACAGGTGGCACTTATCTTCTTGTCCCAAAGTGCACCTGGCAAGTTCAAAGTAGCACTACTAATTTTATTTTCCAGATATATAATTTCTTTACAAGTTGGACTACAAGGAAATAAGTTTCAGCCAAGCGAGAAAGAGGTGGTAGCAATTTACAGCAGCTTTTTCTCATCCCGTGTGCTATTGTATACTCCCTACCATCTAGAAACTGAAAGTCATCTAGCATTTGATGTTGGGTGCCAGACCATGAGTACACTAGACTTTTCATTTGCCTTAGCTTGTTTGAAGTCTTGAACAGTACTATAGGGAGCATTGTTTTCTATTTTAAAATGGAACAAAAATATTTAATAAGTGGGAGAGTTTTACCTGAAACCAAGGTCCTAGAGCCTAAGATCCAAAGCCTTTGCTACTGCATCAGACACCTTGGCTCCCACTCTAAGGTGCAGATCTGCTAAGAGAAGCACCAGGCCTTTGCACTGGGAAGCTTGGGACTAGTGTAGCAAACCAAGTTCGTGTGCATGCATTAAAGAACTCTGGATTCCAGAGTACCTTGGAAATACAGGAGACAATGAGCCCTGAAGAGGAAGTGGGCACTGTAGACATCATGAATCAGCAACTAAACATTTGCTGATGCCCAAGGAAAAGAAGAATCTGCCTAGACTTCAGATTTCAGATTTCTCATGGCTTTTCAACCTAATTTCTTCTCAAACCTGGTATTTCCTCCTGTCCTTCACGAGAAAACAGAAGCTTACAAAAAGAAGGAAATAAAGTAATCCTCAGTCCTCTTAACTAGTTCTTTCTGCTTTGAGCAGTCATGGATGGAAGTCATGTGGTTTTCTGCTGATTGGACCTCTAAGGATTCCAAATTAGTGACTC
Organism: Peromyscus eremicus; assembly: GCF_949786415.1. Classification (NCBI taxonomy): domain Eukaryota; kingdom Metazoa; phylum Chordata; class Mammalia; order Rodentia; family Cricetidae; genus Peromyscus; species Peromyscus eremicus. The sequence continues at coordinate 103,549,283 of NC_081417.1, forward strand.
TAAAGAGTAAACTCAAAGGTATACCAATGAAATAATAACCTGCCCCTGGTTAGCTGTATGACCCCCATGTAAGAGTTACATTGTTCCACCAAGATGCTCTGCTCTCCGCTTTTACACAAGCAAGCTGCTTTTTTAGACCATGTTCTGCTTTTTTAGACCATGTTCTGAACTACATAAAGGAAGTCTTTGTTTCAAGTCCTCTCTTGTCAGATCTTGAAAACACAAGTTGCCAAGACAAATAGTATTTTGGGGATGCATCCGGGTAGGGTTAAAGCTACATTGTGCCTTAAGGAGGTATCCAAACACAGATTGGATTTGAAAAGTATGCATTTGGCAAAGATGTGGGTATCTGTGCAATTATCTAAAATCATGTTACAGTAATAATGTAATAACTCCATGGTAACCAAGGGGCTGTTAAAACATCTTATGACGAATTAGTAGATGTTAACTTCTTTTGGAGTGGAAGTATTTGGAAGTGGGCTTTGGGACGTAAGTAGGGGTGAAGAGGGAGCCTTTCTGAAGATTAGTGAGTTCACAAGAAGGGACTTGGGAGAGGTGCTTTCTTTCTCTACCATGTGGGCACACAGCAAGGAGGCATCCATCTGTATCTCACACTCAAGAATCAGTTGTCACTTGCTATCTTGGTATTGAGATTTCCAGAATCACTCAATGTAATAGTATTTTGTTGCAGCAATTCAAACTAAGAGAGCAGTGGATAACTCAGAGCGTAAATGTGGAGAAGCAGCTTTCAAGTTAAGTAGAAGATGGAAGAGTTTTAAGATGCTGATATCATCTTTTAGGGTTTGATAAAAGTGACTGTGGTCAGAGCTGAGGAAGAAAGGACATCTGGAGTGGAAGCCTCGTTTTCCTAGAGAACTCATCATCATACAAATTCGGGCTGATAAGTTGCCCCTATGTGACTTAGGAGGCAGCTCTGATCATCTTTGATTCACCCTTCCCTGGTCTTAGAAAAGAATATGTATGTGTACATATATATATATGTACGTGTGTGTGTGTGTGTGTGTGTGTGTGTGTGTGTGTGTGTGTATCTCCAAGAGCACAAGGGGCCATTCTGTCAAGTTCTAAGAAGTCCAACTGTCTTCCTATCTCTATTAACTACAGCTCAGACTAGCAGGGTTCCTGCTAGAGTAGCTGATCAGATCTACAGTTCACATCTACACTAACCTTACTGAATTGGCTAACATCTTGCTCTTGGACATCCAAGCCTCTAGAACTATAAAACATAGATTTCTGTAGTTTTGACAGCCAAGTCCTATGGGAGGGGATTGCACTTTGTGATACAGCAGTGGCCTGAGCTAAGTCACAGAAGATGTTTGATAGGCATCTAAATATATGTAATGTTCAAGGTGATTGGCTCTAAGGGCGGGGGCATTTGTCTGCAGAGTATCTAAGTAGATGTAATGTTCAAGGTGATTGGTTCTAAGGGTGCGGACATTTGTCTATAGAGTATGTTATCCTAGAATTAAAGAGGATACTTTACAGCATTCCTGTCCTATAAATCTGCTAGTTGTTATTACAGAAGTTCATCAGTTGGTTTCTCAGTCAATTGAACTTACTCCACTGAATCTATTTCTCATTAACTTTACATGAAAACATTCAGACTTCACGCAGTATAAATGTAACCTGTGTGAAGTCCACAGCCTTGGTGTAGCAAAGGTGTGCTGTGCCTGTTGAAGATTTGTTCGTAAAGCACAGTAGATGTGGAACAGAATGTGCGGTGCCTGCAATAATCCATGTAATAGATTATTGTTAAGTTCTCTGTTCTTTTACTCTAGCATATACCAGTGTTGTGTTGGCTGCAGGCTGACCCAGCAGCCCATCTTCTCTTTTGTGCGATGGGCAGGGATGCTGCCTCACATTTTCTTCTGTTTCGCAGAAATGACTCGGAGGACATCTTTTCTTTCTGTGTAAAGATGGCTGTAGGTGAAATACATACCTATGGTGCAAAAGAAAGTGAGATTGGTTAACCATTTCTTTGAAAAGATCTGTGGTTTTGGGACCCAGGGAGAGGGCCGCTTGAGTTCTAGGAGCAACAGCTGCAAGGGATGCTCAAGCAAAGCACACGAGGACCGGTGCAGATTTCACAGGGAAAGGGAATGCAAGCACACGCTCTGTCCGACTCGTCTACCCCTCCCTCCCCCACTTCTTTGATAGCTTTCTTTACAACCTCTAAACTGTCGTCTTCTTTATTTGGATGTGCTAGTCTTACACTTGAGAACTGTTCTCTCTCAGACATGGTTATGATCCTGATAATTTGTGAAGCGTAGAGTAAATAATAGAAGTCTTTTTCCCAGTTTCCTGGAAAACAATGTTAGTTGATTAAGTTTGTTCAAATATAACTTTCTACTAGCCCACACTACATATGATTAAATTACTTTTAAATAGCTTTACTCTTTGGTTGCAGATTTCCTATATGCGTTACTGTATATATTAATGGGTTCAGTGTGGTTCTTTCCACACATGCATGTGGCATGCACGGATCAAATCTCACTTCCCTTCTGCCACTCTTCCAGCCCCTCAGGACCACAATTCAATTTTCATGTCAGTTTTTAAATTTTCACATGTAAGAGAGAACATTCTGGCTTGCTTCGCATGCCCTCCATTTCCATTCACGGCCCTGGGATAACAGGAATTATTGGCTAAGTGCCCCACCGTGGGATCGTGCACCACATTTCCTCTGCCCATCCATGTTGACAAACTCCTGGGCTGGTTCCTGATCTTTCTGTTGTAAATAGTGCCACAGTCATCACGGGTATGCCTTCCCTTTCATCGCCTGCTAACTTCACTTCCTTTTGTCCTCTCTGGGGCAGCTGGATCAGATGGTAGTTCTATTTTTACCTTTTTTGCGGAACTTGCACACTGCTGTAGTAGTAGCCGCACTATTGTGTGTTCCCAACAACAGCAGTTTCTTTTTCTCCACGTCCTCACTACCATTTGTTTGTGTTGTTGTGTGATTGATAACAGCCAGTCTGACTGGACTGAAATGGTAGCTCATTGACTGTGTGTCCCTGATGGTTAGTACAATGAAACGAATTTTTCAGAGTAATTAACTGTTTAAACGTATCCAGGTCTATTCAGATCACAAACCCATTTTCTAGTTGTCTGACTTATTTCATATAAATGTTTGGAGGTCTCTGTGTCTCCTGAGTACTTAGCAACTGTTCTCTGCCCCTCTGCAGGTTGTCCCTGTGCTCTGTCATTTGCCTTGCTGGGGAGAAGCTTACTAATTTAATGTCATCTCATTAATCTCATTAATTCTTCCTTGTGTTTCCTGAGCTGTTGACATCTTATTCAAGAAATTATCATTTGTACCATATCCTGAACTCTTTCAATGGTACTTTCAGAGTTTCGGGTCTTACATTCAAGCATTTGATAGTTTGAGTTGATTTCTGTGTAGGGTAAGGGTCCCGGTCATGTGTCAGTCTTCTGCATGTGGATATCTTGTTCTCCCAGCACCCTGTGTTTCTTTCACGTATATTGTTGCTGTGGGATGTTCTGTATGGCAAATGTGTTGCTAATTAGTCAATAAATAAAACACTGATTGGCCATTGGCTAGGCAGGAAGTGTAGGCGGGACAAGGAGGAGAATAAAGCTGGGAAGTGGAAGGCTGAGTGAGAGAGACACTGCCAGCCGCCAAGATGAGAAACAGCATGTGAAGATGCCGGTAAGCCACGAGCCATGTGGCAAGGTATAGATTAATGGAAATGGATTAATTTAAGCTATAAGAACAGTTAGCAAGAAGCCTGCCACGGCCATACAGTTTGAAAGCAACATAAGTCTCTGTGTTTACTTGGTTGGGTCTAAGGCTGAGGGACTGACAGGTGTCAGATTTGTCCTGACTGTGGGCCAGGCAGTAAAACTCAAGCTACAAATGGCGTCCAACGTGGTGGCAAGAGTTTCCACCTAAAAACTGAGAAAAAAGATTCTAAAACGGAGCTAAAAACAGCTTCCTAATTGTCTCTCTCAAATGAGCGGCAGCTGCTGGTTTCAGCTACTGGTGGGTTCCTGGTGTGCGTGCTCAACCTGCAGTATGGCGGGAATGAGGCCTCTGCAAGTGGCACATTAAGCTGCATGGTGGATTTAGCCTTTGCAGGTACAAAACAAAAAAAGAGGTTTTTGGGCTACACACTGCTTAGATAAAAGTATAGACCCACGATAGCTCCCAGAGCTGGCGGTAAAGGTAAACGTAGCCATGTTGGGAAGCTGAGGTGGGCGGAGCCAGCAGCCACAGCTGCTGCAGTTTAAGGCAAGAGATTCACAATAAGACAGATTCAGATGTAATAGTTTACAATGTGTGTAAAATATACGTAGGCTTGAAAGAGACAAAAAAGGTGGTATATACAGTTATATAAAGAAATACATAGTTTTAAAAAATAAAGTCTTTAAAGAGACAGTAAAGGTAGTATAAAAAAAGCCACATGAAGATGAATATTACACAGAGAATCTGGATTGTGTTGTCTTTGGGAATTTTAACTGCAGAAAAACATTTGATTGTAAAAGCTGTTGAGTTATGCCAAAATGTATATTTTAAAGGTACCTTGATTTCAAAATTTGGATATAAGGATATGTTACTTTGGAAAGGAGATTCTGCTTTTGTTCCCACAGAAAGCCAGAGGTTATGGATTTGTTCCAGATTAAGATACATCAGGTTTGACCAGCCAAGACCCCCTGAAAGGTCTCCGATGACACCATGGCCCAGATGATCCAACATCCAGAACCGTTTGAAGGCAACTGGCTCAGACAATACAGCCTCATGGACTACTCCATAATCCTAAAATTTTCTTTGTATCCCCATAAGATACAGCGCCCCCCTCCAGCAGGAAGTAGTAAGAGAAGCTACGCCCAAATTCCCAAATTATATGTAATTTTGCTTTGTTAAGGTTAAAACCTTCCTTTTTGAGAAAAAAAAAAAGGGAAGTGCTGTGGGATGTTCTGTATGGCAAATGTGTTGCTAATTAGTCAATAAATAAAACACTGATTGGCCATTGGCTAGACAGGAAGTGTAGGCGGGACAAGGAGGAGAATAAAGCTGGGAAGTGGAAGGCTGAGTGAGAGAGACACTGCCAGCCGCCACGATGAGAAACAGCATGTGAAGATGCCGGTAAGCCACGAGCCATGTGGCAAGGTATAGATTAATGGAAATGGATTAATTTAAGCTATAAGAACAGTTAGCAAGAAGCCTGCCACGGCCATACAGTTTGAAAGCAACATAAGTCTCTGTGTTTACTTGGTTGGGTCTGAGGCTGTGGGACTGGCAGGTGAGAGAGATTTATCCTGACTGTGGGCCAGGCAGAAAAACTTAAGCTACATATTGTTATTGTTGGCATGTTTCTTTCTTTTTCTTTTTTTATTGGCCTTTTATGCCATTGCCATACTGCTTACTACTGATCCTTGTGTCTTGACATTGGCTGTTGAGATGCCTCCAGCTTTGTTCGTTCTGCTTTAGGGTCTTTGGGGCTTACATACTAATTGTATGGGTTTGGTTGTTCTGGGAAGCGTGTTATTGTTTTATTCTTTTTAAAATTATTTTCTTAAGAGCTTATGTGTGACTAGGTGTTTATGGTACTTGCACATGTGTGTGCTGGTGCATATACCATGTGTGCAAACGTGTGGCCAGAGGAAGCTCTCGGCTATATCACTCCCTGCCTTATTCCACTGAGACAGGGTCTCTCACTGAACCTGGAGCTGGGCTAGCAGCCAGCGAGCCCCAGCAGTTCTCTTGCTCCTACTTCCAACAGCCCCAGAGGTATAGGTGTAGGGCCACACTCAGCTTTTTGGTGGATGCTGGGGATCCAATTCAGGTCCACATGCTCATATAGCACAGCTCTTACCCACTGAGTGATGATTTCAGTCCTCAAAATGTCAACAGTTTAGTTGGAGATTGCATCCCTAGATCACTTTGAGCAATATGGACATTTAATGGCTTCTGCCAATCCATGAAAATAGGCAGTCTTCCCGTCTTCAGTAGCTTCAATTTCTCTCCCAGTGTTTTGTAGCTTTTTTGTAGAGGAACTGTACTTCCTAGTTTGTTCATAGGTATGTTTTGTGGTTATTGTGATTTAGATTTCGTTCTTAAATTCTTCCTTAGCAAATCCATTATGTGTGGAAGGGCTTATTTAAAAATGAAAACTAGAAGCATAAAGTCCTGGGCTGGAGAGATAGCTCAGAGGTTGGGAGCGCTGGCTGCTCTTCCAGAGGTCCTGAGTTCAGTTCCCAGCAACCACAGGGTGGCTCACAACCATCTGTAATGAGATCTGGCGCCCTCTTCTGGCATATAGGCATATATGCAGGCAGAACACTGTATACATAATAAATAAATAAATCTTTAAAAAAACAAAAAACAAACATAAAGTCCTAAGTAGACAGAGTTGTTCTGAATGGACTTTGAGTCAGGGAAGGCTGTGGAGTATATATGTCCAGCTTAGGTGCTGCCCACATGAAAAGCTTTTCCTGCTGGTTCTGTCCTACAACTCAATCTGTGTCTCTCTCCTAGTAGTTCTGGTGAAGTCTTTAGTTGTCCTCCCAACATGCCCTGTTATTTTTTGTTTGCTTTGCTTTGTTTTTAAGACAAGGTCCCACTCTTGTTCAGGCTGGCCTCAAACTGACAACTTCCTGTGTCATCCTCCCGAGTGCTGAGATTTCAGGTATGAGCCAGCATCCCCAGTGGTAAGATTTTTCTGTGCATCTGCAACAACATGGATAATTGGACTCCCTTCTTTCCTATGTATCTGCCTTTCCTTCTTCTTGTCTAATTGCTCTGACTAAAATGAATAGGATACTGAGAAAGAGCAAGGAGAGTGGACATCTTGTCTTATTCCTGATAATAGAGGAAATACTTTGTTTTTCAGCATTCAGTATATTAGTTGTGGGTTTGTCATGCATAACTTGTTCTTGTATTTTATCATGAATAGATGTTGAACTTTATCAAATGATTTTTCTACTTCTACTCACATAAATTTTATATAGTTTATTGATTTATAGAGGCTGCAACATTTTTGCATCTAGGAATGAAGCTTATCTAATTATAGTGTATGATCTTTCTACATACTTACTAGTATTTTGTTGAGGAGTTCAGCATCTATGTTGATTGGGACTGTTGGTCTATAGCTCCTTTTCATTTACTATTAAATTTTGGTAATGCTGGCCCAAATGATTGCCTATTAATTTGAGAAGAATTGGTACTAGTTACTCTTGGTAAAATTTAATTGTGAAGCCATCTTATGCTGGCTTTTCTGCATTGGGAGATTTATTACTAGTTTATTACTCATTACTAGCATATCCAGGTTTTTCTATATCCTGTTAAATTTCTCTATCCTTTTGGTTGAATTTTGGTTGGTCTTTTGTATCCAGAAATGTTTCCATTTTCCAATTTGTTAGTGGGTAGTTTTTTTGAATAACCCCAACTGATCTTCTGCATTTCTGTACTGTGGGTTGTAATGTCTCCTTTAACATTTCTAACTTCATTTCTTTGGCTCTTCTATTTTGGGCAGTTATTATAACTGAAAAGTTTATCCACTTTTTTTTGTCCTTTCAAGGAAATAACTAGTTTTATTTCATTGACCCTTGGTACTTATTTTCTGTTGACTTCTGGTCTGATTTTTATTTCTCTCCATACAGTTATTTGGGATTTGGTTTATAATTGCTTTTCTTAGTCCTTGATATGCATGGTTAAGTTGTTTCTCTGAAATACTTCTGTTTTTTATGTTTTTACATTGTTCTTGGTATTGTTTTTGATATATCCCACAGGTTTGGGATCCTGCATTTCTATTGGTTTCAACAAATTTTTCTTTTGGACTTCCTCAGTGGCCTTCTGTTTGTGGGAGAAAGGGAAAGCAGGGTGTGGCCAGCACCTAAATTTCTTTGTGGTCCTCCTTGGGCAATGTGCCCTGTCAACCAGAGCAATAGCTGACCCTTAGCATTGCTCAAGGCCGCTGCAGTTTACCCCTGGGGTCAGAGAAGCATTAGAACCACAGAAGTCTTGTCTTACCCTGTAAAGTGGCAGGCGCCCATGCTTGTATGTGTGGGGAGGGATGGTCGGTCCCAGCACTGCTAAGATTCTATACTCTGCTGACCATACCCTGGTCTCAGAGGGCAAGCTGTCTAATCCCCTGTATTCAACACGGCTTGCTGGGACTCTCTTCATTCCCTCTCACTCAGAAGAGGATTCCTCCCTGCCTAGTAGTGTAGATAGCATGGCAAGTTCTCAGGTTTTTGTGTCTATTGCTATGCCAGGTTTGTTTGTTGTTGTTTTTTAATATTACAGTGTTCTAGTTTCCCCCCATAATTTCTTGCACTCTCCCAAAATGCAGCTCCATACCTATTGCTTGTGTTTTCTTTGTGGAGCAAAGTACTGATGCCTATACTCAGCCATCTTGAAATCCCACACAAGTATAACTTTGTGTATGTGTTTGTTTTGTTTTTGAGACAGCATCTCTCTCTCTGTGGCCCTGCCTGGCCTGGAACTCACTATGTAGATCAGGCTGGCCTCCAACTAACAGAGATCTATCTGCCTCTGCCTCCCAAATGCTGAGATTAAAGGCATGTGTCGCTAAGCCTGGCTCAAGTGTACGTTTTATGTGTGTGTAAGTGTTTTATCTGCATGTATATATGTGCACCACATACATGCCTGCTGCCAGAAGAGAGGGTGTGGATCTCCTGGAACTGAAATTATGGATGGTTCTGAGCTGCCATGTGGAAGCTAGAAACTGAACCCAGGTCGCCTGTAAGAGCAGCAAGTGCTCTTAAGCACAGAACCATCACTCCACTCCCTCCCCACAACTGTAAGTTTTTGTTCTCAGTTTTCTTTGAGCCTTTATCACCAACTTTCTATTTGCCTCCTAGGGAGCACTAGCATGTAAAGCCAAACAGAAAACAAAATGGGAATAAATGAAAAAAATAAAAATAGATAATCCTGCTGTTGGGGATTGTGTTTTACAGATTATATCTTTGTGGTCAAAAAATGTCTGTGTCGCATGCATCTTGCAAGCATATTCTCTAGTAGCATTGTTCTTGCTGTAACAGTGAAATTTTGTAATACTTGATTTCACGATGCCCCCCCCCAAAAAGCATCAAGGGCCTTAATCAGACTATCTAGTTCATTGTGTGGGGGGGCTTCCTTTTTAGTTCTCCCCATAGTTACCAATCTGTTTAGGACAATGGCAGCATAAACCACAAGAAGAATGCGAAAACAAAATATCTACTTACCTATGAAGAGCACCAGGAGATACAGCTTGAGCACATAAGGGAAACAGGTAGATATGTCCAACGGCAGCACGGTGGAGTTGGCGCCAAATGATTCGAAATAAGGCAGTGACTGATAGATGGTAAATGCTGTTTAAAGATAGAAGGGTGGTAAAGGTTCCCTTTCTGAGTTACAGAGGTGAGTGTGCACGCATAACTTTAATGAAGGAGATCTGTGAATCGGCAACAACAGCTTTGTGATGATTGCTGAATCCTTTAGTGAAAGCTGCAACTTGATATAAAAATCTATGGAATGATTATGTTGCTTAAATTGTTCCAGCATTCTGACTCAGTAAATTATTGCCCACTGTGTACCCGCTGTTGAACCCACACATTTCATGCTTACATAGAAAGACTGTATAGCGCTTCTTAAAATGATGACTTTAAAAGTACATCTGTCTCCTCACTCACAAACGGGGAGACAATCGGGTGTGGAAAATGCTACATCTGTTTTCCTCTTGGAGTTACATGACACGTGTTTAACAGTGAAGACTCAGAGGTTCTGCAATAATGAAACGGCCCTCCCAGCATTTTGGTGCCATGACTGGCCTTAGAATGTCTTCTTTCTCCTCTGCCCTAGAAGTACTTACTGGAGCAACTCTGTGAGAAATGCTGACCTAAATTATTCTGTGGGAAGAGGCTAGTTTAGTGTTAGATACATATAGAGGATCCATGAAACTAGATCACATGTGTACATTTTAAAAATAACATTCCTGCAGTAAAATGGCTTCTATAGTTATCTAAGCTGCCACCATCTGAGGAAGGGAAGTAAATGTACTTAGATTTTTTACTTTATGTGTATCAGAGTTTTGCCTGCATGTATGCAAGTACACTACATGCATGCAGTACCTGTGGAAGCCAAAAGAGGGTGGTGGATCCTCTGGGACTAGAGTTACAGACAGTTGTGAGCTGCCATGTGGTGCCAAGAACTGAACCCACATCCTCTAGAAGAGCAGCCACTGTTCTTAACTGCTGAGCTTAACTCCAGCACTGTGATGCACTGTTTTTACAGTTTCCTTTTAGTTTGAAGTTGTTTCAAAATAAAAAGGGGTTGCAATGTGATCAAGTCAGGAGCTGAAGCAGGTGGATTAGAGATGAGTGGCCTTGGTGCAGGACTGCCAATGGACACCAAACATGCCATTAAGATTAACCAGGGTTGCCTCCAAGTCTCAAGCATTCTGACAGACGAGTGATAGCTTGGGTATTTATATGAGCTTTATTTACTTGTTGAATTTATCAGACATGAAAATTACAGCTTTAAAATTAAATGAGAGTTATTAACTTTATTAAAAGTTAAGTAGGTTTCCTTCCCTGTCTAGTTTTATACTCTGGAACATGTGACACATGCAAAGGAAAGATCACAGGCACCTTCTCCACTGTCTGGAGTCAGTCATCATTAACACTGTGTCATGTATGTGCCTTGATTGTCTTCTGCTGATACTTTGGGGAGAGTAAGGTTACGGTCTAGTAAAAGGGAGGGTGTTGTGTGGCATTCATATCAAAACAAGCTTCCTTCAAAAGGCTTAAAATTATGAACACCAAGAATAGAAATGTTTCTTGTATACTTATTCATCCTTATTTTTAGGGAAAGAGTCCATTATATAGTCTTTCGAAGAAAACTTACTTTGCAAGTATAGTTTTAATGAACAAGTCATAATGTATGTATTTATGGATCATGGTGTGATATTTTGATATATGTGTACACTGTGGAATGATGAAAGCTAGTATTCAACATCTCATTTTTGTAATGAGATAACTAAATTTCCTCTTTTGAAATGTACGCTATTATTGGCTATACTCACATTGGTGTACATATCTTACAATTATATTTCTCCTGATGTAAACCTCTTACCCTTTCCAACATCCAGTCAATTTTACATTCTTTACAGTATTTCCATATGCCAAGACAAATAAATGCACTTAGCAAATATTCCATGAATGAAGAATTTCATTCTTAAAGAATGGGTGACTAAGGTTTTTGCTGTTGTTTTTCAATGGTTTGTATATTATTATTCTCTAGATTCTCTGAATATTCCAAATTTTAACAATTAATTTTAAAAATAAAAGAAAAATTAAAATTCTGATTTATTGTCTGTAGTCGTTGGTAAATAGAAAACATGTGGTTTTCTTTTATATACTAGTCTTTATATACTCATGATTATTATTGACAACAGCTCTCTCTTTATAATGTCTTTGTTTTCCTGTAGTTACTTTAACATGCATTTTGCATTATTTAAAATCTCTAATCTTGACTTTCAGAAGAAACTCCCTGCAGCCTGTCAAATCCACTACTGGGGGAGCGTTTGTCCTTTGCTTAGCCTCAAGTTCTTTGAAAACTGCTTACTTCAGTTATTTAATTTTCTTTACTAATACAGCCAGTAGTTGATCTGCTGTTTGTTGGGTATGTGTTCCGGTGCATATGAGAAGGGAAAGAAACAAAAGGCCAGGCTGAGTCCTGTGTGTGCACATGGAACTAGGCCAATGAGGGACATGGACATGCAACCAAGAAGCATACAATTGTCTAGTTGCAGCTGAGATGTACCCTATAAAATAATAATCCGTGGTGCTGTAATGGGGAACTACCTTAATTGAAAAGTTGGAGGCCTCCCTCTGACAGTGGAGACTCTTGTGAGGATGGTCAAAAAGTCACTGGCAGAAGTAGGGTGTATAGAAGGTGGTGAGAAGAAGCACTCTAGCCAGAGATAACCAAATTTCTAAGTATTAAAAAAAAAATTAAACTCTAGCTTCTCTACCTGTTAAACTCAGTTGGGGTATGTACACAGACTTGGGGGTAAAGTGAGTTGCCCCAAATTCATAGTTAATGAAGGTAAGGACCTGGACGCCGATGCTTGTTTCTAGCCCAGTATGTTGTACCCTGTGCAGGGCCACCTCTGCCTTGAACTTTAGTGCTTGTGCTCTCTCTCTCTCTCCCCTCTCCCATCCTCTCTCTCTTTCTCTTTATTTCCTTCCTTCCTTCCTTCCTTCCTTCCTTCCTTCCTTCCTTCCTTCCTTCCTTCCTCCCCTCCTCCCTTCCTCCCTTCCTCCCTTCCTCCCTCCTTCCCTCCTTCCCTCCCTCCCATCTCAGTCTTTGAGACATGGTCTGCCTATGTATCCTTGCCTGTCCTGGAACTCTATGTAGACCAGGCTGGCCTTGGTGTCTCTGCCCCCAGAGTTACAGGTGTATACCACCACACCCCAGTGAACTTTGCTTTGTAATGATTTGCTTCTTTGAAGCAAGGAAAGAGACTGGCAAAGATATCATCAGTAAGCCAAGTACTACTAAAAAAAAAAATAGCAGTTTCATCATCAAAAAATTTAGTGAGCAATCAGAGATCAAGGGCTTGTAACAGTCAAAAATATCACACAAGACTCTTACCTTCGGCAAGAACACACAGAGGGTAAATTGGCATCCACAGTGTTTGGCTGAGCCATGTCAAGACAGCATAAGATATTCCTATGACTGACAGCATGCTGTATGTGTATCTGGAAGGAAACAGGTGGTTCATAAGAATCTTTTGTTGCTGCTGTCTGGGAAATAAGAGAAGATATCTTTCTACAAATTAAACACTGGAATAAAACTGGAAGTATGGGAATTACATGCTTTATTTCCTATAATTTAAGCAAGGACAGGTAAAAATGATGTATCATGGGATGGGGAACCTATATCTCCCTGGCTTATCTCATGGGGTGAATCATAGATAATTATACAACTGAACAGAACAGGAATGTAGCTCTTTCCTCCTTCCAAGAAATAACAGTTATAAGCTTCCATGATTAATGACTTCAATTTTATTTAAAAGCCAAGCTCATTTTGTGCAACAACAGCTTCTTGAAAAGATAGACCTATTTGCACATATTGTAAAGGGTGAATTTATTAGAACACAACTCCTAAATTCATATCTGCTATCCTCTGTGTCTACTGCTTTGCCCCATTATACAATCAGAACTGGTCTTGGGAGCAGGTTTGGGGTACTGCTTTGCCCCATTATACAATCAGAACTGGTCTTGGGAGCAGGTTTGGGGTACAGTAGGTTAACTTTAAACCTGCTAGTGCAAAATATTTGATGGACGTTTATTTATATGAATAAGCCAGTGGTGTCTACACCTCACCACACATCAGATTACCCAGATGACCTGTTGACTCACAGATTGCTTTTCCTTTCTTTCCTGTGTATTCAGTTCAGGATCTTAGCCCATGAGATGATACCACTCCCATTCAGGGCAGCTCTCCCTCAGCTGAACTCCAGAATCTCGTAGAAACACCTGAAGGTGTGTCTCCTTAATGCCCTTGGCATCCTGTTAAGTTCTCAGTATTAACCACACAGTAACTAATAATCCAGCTCAAGTTATCTATTTATTTTCTTTTGTTGCTTGTGGTTTTGGTGTCCTGTCTAAGGGTACATTGCCAAGTACAACTTCATCTTATGCATGCAGTATCCAGTTATCCTGTTACTGTTTGTTAAGATGATTCTTTCCCCCATTGAATCTCATGGGATCTTTGTCAAAACTTAACCTAAACTAGAAGAGTTTATCTCTGAACTGTTGAATCTATCCTCTGATTGGTCCATATAGTAGTACCACACTCATGATCAGTGTTGCTCTGTAGTAAGTTCTGAGTTGAGAAGAGTGAGACCAAGTGTGTTCTTATAAAGGTTTTGACTCATCTGAGTTCAGGTTTCTATGTGAATTTTAAGATCAGCCTCTCAATTTCTGCTACAAACCCAATTTGAGACTCTAACAGGGCTTTCAATGACTGCAGATTTGATTTGGGAGTATTGCCACCTTAACAATATTAAGTCTCCAATATGGAATGCCCTTCTATTTATCAAGATCTTTATTGTATAAGGTCTGCTTATTTTGTTAAATGTATTCCTGCATATTCCATTTTGTTGAAAGTTATCATAAACAGGATTGTTTCTGTTATTTTCATTTTCAGATAGTTCACTGAAAATAGATAGAAATACACTGATTTCTATTGGATCTTGTGTTATACAACTCAGCAAACCTTGTGAATGCCTTTTACTTTTTTTCCCTAATTGCTGTGTCTAGAAATTCCAATACAATGTTGAACAGTATGGATATTCTTATTGCGTTCTTAGGAGGGATGCATCCCTCTCATCATTAGTTCACATGGTAGTTGTGGCCTTTTCACAGGTACCTTTAATGGGCTGAGTAAGATTCTTGTTGGTTATTTTCTTTAAACAAATTATTTCACATAGATTGAGATGATATTTCCATCCCCATTTTGCAGAAAGAAAAACTATCAAAAGAAGAGCCCAGGGGTTTTACTACTGGCTATGAGGAAAACTAAAGCTTGTGCATGTGTGCTCATAGCAGTATTTCTCATTTCCAAGACGGAGGAATAATACAAGTATGCATGAACTATGTGGATAACCCAAAAGTATTATGGTGATACAATGGAATATTATTCGGCCACAAAATGCCACAAAATAGCATTACCTGCTACAACACTGAACTTGTGAACATTATTCCAAGTAAAAAGTAGCTAGTAACAAAAGACCACATATTTGGTGACTCCATTTGTATGAAACACAAAATAGGAAAACCCATAGAGATAGTATGAGAATGGTTGCCAGGGCCTGGGGAAGGAGGGAATCGGAAGTGATGTGCACATATGGGTATGGTATTTCTAATGGGCAATAAAATTGTTCTTTGGCTGAATAACTGTGATGGTTGTGCATCTTTGAATATACAGAAACTCACCCATTTTATATTTTAAAAAGTTAAATTTGTGGTAGGTAAGTTATATCACAATAAAACTGTTATTTACAAAAAGTTAAGTGATGCCCAAGATTATATAACAAATAAGTAGTGGACGTGGGTTCCATCCTGCTGTGTCCTCTATGTCCCCAAATCATTCCATGATAGTTTGCTACCACTTTCAAGATGAAAGTCATGTTGTTCTGTTGAGTCTATGAGAATTGATGCTGAGTTAGACAGAATCGTATTCCAATATATCTGAAAGCTGTGGTCCCTAGCAAGGAACTAATGCCTTGTATAAATAGGAAGTCACAGGCTACAAAAGTCCTTGTCTAAAATTCTACTTTTAAAACATTAAATAGCTTACTAAGTACACGTACAATCTTTCCTAAGGCTCACCCCACTGTTGGGGCTATATTTTTAACTCAGCCAAGTTATTGACAGTAGAATAAAAACAGATTTACACAATCTCAGCCCAAAAGTCAGGACTCTTTTAGGACTATTCCCATCCAGATCTTTGGAGCAGCAGTAGTTTCTGGGGATGCCATCAAAGGACTAAGTTAGCCATTGGATCCCACCAGAGTTATGTACAGAAATGGATATGGGGGTACATTATTCCCCAGAGAAATGAAGTCCTAATATAAAATATTCCTGAAGTCACAGAAACCAATTGTTGTAGATTGCTTCTCTTTGCTATGATAAAATATTTGCCCAAACCAGCTTAGTGTAAGAAAGACTCCCAGGTCATAATCCATCACTGAAGGAGTCAGGGCAGGACCTGAAGCAGTGACCAGGAACACTGCTTGCATATATGCGTCCAGGCCCACAGTCCCTCCTCCATAAGTTAACAGTCAAGAAAATGCCTCCACAGGCCAATCAGATAGAGGCAATTCCTCAGTTGAGGTTCCTCCCCTTTCCAGGTGTCAGGTTGACAACTGAAGCTATGACACCAGCTTTGGGTTCTGACAAGTAGTGAAAGTCCTGTTTTGCTTATTAAAATAATGCATGTTAGAGCAATGGTAAGTGTCTTATGTTAGTACATAGCTGTGAGGTCATTCCAGGTCAGTATCCTGACAAAGCCTCATTCTGGAAACCTGAGAGTTCAGATTTGCACTTGGAATACCAAGATTGGTCTTCATTTTCCTTGATAAATCCATTATGGGAAGCCCTACCTATACATTTCTATTTCAATATAAAACAATTTGCAAAGAGTTGTTTTTCTGTCTCGTTCATAGTAACTAATGTGAGCAGCTATTACTCATTTCACTAAAGCAATTTTTCCTTGTTCTAACAGATTGATGGATGATTGAGACAGGGTCTCATTACATAGCCCTGGCTGGCCTTGAATTAACTGTGTAGGCCAGGCTAGTCTTGAACTCACTGAGATCTACCTATCTTTGCCTCTGAGATTAAGGGTGTGCGCCACCATGCCTGCCCTGGCCAGCAATTTTGTTTACTTACCTTACCATATCCAGTAGGTTCCAAAAGATGAATAAAACACACACCACATATTTTTCTTGGATTTCCTCTTGACTGGTGATCACCCCAAAAAGAATGACCACTCTCTCTGTGAGCTAATAAAAACACATGGAGAAATAGGATCATCTGTTATGCCATTTAGGTAACATTCCAATTTTAAAAACCAGGGCTTTGTTTAAAGGAAATGCCTTAACTTGGAAGTACGTTTTCTAACCTACTAACAATGGCTGTCTCTGAAAGAGCTGGGTTCTGGGTGAATTTAATTTCCTGTTTTTTGTTTGTTTGTTTTTCTGTACTTTTCAAATTACATATAATGAAACAAAGATAACAGTTCACCTGAGTCAACATATTGCCTCTCTTCTTGACATATACACATTTTTTTGTTCACTTTGGCAAACTTGTACATGAGTGTCCACTACAAATTAGATGGTACAGTGAAATCGATCCTTCCTCCAGAGTTAGTGGTGGAGAAGGTAATTATAGTGCAGTATGTGGAGGAGGGAAGCACGGTTAAGGAAGGGGATACTTGCTGCTGGAGAAAAGGATGCAGAGAGGTTCATGAAGACGAGCAACATTTTGGCTGCCTCTTGATGGATGGATTGGAGTTGTCAAGTAGAGTGGATATGAGAAAAGGCATCCTAGACATGAGCAGCCCACGCAGAAGCAGCAGTGTGACAATGGGAGGTGCCCCAGGGAAGGAGCAGGAGTCACAGAGAGACCAGAGTGAATGGCATGGAGAAGGAAAAATGGGAAAGGAAATTGAAAATGTGTTTGGGGCTGGGTTGTAAAGGGTTTTGAATGACAGGCCAGGAATTTCCATTCAAACCAATAGAGAAGCCACTGTAATTCTTTTCTTTTTGCTGGGCAGTAATATAACCCTAACCCTCGTAAGCCAGTGGAAAATGGAAAGAATTTAACACATTCTTGGAATATATGTTATATAGGCCAAGTTACAAGCATCTAAAGATCATTGAGAATTCACACATTTTGGGCTTAGCTCCAATTACCAGTCTAAATAAAATACAGTCCTCATTCCCTACAAAGTATAAAGTGCCCTGTGTTATATTAACATAGCCTGTACAGTCTACATTTTTGTGTTTAATAGGGCATTTCTCTTTGCTCTCAGTGGTCAAAAGATATAGACTTGAGATTGATGGAGCATATTGGTACCCAAGGAAAAGAAAATATAAAGGGGTTGATTTCTCATTTCTCATAGCCGTCTTTATTTTTTCAAGCTGATCTCTGGGATAGACCACAACAGAATCACGGGCTGTTAGTTTAAAAAAAAAAAAAAAATCCAAGATTTGCCAAGAGCAGTGCACATGATCAGAAATCCACATGTATAAGCTATGTCAGCGTGTCTATGAATACAGAGGTGAGTCAAGAGGGCCCTTGCATGGCTAAGGGGAATTAGACATGATTCAAACTTAGTCAGTCTATGGGAGTTATCCACAAAGCTCTTTTCCCTTGGTCAGTTTTTAAGATATAATGATCTGGTTTCTTGATTTAACTTGATTGTGTCTATATGAATTCTTCTAAACTGCAATTTAAATAACTGAATAACCCAATCTGGCTTGCATGACTCCTGGCAGCTTTGGGATGGAAGACTTGAGCATCTCACAAATATTTAGGCACTACTCATCTTGTATTTGATTCATGCTTAAGACTCAGAGAACCTATGTTTTTGCTAAAAAATCTCAGAAGTACACAAACATGGATACATACAGCATAGATTTCTAATCTCATGGCTGAGTGTTTTAAAACCTAGATTTATGGAATCCCTCCACATAGAACATTCTAATAGTAGCCCGACACCTCTCTCACATGGATGAAATCTGGGAACCAGAGAATTGAAATGCTCTGACAACACCAAGGGTGAGTAGGAAGCACAAGTCTCCCGGTCCCTGGATGTGTAAGCAACCCATGATGTCAGGTGCCCTCTAATGATGAGGGCCGAGGACACTCTAGCAGTGAGGCTGGGGCTGTATGATGAAACTCAATTAAAATATCAGTGGAGGCTCTGTGGTGCCTTAGAGATAGAAATCAGCAGTGCACATGCCCCCAAGTGCCAACCACAGTATGCATATGGACATAGGAAGATTCCTGCCATATGCATTGTTACACAATATCAGCCTAATTCATATCTGATGGTTATTTAACTATGTTCAATGGCACCCCAATAGAGGCATTTAGTTGGAGATATTAAGTTGATAGAAGTCAATCTTACTATTTTCTGCAAATTTCCAGTTTTTCATTTAATCGTTACAATAACTTTAAGTAGGCACTATTATTATTGATTTCCCTTACCCAAAAACTTGTGTTTTACTGGGCTAGAGTGATTTCCTTCAGGTCTAGAATCAAAATCTAGACTCGTAAGTCCTGTATTCTGAAACAGTAGGACCTTTTCATTTCTGTCACTTTGGGGGAGTTTCTAGATGGCTCAGCAGGTCAAGGTGCTTGCCAGGTGGGCCTAGTGACCTGAATAAGCAATCCTGGGACCCCCATAAATGTGTAAAGAGAACAGAGTCCTCAGCCTTGTCCTATGATCTCTACATGTGCAGCCTGCACATACTTTTTTAAATTAAAAAAATGACTGAAGTTATGTTGTTAAATAACACGGTACTTTATTAAGACGAAGGGTTTCTTGCCTAAACATGGGTGCTCAAGCAAGAAACTCTAAATAGACTCAGTGGTCCACACACAAAAGAAGGCATGAGGGTGGGGGTGGGAGTTGTTGAGAAGCTTCTAGCAGGAGGGGGAGGGGTCATGAAAATGGCCAGAATTCATTAAGAAATGTATGAAACTTCAAACAATATTTTTTTAATTTAAGAAATCGGAAAAATGACGGGGCAAAAGCAGCATCCCAACTGTAGGAAGAATTTCTCAACTGTTAATAAGTTTCAGTCTCAAAATTATTATTTTGCCAAAATTGTAACTATTTCAAATCCTATCAACATTTTTAAAAACCACAAAACATATTTATATGTGCATGTATACATGTTAGAATGTGAGGAGATATGTATACACATGTGTGTGGAGGCCAGATGTTGATGTCCAGTGTCGTCTTCTATCACTCTTCACTGTATTTTTTTAAGACAGATCTTTTCACTGAACCCAGAACTCACTGATTCATCAATATCAGCTGGTCACAGTAAGATCCAGGGGTCCCCCTTCCTCCACCTGCCCAGCACTGGGGTTAAAGGTAGATGTGACCACACCTGCCTTACTATAAGTGTTAATTAACTGTGGGGTGGGAGGGTGATGGGTGATGTGTGTGATGTCAATACCATGGTACGCATGTGGTCAGAGAACAACTTTTGGGAGTTGGTTCTCTCTCTACTTTTAAGTGGGTCCCAGGGGATTGAACCCAGCTTTCCAGATTTGTGGCACAAGCACTTTACTCGCTGGCAATCTCTCTTGCTAAAGAAGTAAGCTCTTTAAAAATACTTTAAAAAAAATTTATTTATTTATCCGTGGAATGTATGTGGAGTGTTGACTCAGAACATCCAGGAGGTTCTTGTTTCAATGTCTAGTTTTTAAAAAGAAACTCCATTAAGAACCAGACCATTGTCTGGATGTTAGTTTTGGAGTGGCCACCAAAGTGACAAAAAATGAAAGATCTCAGTGTTTCAGAACATAGTATTTAGAATCATACTGTCCAGATTTCAATTCTAGAACTGTAGGAAGTATTGTTTGCAGGACATTTTTCTGCAGAGATAATGAAGACTCAGTGGGCTTTTAAAAGCCATTCTGCATTTGTAAAAATACGCCATGAAGATAGCTTTGTGCCTATCCAGTGAAGAACTCCATGGATCAAATAACAAGACCTAAAGACTCTTAACGTTCCCACAGAGTGAACTGTGTGTATAGTTCACTCCCCAAAAGCTTCCAGCTTTGGACACTTACCCCTCAAAACCTTAGCAGCTTTATCTCTAGTAACAAAAGCCTATTCTCAAAGCCTACAGGGAGAGAAATCTGTGAGATTTTTATACAAAGTCCAGTGATGACTTTGTCTAACAGTGAAACTCAGCTGCTTCATATCCTAGAGAAATC
The DNA here is from genome assembly GCF_949786415.1 of Peromyscus eremicus. Taxonomy (NCBI): domain Eukaryota; kingdom Metazoa; phylum Chordata; class Mammalia; order Rodentia; family Cricetidae; genus Peromyscus; species Peromyscus eremicus. The sequence goes on from NC_081417.1 coordinate 103,569,797, forward strand.
ACTGGAAGCCACTGTCTTCTAACACGGGAGTTAGACACTCTCCTTTGAGATGCCTTCATGGGTTCTCCCAAGGGGCTGCAACAAGAGCTCTCCTTGCCCTTAATATGAACGGGAGACAGAGCTGATGGCATTGGTTAATACAGAAGTATTTCCTGCACTTGACTATCATGGATAGAATCTATGTGAGCATGATAACTTAGGGAAAATCATTTGTAGTGCTTTGATTTGTAGATCTTTTTTTTAAATTGGATAAATGTGTTTAAGACATGTGTAGCAATGTTCATGGTGATTGATGGAGGGGCAGAATATGGTATTGAACCACTTGAAGTCAGCTAAACTATATTCCTCTGAGAGTTTCCTATAAGGTGTACCCATCAAATGCTGTGGTACAAAGGTTCATCTGGGGTTGTTCCCACTTTCTCTAAATTAAAATGTCAAGTTTTTATCAAGAAAAGCTTTTGAGGTGTCTGCAAAGCTGAGGACTGAACAAAGCCTTCAAAGTCAACCTTTCAGGCATGGCTATATCCAATTCTACAAAAGTCAAGTTTTTAGTCTTCTTTAAAGAAGTCTATCAAAATCAACTAGTCCCCTTTAACTCTTTTTTAACTAATGCAACAGAATATGCAAGTTTGTTTGGAAAGAAAGGGCTAGGAAGGGAAAACACTTAGCTTTCATTTGTACTGTCATTTTGAACATGCTTCTTTTGTATCTTCTGAGGTTTCCCACTTGAGACCAAGAATATCAAAGTTGGTTATATTTCTGTATATAATTTAAGTGATATATAATTGGTATAAACAATAAGCCTATAAACAGCTTTTTGTGTTACAGTCTTGGATTTTTTCCTCCTAAGAATTTTAAAAATAAAATATAGATGTCTGTTAAATACCTACTGTCTTATAGTGTGTGTTTTCTCTGCTGTTTTTGTTTTAAATTTTAAACATTATAGTTCATTGCTTGTTGTCAGATATGTGAGTGTAAAACATTTAATAACTCAGAACAATGAACAAACCCACATCTACCCTCATTTCCCCCCCCCCCCCCCCGTACCAGTTCTCGACAGATGTTACATTAGTTGTTCAACTAGCTAATTCTAATCCATTGTTCATGCTAGCTAGAGTTAGTTATCTTGACATTTTGGAAAATCTGTTCTCAAAAGACCACACTCTATTGTGACTTTGCAACCCCATGAAGGTAATACCATAACAACATCACAACTCTATAGACATGGCTTTTGTCCCCTTTGAAGCAGCAGGACATGATGCCTTTTCACAACCATAATAACTGTAAGTAGCTCAGCTGCTCTAAGCACCATCTCTTCATTTAAAAATGGGGAAATAGGAACACTACAAATGATTACACAACCTAAGGCTTTGTTGTGCTATTTTTAAGCAGAATTCTCGGTGTTATCTGATAATGAAGAAATTCTAATTGTCTGCAGAACTTTCATAAGGAAAGATACCAAATGTGAGACCTCACCTATGAGACCTGTATAAAGCTTTCCCAATGCCATTCCCATTCTGAGAACAAATGCAATAAAAACAACAGAGGAGAGATACAACTTCAAATAAGAGAGAAAGCCAGACAGGCACATCAAAAGGGCTGTGTTCATGTCTGGGTTGGTCATAGCCCGGGAGGTTCATCCTCAGCCCTGCACCCTCATCCCTGCTTGTCCTCCCCAGGACTGAAGACTTCAAGGTCATTGTGCTCCATTAGCACTGGACTTAGCAAACTCATTTTTTTTAATAAATAAAAGTGCATGTGTATATGCTATTGTTTTTAAGTGATCAAATCATGAGTTGGTTCTATGCTTTCAGTGATGGCTCTATATGCCATTTGAGATTTAATTATTGGTGATTAAAAACCACACTTGAATGTTCTGGAATTTGTACACCTCTAAGAAATCAGATGTCTCAGTTCTACAGTAATTTTGATTATTAGGCAAGTCTAAGTAATTTTGTCAAGCAAACAATCTGTGTACGTTTATTTCAAGCTCTCAAGTCTCCTTCCTGACTAGGTCTAGAACCACAGTGTGCAATAACAACAGCTATACTAACACAACCTTTAGTTTTGAAAATGCTGTGTTACCAAGAAATTAGTAATAGCCAACTTAGCCTAAAAAACTAAAAGGCCCTTTAGAAAAGAGTGAAAGTGATAACATGACTCAGATTTTATATGAACTTGATACAGCTCCTAGTGAATAATTCCACATGATAGGATGCAGATGTCATGTCTTCTGAGTTGTTACTTCTGCTCTCTAGAATTAGCATTCTGGTGTACACATTTTGGCATTTTCAAAGTACAGGAGACCCACTAAGTCAGGAATACCAATAGATCTTGTTTCTAAATTAATCACTGCTTCTGTGATTGATCTGTGGCCCTTTTTAGTTTGTAAAGTGACATGTTTAGGAGATTCTATGTAGCTCTTAGTTGGTTAATTTTAATATAACTATTATACATTATTACCCTCCTTTTTAACATTTGATATTTCAACACTTAAAATGTCTTTATTCTAATGAATAGTACTTCTCTTTTTGTTTACTAAGTAAAATTAAATATACCCCATACTTTTTAAAACATTTTTTTTTTGTGTGTATGTGCACACATGCCCCCACACTCACGTGCTTCAGTGCATGTGTGGAGGTCAGAGGACAACTTGTAGGAGATGATTTTTTTCCCTTTATAATGTGAGCTTCAGAGATCAAGCTTAGGTCATCATGCTTGACAGCAAATGCCCTTACCCAGCTATCTCTCTGACCCATTTTTACTGTCCCCATCCATAAATACTTTTAATATTTGTAATTCATGAGGATTATACCATTATTTGCATCTTTTAAATTTTCATGATATTTCAAGCAAATTAACACAGGGAGCTATGTAATAAACAAGTCTTAAGCTCTATGTTTACATTCTAAGTACTTTGCTGGGTATTTAAATACATTAAGATTCTGATATCTTAGGAAATAGTTTGTTTTCCAATTTCTTTTGAGAATACCTCAAATTATGCTCATTGAGATGGCTATTCCAAATCCTGGAGTTTTAATTTATATCCTTGTAGTCACCTAATCATTATTTTGTCTTTCTCATGGAAAACATCATTTTTAATTAATTTTTTTTAGTCTTAATTCAGCAATGATTTACTATGTGGAGTGTCTACCAGTAGTAAATTCCCAACTGTCAATCTGCCTTTAAAACAAGCACCATCATTTTGGTTTTTAATCCTCTATTCTTTCCCATCAACAGCCTAGTGGCTGTGGAGGTATAATCCCACAGTGGTCAGTAGAAGAGGCAGATCTCAAACCCAAGTCTAGAAGCTTCAACTCTGAGCCTTTCCACTGTCTTATCTATTTCAGAAGGAGATACCTGGAGAGTGGTCAATGGCCATGGAATCTCCAAGACAGGATCCATGCAGTACACAGGCTTCCCAGTGGCATTCCCCAAACACTGCCTATGGATCACACTAACTGCTGTGGTTTAGGTAAGGGAATCCTATGAATGAGTCCTGCCATAAAGTCACTAGGGACTATAAATAAGATAAACTCAAAAATTAAAGAGACTGTAATAACAGCATGAGTAAACTTACCTGCAAAAACCTTGGGAAAAGATGATTTGACTCAATGCCAATATAAATGTGCAGCAGCTCCAGGAGGGAAATGGATTGGCAAACCCGCATAACCAGCCCGATAGCATAAAATGTGTCAACCATTGAATCTGTGTCAGTGAGTGACAAATAAAGACATGGTGAGTCAAAACTGCATCAGAGCGTACATTTGTAGAGTACTGCAAAATACAGCTGAGGTGTATTTCTTTATTGTATGTGCAAAAAAATCACTCTAAATAAGCTAAGTTGTAGCAATGAGATACATTCCTACCAAGTACTGTGGTACGTATAGGATGCACATAGATACTTAGAGAAAGCATGTATAGTTCTTTTTAATTGGTCCTCTTCCAAAAAGAATTGAAACTTACAAAGTCTTCACAGCCAGAGTTATATTTATTCCCAGTATATGAGATTCCCATGCTATTCCCACACACATGTAATCAGACAGAATCTAAACCCCTGGTGTATAGATATTTTGGGGTAAACACACTAAAAAAAAATCTGCTGTGCTCAGCTTTTTCATTGACAAGAAAAGGAATAGAAAACTGATTCAGAGAAATTCTGTAGAAATGACCCTGCTGATGCTACGATGTCAGACACCAGGTCTCTCTGCACTTCAGGCCGGCACACATCGCACTAGTGACTCTGAGTTTGTTTTAAGCACTGAGCTTCGGAGTTGGCATTGTGAGAGTCTATAACTCAGATGGTCCCGAGCGGGAACTGAATAGAAGGGGACTGATGGCCCTCTAAAGACAAACTTGTTGCTTTAAGATCTTAAAATCCTGCCACATCTGGAGACTTCTGCTGGTAAGTTTTTCGTTTTTACTGCTTCCCAGCGTTTGCATGATTATAATTGACCAGACACTAGAGTTTATCCTCTTGCTGTCTCTATAAGGTATGGATGCTGTCATCATCATACTCCTCTCAGAGACGGTTCCTGACACACCAAGAGCCCACACTCCTACCCACTGCCTGTACCATTACACAACCCTGACAGAAGAAGGTAGTTGGTCACACAAGGTCACTGCCTAGGGCAGTGGTTCTCAACCTGAGGGTTGAACACCCCTTCCACAGGTGTTGCATATCAGATACCCTGCACATTAGATATTTACATTACAATTCATAACAGTAGCAAAATTACAGTTATGAAGTAGCAATGAAATTTTATGGTTGGGGGTCACCACAACATGAGGAACTGTATGAAAGGGTCACAGCATTGGGAAGGTTGAGAACCACTGGCTAAGGAAATGGACCTGGTCTCCTATTCCAGCGTTCTCAGTCTTCCTTTCAAAGGAACAAACCACTTAGGTTTCTCTAATCATACATAGCTGCTACAATTACAGTGGCGTATCATGAAGATATCGATGGCTAAAGCCACGTTCCACAATGGGAGCCGTATGAGAATTCTTGCTTGGGGCACAGGAGGTAAGTGAACTGCAGTTTGCCCACACAGCCTCACCTAACCTACGGAAGTGATGGCTTCCCACCACTTGTATCGCGGCTTCCTTCTGCTTGACAACTCATGGTGGGCGTAGCTAACACTCAAGCCTTCTGCTGTAGCTCCGAGACTAACAAGGCAAGAACTGTGTACCTTTTCAGTAAGACTGAGAAACAAAATGGTTTGTGACAGCCCAGGAGATGGGTTTCCTTGTGATACACGACTCTCAATTGATGAACTCAGCATGGTTTTTTCCAGTCACGCTCATGTTTGTTTTTAGCTAAACCAGCAGTTGTTCAAACTGTCGAGTCACCAAACAGTTGTAAACTGTGATGACACTTACTCATGTGGGGATGGGACACAGAGGGAATGTTGTTTTGATAGTCACTTGGTGATTCATTCTTTAACAATCTGAAATGAATAGTTTAAAGAAACATCCTGACTTTTTAGGAAACTGAAGGAAGCTTATGATTCAAGTCATCAATACCAACTCCACACAGGTGACCAGTCATCAGTGTGCTGTGTCACGTACATATTACTAAAGGGATCCAACAGGGGCATGGGGGATACAACGTTTGTCACTCAGTTACTGGTAATCCTCAGCTACCCTAAACCCAGGGAATGAAAATCAATAGAAGGATTTCATTAATTTCTCATTGCTTTGCCCAGAATGTCAGGCTGGAATTTACAGAGTCCTCAAAATGCGTTAAATTTGCCTGTTTGGTACAGGACCAAAAAGAAACATCCCAAAGATAATGCTTTGCTTTCAAAGCAAATTGCCTGCTCTGGGACAAGACACATCCTTTCCTCCTCACCTTCTGCCTACTATAAAAAGGTTTCAGGTTGAAATAATAAAGTATGGTTATGGAAAAACAAACTCTAGAGAAGTGAATGATGCCAGGTGTGCTGCGCAGAAGTTCAAAATTAAAATCAGCAGGACAAGATGAGAACAAGGAATAGAAGTTAAAAATCAAAACTGTTTAAGAGTTTTACCTTTTCCAAAGGAGAAGAATCTGGCTGTCATATTTGTCAGTATCCATGAGTGGCCACAGAACTGGATTAGGTAATAGATGAAAAGATACACATTCTTTCTATACCTATGAACACAGGGAAACGCCATTAAACAGGTCTTTTAATGCATCTGTCAAGCCGAGCAAGCAGAAGAAAAGCTCCATGTCGGAGTTCTGTATTAGGGTCTTTCATTGTGTTGGCCCTCCAAGCCCATTAAAGTTTGATGGGACGTTATTTAATGTGAGCGTATTGATTGAGATTGCTGAAAACCAAAGATAGTTGTTTTCCAAACTTCATTTTCATCTTTGATAAAATTCTAACCTTGTTTCTCTAACACCTACTGTCACTGAAAAGATAGGTTTGGAATTTCGAAGGGACAGGGAAGGAGCATGGATGGATGCAAAAGGACTGATTTGGGCAGCTTGCAGCCCAGTCCGCTAGGCTTGTTAAATGATCAGAGGGGTGTGGTCACAACTGGGCGACTCAGTAATTGGACACACCTGACTTTCGAGTACCTTGTGATTGGGTTACTCTCTCTCGCCACCGCCTCCTGTTGCATTTTACCAGAGAAGCCAGTTCCCTTCAGCAGACACACATAGAAAGCAGTTTAGTTGCTCAAGCCAGGGGGCGAAAAAAGGAAGTCAAGCTGAGTGCAAAAAATGTGTTGTGGGTTGCTGGGGAGACGACTAAGAGAAGATTGACAGATCCTTGGTCTCAGGGAGTTCCAAAAGGCGGTGTTTGAAGGGCTCCCTGGTGTGCAGAAGGATGGCTGGAGTGGCCTTGTCAGCCTAAACAAGAGTTGCTCTTAGCTGGAGATGGGAAACCTCTGAGAAACGAGGTATAAAAACTGGGAAGCCAATTCTCTGGAGTAGTCAACAGATGACCAAAACTGCTAAAGGGATTAGGAAGGAAAACTCCAACCCAACCAGAACCACCTGGCTGTAAACACACACCCCGGGCACTAGTTTGCCTGGAATCCCTCCTGTGATGGGCGCTGCTGCCACTGGACGCTCTGAAAAAATCACCCTGCGCCGAGGTCTAGAGCGCAGCAGGGACGAGGAAGAAGGGAAGAGGCAGTGGGAATGCACAAAGAGAAGAGGTGGCCAGGCCGCTTGTCCTTCCATTTCCTCATCTCCAAATAAAAAAAAATTAAAAAAAAAAAAAAAAAAAAAAAAAGAGGGAAACGGGAGCCTCCTTCCTGAGTTTATGGAGAAAGTGCGATCCGCTAGCACCAGCAGTAAAAGTTGAGCAGAGTCAGGGGCGTCGCCCATGAGTGGAAGCCGGTGGGTGGGCGTCTTCCCAGTGCCCTGGCCCCTCCCTTCCCGCCGCCCCGCGCCCTACCTGGTCTGCAGCCAGGTGGGCAGCACCGAGGGCCCCATGGGCCACAGTCTGCACCTCCAGCGCCTCCGGGAAGCAGCAGGACCCGGCAGGGAAGGCAGGGGGGGCGGTCCCCGGGCTGCGCACAGAAGGGCGGGGCTTCAACACACTCAGCAAGTTTTTCTGTTGTTTTGTTTTGTTAAAGGTCGTGAGATGGGCAGGAGATAAAAGCCAAGTACCTGCCATGCTGTTCTAGTATAGCTGGCTGGGGCACGGAAAGTACGCGGGATGAACAGACACACCCTCATTCCAGGTTTACCAAACTCACCACAGGCTGCTAATGTGTGGGTGGAGACCGTTAGGAAAGCTTAACAGGCTCTAACTAGCCTCCAGGGTGCAGGGATCCCACAGGGTGGCCTGGCCTTCTCTTAGAAACCCTAGAAGAATGCACAGAAGCATAGGAGAATGCCAGGGAAGCCAGCGGCACTCAGCCCAACACTTTCTCAAACAGGGGTCAGAGCCCCCCAGAAGTCCATCCCTGACACCCAGAGACCTGGGTGACAGTGATGTGCACAAACACACATTATTCGTCTTTCGTTAATGTTGTCCATGGCCAACACTCCTGCGCGCCTAGTTTCTTGGGGCAATGGCATCCTCACCTCACCTCCTCCTCACCTCCCGGGTTTGTGAAGGTCAGGAGCATCTTCCAGTTACTCTGTTTGTTTTTTTTTTTAACCAGGAAAAGGGAACAAAACAGTCCCCAGAACAACAACCCAAATAGGTGGGCCAGTTACAGTTACTGGAGTAGAAGGTAGAGCTGCCATCTTACCAAAAAGGAAGTTGTGGCTTTAAGAAATACTGTCACTCATCACAGGTCACACAGCTGATAAACAGCAGAGTTAGAAGTCGGAGTCAGCAAATTTTCTGCTTGTGCCATGGTTTCCTTCCTCATAGCTGTCACTGGGTCTGCCTCTTAAAGTGTCCTACTAGTCTATGCCCTCGGCCAGGGGCGAGCTCCCCTGTAGCCTCAGTCACTTCTCAAAGCCATTGCCGGTGGTTTCGCTGTCTGCTCTTCCGTCTTTATTCCCTCCTACACACTGACTTTCAGGGCTGTTTAAGAACATATTCATGGCACATGTGGTGGTTCACACCTGTAATCCCAGCATTCCAGAAGCTGAGGCAGGAAGACGATCACAAGCTCAAGATCAGCCTGGACTGCATAATGAGTGCCAGGGCAGCTGGGTACACAGGGAGACCCTTTCTGGGGGAGTGGGGGGGGTGGAGGCACATTTTCAAATCTAGAGTTCCGAATTCACTTTTTCAACACTCCCCCCCCCCCCCCCCGCGCCCCCACAACGCACACCTTCTGCTGTCATCCAGGGCCCTCTCTCCTCCCCCATCACCCTCTTACTCCATGCACCTTACAGTTTGGCCTCCCAACAGTCCTGAAAATGCCCTCAGGGTTCCGAGTCCCCCGTACTGTCCCTCAGTCTTTGCTTATAGGAAGTGAGCATCTGAGCTAAAGGCACTGATACCCAAGCAAACACAGGTGAGTAACTGTTTCCAGAGCCATCTGTGCCCAAGCCCAGAAGTGAGATAGGAGTTTCTGGATGGACTGAGCTGGCTGGGCAGGAAGTCTGCCGAGAAGAGATCCTTTATCAGCAAACACTTCTTCATCCTCCCCTCCCTCCTCCAGTTCTGCATACAGCTCTGACTTCTTTGAAAGCCTCCTCCCTCTGCTCCCTCAGAGGCCGGCCCTTGGTCAGCTTTTCTGTTCATCTCACTAACCTTCAGCAGAGACAACACCGCGCATGGCCTCAGCCCCTACAGACTTTCCCATTTTGCTTTCACTTGTCCCGATTCTCTTCTGAATACCAGCTCTGGCTTTGGAACAGATTCTGGATATTTCGTTGTGAAAGTCTTACCATTACTTCAGTTGGAACTGTTTAAAATAGCCTTACCACCTTCCTTCCTAGACCATTGCCTAATTTCCCGTAGGGGGGGCACCATTCTAACAGCTACTTCCATTTAAAACTTGGGTGTCCTTGTCTCCCCATCCAGCCCAGTCCTATCGATTAGAGAGCCACTGCTAACTGCCCATATGCATTCACACTCTCGAGTCCCGGTGTGAGGCAAAGCCGGCCGCTCTCAACCCAGTCTGCACCATCACCACATCAACCTCCTGGATCATCACTTGATCACTTGGCTCACATCTTTCTGATGCATTAAAGATTCCATTTTAGTGGCGGCTGAAAAACAGGCCAAGGAACCAACAAAACTAACAACAACAAGATCTTTCCAGTCTAGCAGGGAATCGGCTGTGGGATGATCCTTCTGTATGCTGTGAATGTGTGCTGCTCTCATTGGTTAAGAATAAAGCTGTTTGGCCTATGGGGAGTCAGGATAAGGTTAGGCAACAACCAAACTGAGGACTGAGGGGAAGATTGAGGGGAGTACTGAGGGGAGGAGCTGCCCAAGAAGCCAGGTACCAGAGGACCGGTAAAGCCACAGCCACATGGCGTACATAGATTAATAGAAATGGGTTAATTTAAATGTAAGAGCTAGTTAGTAATAACCCTAAGCCATCGGTCAAGCATTTATAATTAATATAAGCCTCTGTGTGGTAATTTGGGAAGCAGCTGCCTGGTATTTGGGACTAGGTAGTCGGGACAGAAAACTCTGCCTCTGTTTACAGGAATCCTATCTTATTTTCCAAGGAAGAGGTACAAGAATAGCTTATGAGAAATCAGTCTAGATGGGAAGTGAAATTCCCTTCTCTCTTTGGAAAACTCTCTATGACACACATGGTCCCCAGGCCTGGTCAATGATATCGAGCTAGCTTCTTCCTACCTCCCTACTTCCTTCTCTCACCTCCTTCAGCCCAGACAGAGATTTGTGGAAGGCTGCAGAAAGCATTTCTTCCTCTTTTTATTTTTTTATTTTATTTATTTATTTATTTTTTTTTTTCCGAGACAGGGTTTCTCTGTGTAGCTTTGCGCCTTTCCTGGAACTCACTTGGTAGCCCAGGCTGGCCTCGAACTCACAGAGATCCACCTACCTCTGCCTCCGGAGTGCTGGGATTAAAGGCGTGCGCCACCACCGCCCAGCTTCTTCCTCTTTTTAATGTGTTTGATTTTGAATTGTGCGTATCTGTGTATGGGTGAGTGCATGAGAGAGAGTACAAGTGCCTGTGGAGGCCAGGGGCGTGCAACCCTCTGGAGCCGGACTTACAGGCAATTGTGAGCTGCCAGAAATGGGGGCTGGAGACTGAACTCAGGTCCTCTGCAAGAGCAGTGTTGGCTCCTAACCACTGGGCCACCTCTCCAGTCCCCAAACAGCATTTCTTAAACAATTCTTTTGCTGGCCCTCCACACCTGTGACCCACGAGCATCTCCTGCCACCCTATCACTCCTTGTTCTCTGACTAGGTGCTCTCTGTCCCTGCACCTCTATCCATCCCCCTCTACTTTGCATTGCTCTTCCACCTCCCCTTCCCTTCTCACAGACCAGCATTTACCTGTCAGAGTTCTATTCGCACTTGAAAGGCTTTCCGGGAGCTTCCTGTGGGAGTCACACTGGGTTAATGTATGTCTACAATGACACATACTTTAGTGTATCATTACCCAGGCCCTCCCTCCTCAACTAGATTATAGATTCCAAGAAAGCTCTGTGTCTTGTTCTAACAGTGAGAACCTGGCACGTTTATACCTTCGTAAACACAGTTTCTCTTGTGGAAAGCATGCAGCTGTTGGGAGGATTAAGCAATAAAACGTACAGGCGAAAGAGGCTCACAGCATTTAGCACAGTGGCCGGAACAGCAGGTGTCTATTACAGGGCTGAGGATGGATGAACCAGTAAGCCTGGATATTCCTATCCCAGAAGTTTAACGAAATGAGCACTTGGTGATGGTTGCCATCCTGAAATGTATACCGTGAACTTCCAGTTACCTGTTTATATGGGAAAAAATGGTGGCCACATGGTTCCATTAACTCTGAATGTATATAGTCTTGTCTTTGGAAGGAGATTTTTTTTTTTTAAATTATTGGAACACATCAGTTGTGTTTCCCTTGGGGAAATATTTACAGTGTTACTCATCCTAAAGAACATCAGATGGGAGTCTTGAAAAAATACTCCATGGTAGTGAAACTGCCTCCAGATTTAAACAGAAACACGAGGAACGGACACAGTGTGCTGTGAGCACAGATTCCTCAGAGAAACTACATCTAGTGACTGAAGATGGAGATTTGGGTTCTTATCCACCCAGCCACATCTACCTCCCTTTCTCTTCTTCCCTCTGTCCCTCCCTCCATCCATCCATCCATTCATCTTCCCTCTTGATTTGGTTTTCCTCTCTCACTTGCTTGGGCAGCAAGAAAAGAGAGGCTCTGGGCCAATAACTCTTCAATCCATTTTTCTCTTCCCTCAGCCAGAAATTCTATAGGAGCCGATTCCTGTCTTACAGTGATGATATTCGCTTTTCTCGTTTATTTCTACTACCTGGAATTATTAGGATTCACCACTTCCCCACCTCCAGTCCTACTGCACAGATTGCTTTCCCTGGTTGCTGGGATGGTGCAGAACCTTAGACTCCTGTCAGTCACCTCATCTCAGAGGCGCCAACAAGCTCCTTAAAGCTACCCCAAGATCTCTTTCCATAGTACTTTGCAGCAGTTCATTTATATTTTCTCCATCCTTTTAGTATTATTAGGGTATTAATTAGAAACAGCTGTTTACTGTGACTGCCTGGGCACACTCTCAGCTCTGTTGTCACTTCGTCACAGCTGAAACTCCTGTGTCTACCTCTCTGCAGAACTTCGACCATCTTTCCATAACCACCTCATTCAGAAAGCCAAATATTAGACTAAGACTCTGCCTTGCGTCATCTTTTTGTTTGTTTGTTTTGGGGGACCTTTTGTTTTTGTTTTTCGATATAGGGTTTCTCTGTGTAGCTCTGACTGCCCTGGAACTCACAGATTTGCCTGCCTCTGCCTCCCGAGTGCTGGGATTAAAAGTGTGCACCACCACCACCTGGCACTCATCATATTTCTTTGCTGTGGGATGGTCTGTATGTCAAGTGTGTTGCTGATTGGTCAGTAAATAAATCACTGATTGGCCATTGGCTAGGCAGGAAGTATAGGCGGGACAAGGAGAAGAATTCGGGGAAGTGGAAGGCTGAGAGGGAGACTGCCTGGAGCCACCGCCAGGAGAAGGAAGATGTAAGGTACCAGTAAGCCATGAGCCATGTGGCAAAGTAAAGATTAATAGAAATGGGCTAAATATAAGAGTAAGAGCTAGACAGTGACAGGCCTGAGCTAATGGCCAAGCAGTTTAAATAATGTAAGAGTCTGTGTGTTTATTTTATAAGTGGGCTCTGGAACTGGCGGGACTTGGTGGCGGGAGCTGGAGAGAAATTCTCCAGCAACAAATGGCGTCCAACGTGGTGGCAAGAGTTTCCACCTAAAAACTTAGAAAAAAGATTCTAAAACGGAGCTAAAAACAGCTTCCTAATTGTCTCTCTCAAATAAGCGGCAGCTGCCGGTTTGAGCTACTGGCGGGTTCCTAGCGTGCGCTCTCGACCTGCAGTATGGCGGGAATGAGGCCTCTGCAAGTAGCACATTAAACTGTGTGGTGAATTTAGCCTTTGCTAGTACAAAACAAAAAAAGAGGTTTCTGGGCTACACGCTACTTTGGTAAAAGTGTAGACCCACTATTTCTGAGAGTTATGGCTCCCAGAGCTGGCGGAAAGCGGACCGCCGCCATGTTGGGAAGCTGAAGTGGGCGGAGCCAGCAGCCACTGTGCCGTTTCAGGCTTAGAAGGCTGCAGTTTAAAGCAATAGGCTCACGCTAATATAAAAAAATAAGCCACGTAAAGATGGCTACCACACAAAGAATCTGGATTATGTTGTCTTTGATATTCGTAACTACAGAAAAACATTTGATTGTAAAAGCTGTTGAGTTATGCCAAAATGTATATTTTAAAGGTACCTTGACTTCAAAATTTGGATATAAGGATATGTTGCTTTGGAAAAGAGTCTCTGCTTTTGTTTCCACAGAAAGCCAGAGACTATGGATTTGTTCCAGATTAAGATACATCAGGTTTGACCAGCCAAGACCCCCTGAAAGGTCTCCGATGACACCATGGCCCTGATGATCCAACATCCAGAATGGTTTCAAGGCAACTGGCTCAGACGACATACCCTCATGGACTATTCCATAATTCTAAAATTTTCTTTGTATCCCCATAAGATACAGCGCCCCCCTTCAGCAGGAAGTAGTAAGAGAAACTACGCCCAAATTCCCAAATATACCAAGCTGACTTTGGAGATATGTAAAGATTAAAACCTTCCTTTTTAAGAAAAGAAAAGGGGAAGTGCTGTGGGATGGTCTGTATGTCAAGTGTGTTGCTGATTGGTCAGTAAATAAATCACTGATTGGCCATTGGCTAGGCAGGAAGTATAGGCGGGACAAGGAGAAGAATTCGGGGAAGTGGAAGGCTGAGAGGGAGACTGCCTGGAGCCACCGCCAGGAGAAGGAAGATGTAAGGTACCAGTAAGCCATGAGCCATGTGGCAAAGTAAAGATTAATAGAAATGGGCTAAATATAAGAGTAAGAGCTAGACAGTGACAGGCCTGAGCTAATGGCCAAGCAGTTTAAATAATGTAAGAGTCTGTGTGTTTATTTTATAAGTGGGCTCTGGAACTGGTGGGACTTGGTGGCGGGAGCTGGAGAGAAATTCTCCAGCAACATTTCTTTAATACAACCCCTGTCCCATTCCAAAGCAAGTATCCAGGTCGTTCAGCCATGCAGAAGCCAGCTGTTTGTTTGGCTTCATTTGGTTTGGGTTTTTGAGACAAGTTCTCACGTTGCAGCCCAGGTTGGAATAGGCTCATTATGTAGCCTAGGCTAGTCTCAAACTCACCACAGTGCTCTGTCTCAGCCTCCTGAGTGTTGGGATTACAGGTGTGAGCCACCACAGCTTAGAGAGATCTCTTTTTTGATTCTGTGCCGTGGACACTGTCCTCATTCTGTTCTCTTTTCAGTTACTGACCTCTAGCTGCATCTGTTTTACAGTTCTTTTCTCTGCCTCCCTGGAATTCTCAAGAGCAACCAAAGCTGTGGGAACGCTTCTCACCATAACTTCGTAAGTGCAGAAACTCAGTCAGATCTATAAAAGGTGCAGGTAAGGCTGCACAGGGAGTGAGTGCAGGGGTTGAGATTGGATGCTTGGTCTGCCTGTGGACAGTGATCTTAGCTACTGCGCTCACTACCTTGGCTTCTAAACTATGATGGCCCAGGATTTGTTTGCAAATACCAACTCTCTGTCTATTGCGTATGATAAAGTCCAGTGTTAACACTATGTAAGACCCCCATGTATAATGTTTTTAAAAGAAAACAAGAAAAATCTTGTGACTTGGTGTTTGGTGGAGATTTCATAGTTACTTCTTAGATCTACCTTAGATTTCTACTCAAATATTCCTCAGCTAGTAGTGACTTTATAAAAGATTCTTAAATTGGTGTGATGATAAGCTATAAACAAGGAGAGAAATTTTTATAAAACTTGATGAATAAAGGACTTCTATGTAAAAATACAAAGAACTTTTGAAAGTAAATAATGAGAAAATAACCCAATAAAAATTGAACAAAAGATCTGAACTCAGGTCCTACAACAGCTTCATAAAAGAACATGGGAAGGGCCTCAGAATCATTATTAGAAAAATGAAAATTAGGTGCCCCATACCCCCACCCATTACAGCCCATCAGGCAAGACCCCTGCAGGCAGGCCTGACTACCACCACCCACCATCAGACCCTGTAACCTAAAAGCCCTACTCCATCCCCCAAACCAACCCATCGCCTCCAAGATTGCAACTGCTCCCTGAGACACTGATTCCACCGGCTCTGATTGGACCAAGAGGTGAGTCATCATTTTCCTAAACAATCACCCCAGCCTCTAGGCCTTAGGACCAGAGGCACAAGCTGTGCCCCCATACCCACACCCATTGCAGCCCCCTTTGCAGACCAGCAGGCAAGAATCCTGAGGGCAGGCCTTCCCACCCCCCCATTGGACCTTACAATCTACAAGCCCCATTCTGTCCCCCAAACTCACCCACACAAGAAACACACCTCAATTTCAAAGACAGATACTACCTCAGAGTAAAGGGCTGGGAAAAGTCTTTCCAATCAAATGGACATAGGAAGTAAGCTGGTGTAGCTACCCTAATATCTAACAAAATAGACTTCAAACTAAAATTAATCAAAAGAGATGGAGAAGGACATTACATATTCATCACAGGAAAAATCCATCAAGATGAAGTCTCAATTCTGAACATTTATACCCCAAATACAAGGGCACCAACATTTGTAAAAGAAACATTACTAAAGCTTAAATCACACATCAAACCCCACACACTAATAGTGGGAAACTTCAACACCCCATTCTCACCAATGGATAGGTCTGCCAGACAGAAACTTAACAGAGAAATAAGGGACCTAACAGATGTTATTGCTGCAGGCCGAAGGAATATATCATAAGAACTCAGCTGGTTATGGCAAAGTCACTACCTGGAGGGATCAGGGAATTCCTCCAGAGGAAACCAAATTCCAAGGAGTTTTTGGTGTTATTTGGCTTCTTATACATCAGCTGTATTCTGTTATGAAAATCATGTGTGCCTTCATAGTTTTCCCAATTGACTTTTCCCTTAGAAGGGCTAACAGTGTGGACTGATCACTCTCTGGACATACACATTCCAGGAATTTGGAGAACAGCCTCAGGAAAGGCTTTCTCTGGAATCAGATTATCTCCCTTAGCCACTTTCAAGGACTAACAGGAGACACCGCCCAGGTGGGCGCCCAACTTTCAATGACTAACAGTGGTAGCAGCCCACGTGCAAGTCTCCTGACTTAAGGTAAATTCCACAAGGAGATACTGCCTAGGTGAGGTAGACTTTAAGTAAATAGCTTTACACAATTTAGCTCGGACCCTCCCTTTTTATACCAGGACTTCCAGGGCATGAGAGGACAGAGAAGAGAAAAGAGAATGGAAGAACTAGACGGGTAAGAACTTTCGAGGAACAAACTGAGATGGGGAAGAACAAGATTGAAGGGCTAGAAGAGAGTACCAGAGGAATGAGATGGAAGATGAGGAAGAGCCAGATGGGGAAGTCCTAGCTGGACAAGAACAAGCTGAAAAGGGCCTAGATGAGGCAGAATTAAGATGAGAGAATTAAGATAGAACTTAGATAAGTATAGAGAGAAATCAGGCAAGAAAGGACTAGGAACGAGAACAGAACTGAAGCTGTGTATATAGGATGTTATGCCAGAGGAATTAAAGCAAATGGACTATACAGCTCAGTGTGCTGAGATTCTATTTCCTGAAAATAGTCCTCGCCGTTAGTAGTTCTCTCTCCTGAGCCCCTGGGATGTATAATATTAAGGCTGGTCTCGCTAATATTAAACAAGAGTTATAACTCAAATGGACTTAATAGACATCTACAGAACATTCCACCCAAACACAAAAGAATATACCTTCTTTTCAGCACCCTATGGAACCTTCTCTAAAACTGACCACATACTCAGTCACAAAGCAAATCTCAACAGATACAAAACAAAATTGAAATAACCTCCTGTATTTTAATCAGACTACCATGGCTTAAAGTTAGAATTCAACGACAACAAAAATTACAGAAAGCCTACAATCTCATGGAAACTGAATAATGCTCAACTGAATCACCACTGGGTCAAGGAAGAAATAAAGAAAGAAATTAAAGACTTCCTAGAATTCCATGAAAATGAATGTACAACATACCCAAACTTATGGGACAGTGAAAGCAGTGCTAAGAGGAAAGTTCATAGCTCTAAATGCTCACATAAAGAAGTTGGAGAAATCTCACACTAGCAACTTAACAGCACACCTGAAAGCTCTAGAACAAAAAGAAGCAAACTCACCCAGGAGGAATTGATGCCAGGAAATAATCAAAGTGAGGGCTGAAATCAATAAAATAGAAACAAAGAGAACAATACAAAGAATCAATGAAACAAAGAGTTGGTTCCTTGAGAAAAATCAAGATAGACAAACCATTAACCAAATTAACCAAAAGGCAGGGAGAGAATATCCAAATTAACAAAATCAGAAACAAAAAGGGACACGTAACAACTGACAATGAGGAAATCCAGAGAATCATCAGGTCGTACTTCAAAAACCTGTACTCCACAAAACTGGAAAATCTAAAAGAAATTGACAATTTTCTGGATAGGTACCACATACCAAAATTAAGTCAAGACCAGATAAACAATTTAAATAGTCCTATAATTCCTATGTAAATAGAGACAGTAATTAAAAGTCTCCCAACAAATAAAGCCCAGGACCAGATGGTTTCAGCACAGAATTCAACCAGAATTTCAAAGAAGAGCTAATACCAATACTCCTCAAATTGTTCCACACAATATACACAGAAGGAACATTGCCAAACTCTTTCTATGAGGCTACAGTTACCCTGATAGCCAATCCACACAAAGATGCAACAAAGAAAGAGAATTACAGACCACCCTCCCTCATGAACATTGATGCAAAAATACTCAATAAAATACTGGCAAACTGAATCCTAGAACACATTAAAAAATCATCCACCATGATCAAGTAGGCTTCATCCCAGAGATGCAGGGATGGTTCAACATATGAAAATCTGTCAATGTAACCCACCATATAAACAAACTGAAAGAAAAAAGCCGCATGATTATCTCATTAGATGCTGAAAAAGCCTTTGACAAAATCCAACACCTCTTCGTGATAAAGGTCTTGGAGAAATCAGGAATACAAGGAACACACCTAAACATAATAAAGGCAATTTACAGCAAGCCGACAGCCAACATCAAATTAAATGGAAACTCATAGCAATTCCACTAAAATCAGGAACAAGACAAAGTTGTCCGCTCTCCCCATAACTATTCAATACAGTACTCAAAGTTCTAGATAGAACAATAAGACAACAAAAGGAGATCAAGGGGATAGAAGTTGGAAAGGAAGAAGTCAAAGTTTCACTATTTGCAGATGATATGATATTACACAGATTCTACCAGGGAACTCCTACAGCTGATAAACACCTTCAGTAATGTGGCAGGATGCAAGATTAACTCAAAAAAATCAGTACCCCTCCTATATACAAATGATTAAGCGGGCCAAGAAAGAAATCAGAGAAACGTCACCCTTTACAAATAGCCACAAATAATATAAAATACCTCGGGGTAACTCTAACCAAATAAGTGAAAGACCTGTATTGCTGTGGATGATTGATTGATAAATAAAACACTGATTGGCCAGTAGCCAGGCAGGAAGTATAGGCAGGACAAGCAGAGAAGAGAATTCTGGGAAGTGGAAAGCTGAGGCAGAGAGATGCTGCCAGCCACCGCCATGAGAAAATGTTAAGATACCGGTAAGCCATGAGCCATGTGGCAACTTATAGATTAATAGAAATGGGTTAATTTAAGATGTAAGAACTAGATAACAAGCCTGCTGCGTCCATACAGTTTGTAAGCAATATAAGTCTCTGTGTGTTTACTCGGTTGGGTCTGAGTGACTGGGGGACTGGTGGGTGAGAGAAATTTGTCCTGACCGTAGGCCAGGCAGGACCAGGAAAACTCTAGCTACACTGTATGACAAGAACTTTAAGTCCTTGAAGAAAGAAATTGAAGAAGATATTAGAAAATGGAAAGATCTCCCATGCTCATGAATAGGTAGATTAACATAATGAAAATGGCAATCTTACCAAAAGCAATCTACAGATTCAATGCAATCCCTATCAAAATCCAAACACAATTCTTCACAGACCTTGAACTCATCTTCACATGGAAAAATAAAAAACCTAGGATAGTTAAAACAATCCTTTACAATAAAGCAACTTCTGGAGGCATCACCATTCCGGACTTCAAGCTCTACTATACAGCTATAGTAATAAAAACAGCTTTGTACTGGCATAAAAACTGACATGTGGACCAATGGAATTGAATTGAAGATCCTGACATTAACCCACACACTTATGAACACCTGGTTTTTGACAAAGAAGCCAAAACTGTACAATGGAAAAAAGAAAGCTTCTCCAACAAATGGTGCTGGCATAACTGGACGTCAACATGTAGAAGATTGAAAATACATCCATATCTATCGCCATGCACAAAACTCAAGTCCAAGTGGCTCAAAGACCTCAATATAAAACCAGTTACACTGAACCTGATAGAAGAGAAAGTAGGAAGTAGTCTTGAATGCATTGGCACAGGAGACTACTTCCTAAATATAACACTAGTAGCACAGACACTGAGAACAACAATTTATAAATGGGACCTCCTGAAACTGAGAAGCTTCTGTAAGGCAAAGGACACAGTAAATAAGACAAAACAACAGCCTACAGAATGGGAAAAGATCTTTACCAATTCCACATCTGACAGAGGTCTGATCTCCAAAATATAAAAAGTACTCAAGAAACTAGACAGCAAAATACCAAATGATTCAATTAAAAAATGGGCTACAAATCTAAACAGAGAGTTCTCAACAGAAGAATCTCAAATGGCCAAAACACATTTAAGGAATTCCTCAACATCCTTAGTCATCAGGGAAATGCAAATCAAAAGAACTCTGAGATACCATTTTACACCTGCCAGAATGGCAAAGATTAAAAAAACACTGATAACAGCTTTTGTTGGAGAGGATGTGGAACAAGGCCAACACTCCTCCACTGTTGGTGGGAATGCAAACTTGTACAGCCACTTTGGAAATCAGTATGGTGACTTCTCAGAAAAGTAGGAATCAATCTACCTCAAGACCCAAGGATACCACTCTTGGGCATATACCCAAGGGATGCTCAATCATACCACAAGGACACTTGCTCAACTATGTTCATAGCAGCATTATTTGTAATAGCCAGAACTTGGAAGCAACCTAGATGCCCCTCAACTGAAGAGTGGATAAAGAAAATGTGGTACACATACACAATGGAGTATTACTCAGCTATGAAAAACAATGACATCATGAAATCTGCAGACAAATGGATGGAACTAGAAAATATCATTGTGTGTGAGGTAACTCAGACTCAGAAAGATAAAGATGGTATGTACTCACTCATAAGTGGATACTAGATATAAAGCAAAGGATTACCAAACTGCAACCCACAGCTCCAGAGAAGCTAGGAAACAAGGAGGACCCTAAGAGGGACACCTTGGGAAGGGGAAACAGAGGAGATCTCCATGAATAAACTGTGGATGGAATGAGGTGGGGACAATAGAGGGTAGGGGATGGGGGATGAGAACATGTGGAATAGGATGTTCAAGCTGGGGGAGGGGCAGAGTGGGAGGGCAATGAAACAAGTATCTTGATAGAGGGAGACATTATGGGGTAAGGGAAAAACCTGGTGCTAGGGAAATTCCCAGGAACCCACAAGGAGGAACCCAGATTAGACTACTAGCAACAGTGATGAGGGTGCCTGAACTGGCCTACCCTGGCAATCAGATTGGTGAATACCCTAACTGTCATCATAGAGCCTTCCTCCAGCAACTGACTGAAGCAGATGCAGAGATCCACACCAGGCACCAGGCCGAGCCCTGGGAGTCCAGTCGAAAAGAGGGAAGTGGGAGTCAAGATCATGTTGGGGAAATCTTCAAAGTGAGCAAGGGGAGTCAAGATCATGTTGGGGAAATCTTCAAAGACAACTGAACCAAGCCAATAGAAATTCACGAACTTTAAGACTGACAGCTGTGGAACCTGCATGGGACCAGACTAGACCCTCTGCATATGGGAGACAGTTGTGTAGCTGGGTCTGTTTGAGGGCCCCTTGGCAGTGGGATCAGGATCTATCCCTGGTGCATGAGCTGGCTTTCTGGAGCCCATTACCTATGGTCAGACACCTTGCTTTACCCTTGATGCAGCGGGGAGGGGCTTGGTCCTACCTCAACTAGTGTACCAGGCTTTGCTGTCCCTCCATGGGAGGACTTATCCTTTTAGAGGAAGGGATGAGGGGTGGGTCAGAGGGGAAGGTGTGTGTGTGGGAAGCAGGAGAAGGGTGAGAGGGGGATCTGTGATTGGTACGTAAAATGAATAAAAAAAATTTTAAATAAAAAAATTAAATAAGATAAACATGTTTCCTGTCTTCAGAGAATGTGTATTCTTCTATGTAGGCAGATATTAATCAAATAATTATGGAAATGTGTATTTATGAAAAATCCTATGTAGTAAGGTAATTATGTAAATACATGTGATAACAAAATTACATTGTTTATTTTCAAGGCAAAAAACAAAAACACAAGCAAAACAAAACAAAAAAAAGAAAGATGAAAATTAACCACAATGAAAGTCTATGCACTTATGAGGATTCTAAAATTAAAAAGACTCCCTGATTCAAGTGTTGGTAAAGATATATGATAGCTGGAACCTTTATAGACAACCCAAAAACCTGAACAATGAATCCAAGGTCCATGACTATAAATCCAACACTCTGAGATCAGAGGTTCAAAGTTATCCTCTGCTACATGTGATCTCAAGACTTTCCCATGTGACATGTAACCAAGCCTTTAAAAGAAATAAAAACCCAACTGGAAACAACCCAAACGTCAATTAAAAGATGGCAGAGTAAACAGATGGTAGAAAAGCCATGCATGGAATATTACTCACTGATAAAAAAGGAAGCAGTAATATGCATGCAACTCAAAATAATTTTGCTGAGTGTGAAGACATGGACTAAAGACAGAGTTCATACTTTATGAGTCCACTTGTTTAAAATTCCAGGAAATGGAAACCAGTTACAGTAACAGAAGGCAGAGCAGTAGCTGCCTGGGAAAGAATGGGGGAAAGACATGACAGAGGGGAGGAGGTGGGAGGTGGAAAGTCTCATTGTTTATGTTGTGCTGGTGGTTTGAAACATAGACCTTAGTAAACGTGGTATGGTAACACACATCTGCAAAACAGTACTCAGGACGCTGAGGCAGGAGAATCAAAATTTTTAGAACAGCTTTGGATGATAGCAAGACTTTGTCTGCAAGAGAAAAAGAGAAGTTATCAAATTGTAACTCATGGAGTTAATTTTTATGTTGATTACATTGGACTTTAATAGGGCTGTTAAAATTTAGCCCACTAGGTTTTTTTTTAAAAAAAAAACAGATATTATTTTTTTGTTCTTTGTTTTGAATGACTGATTTATTCTGGTTCATGAAATGACACTCCATTTATTAAGGGAAACAGGAAATCAAACAAAATCTGCCAACGGAAAGGAGCCCACTGTCTTCCCGTCCAGCTTCTTTGGTACTACCCTTCTCCCAGGATACATTGGTGAGTGGAGACCTTTGCACACTTCAAGGATGAAGACTAGGACTTGGGGCTGTACACAGGAGTCTGTAGCTTGTCATTTAGTGCCTTTATAGCCTCTGGCTAAGAGGCAGGTGCACCAGACGTGTCTATTGAGGGTGAACTGGTCCCATCCACTACCTGGCTTCCATCCTTGCCTGCACAGTTTTTTTTATTTTTTATTTTTTATTTTTTGTATTTTTAGTTCCCCAGCCCTTGGCTTTTGGTCATCCCCTAGCCTCCCTTGACCTCCTCAACAATTTGGGAGGACATGTAGAAAGTTCTAGAGCAAGCTCTGGGGGAATACAGGTACGTTCCTGCCTTTCCCACATCATTCTGGCCCAGGGTGCTGTCCTGAATGGGGGAATAGGGGCTGCTCTGAGAATTCACCGGCTTTCTTGCAGCTGGCTGAGGAAGCTGACATTAAGGGAGTGTGGTTCTTCCACAACATTCAGGAAGTTTCTGTTACCACGTCCCCTCTTTGGTACAGAGGCAGTACTGGACGGAGCTGGTGAGGAACCTAGACCACAATATTTGAAATGTTTCCTTTCAGGTTTGCTGTATAGAGAGGATACACCTCTCAAGGTTTGCAGATAAGACATCTCCTGACCATCTCCACCCCACCCACTTGGGGCTCAGCCTGGGCAGGTGACACCAAGTGGGTGAAAATAACAGAGCTGTGGCTGTAATCTTTCCATTCTGTGTGCTCCCACCCACCCTCCACTTCTATGACCCATTTTTTTTAACTCTCTCCTTCCACTTCTCCTAGGAACCTCTGCCTTAATTCCCAAGGCAGGTGTGGTTACTATATGGCCTTGTCCTTAATTCCTTTTCTCTATGACTTATGTTTAAAGTCAACCACTGTGTCCCAAGCTTTGTTATCATCGAAGGGGTCTTTGGAAGAACTTGGAGGTTTCTTTTACTCCTGCCAAAGGGATTTTTTTTCCTAGGATGCCCTGTTGAGCCAGAGAAAGGCTGAGCAGGGAGCAAACACAGCCCTGCCTTTATGGTATCACTGCAATACACCCAGACCGAGGTCCAGACTGGATCTGGCTGGTGATGAACAGTGTCACAC
Organism: Peromyscus eremicus; assembly: GCF_949786415.1. Classification (NCBI taxonomy): domain Eukaryota; kingdom Metazoa; phylum Chordata; class Mammalia; order Rodentia; family Cricetidae; genus Peromyscus; species Peromyscus eremicus. The sequence goes on from NC_081417.1 coordinate 103,593,556, forward strand.
ACAAATACAAGGAGAAATTCTCAGTTAATTTCTGAACTGCTATCCTTATTACAGATGTGTAGTTAAGGTTTTATTTAAATTAAATAATTTAAATTACATGAAATTTTATTTCTATATATTCCTGCTCTATGAATTGCCTATGTTTAACAAAAACTGATCAGTTTATTTTATCAACTGCTTAGGGGACTCATATATAGAAAATCACTTAATATAGTTTTTAAGATAAAACTTTAATGAGAAATGAAAACTTTTTGCTGTAGATATAAAGTTTTAAGGGAAGATAATTTATGCTGATGGATTATATGAAATTATTTGTGTTATATTTTGATAATTTTTATTCTAAAGGAATTAATTTTTAAATAAATTAGCCTGTAAAAGTTTTAGATGGTATGCTTGTAAAGCAAGAAACAGAGCTTCAATAGCTTTTTATAATAGTGAATAAGGAAGATTAATAAAGTTAGACATGATCTAAGCATCTGCATGTTAATTTATTTAAAAGTTACTGATTTTTCCTGGGTGTTTAAATAGATGAGGATAGCTCATAGCAGGCTTGTTTTTTGGTTGTCTGCCTAGTTTTAAATGGCTGAGCTTTCTCTCCAGCCCCATAGCATGTATTCGTGAGGATAAATGCTGGTCTCCAAAGGAATATGCCCAGCGATGTCCCCCCTTGAGTAAGAATTCCAGAGACTGAGCGGCTGGGGGGTGGGGGGTGGGGTGTAATCTCTCAGATTCCCCTTTCATATCACATTCCTAACTTGGCAATTTGCTCAGTTTGAGAGGGTTTGTGAAAAAGACCAGAAAGCTCTGTATAATCTGCCTCTAAGGGAATCTCAGGACTCACTCCATAGCACTCACTCATCCTCTCCACAGAAGTTGTTCTAGGACAGCCAGGTACCGAGTGCTGCCAGTGTCCACGTCTTCAGTCGAGCGTTGGCTATAATCTTTCAGTCTAAAATTTCATGAGGCCACGCATTTTCTTTTTCTTTGATGCCCAGAGACAGAACAAAGAAATTACAAGAGGCAACAAATTTTCTGTCACAAGGCCTGAGTTCAAGATTAGGTTTCACTTCTCTGTGATCTTGGACAAATATCAAAATCTGCCTGAGCCTCAGTAATTTTACTGATTTGCTCATTTATTTCTTTGTCAGAGTCCTCTAGAGGAACAGAACCGATAGAATGAATATATGTTAAATACATTAGATTGACTTAAACAGTATGGTCCCTGTAGTCCAGCAATGGCTGTCTTCACGTAGGAGAGGCTGAGGGCAGACAGCTGTTGAGTCCATGAGGCCGGACGTCCTGGAAGTTCCAATCTGGTGCTGAAGACCTGGAGGATCCCTGGGAGAGCCCCCGATCTTCATCTACATTGGAAGGCTGAAGACAAGTTCCCATGTCAGTTAAGAACGGCAGCATCAGCAACAGGGTAGATGAACGGGGTGAATAAACTCGAAGGTGAGACACTAAGAAAAGCAGACAAAAAGAAACTCTTTTGGCTCAGACCTCCCTATCCCTGGCCCACATCACCTGAAGGTGCTGCCCACAGTTATACCAGCTCCTCCTGCTACAATTAACCTAATCAAGAAAATCCCTCGCAGTATGCCCAGGGGTATGCACCAAGACTAGCTGTCACAGTTTGTTTGCTGTTTTATTTCATTTTGTTTTCTTTCTTTCTGGTACCGGGGACTCAGCCAGACAGGCAAGCACTCACTCTACTCCTGAGCCATGCCTCCACACGAGCTGCTTCCACACCGTTACAGACACCATGCTATGCCTCATGTGACATCAACAGATAACCATCATCAAGGTTCACGTGAGAATGTGACCGAGGTCCTGACAATCCCGGTGTCTACTAGATGTGTTTACACTAGACGCTGGTACTGTCAGGACTTCTACTGCTCAGGCTCCTCCATCAGTTGGAAGACAGTCGCTGGAGGTTGCCTGTCATGTTGTGTGGAAGCTGGAGAATAACAATGAGGGTGAAAATAGGTCAAACAGTGGCAGGCAAAGAGATTGTCACCCTAAAAGAAACTCAAGAGCTGACACCTTTCTCCAGAAAGGTCCAAATCCTCAGTTTTATCCCCAGTTAAAGCCAGAGAAGAGCAGGGAACAGACAGACAGAGGGAATAAGGAAATCGAGAGGGACAGATGTAGATTCCAGTGGGGAGTTCTGTGATATGATCATCTGGGTTGACAATAAAGGTGAGAATTGGCTAACCAGAAACAGGGGGCAGGGAGTGCCCGCTAGCGTGGGCCAGGTGTGCTCATGTCTGCCTGACACACAGACAAAGCAGTCATTATCTCTGGCAGAGAGCATTGGGAGGAAGTGGATATGGGGTCTTTTCAGGGTATAGATCGAGGATGAGAAGAGTAAAGGTCATCTTTGCATGTTAGAAGCAGAGAGAAAGAAAATTACCACCAGTTGGTTGACGGTTCTTTCAGTGTTTACCGGGAAATCTCCCGATGCCATGACAGGGAGGTTTAGGTGAGATCTCTTCATGGGGTAGCTCTGGGTTTGGAGCACAAGCCTCCCAAGCACCCAGCAGCTCACACTAGTCGAGCCAGTGGTCTTGGTGGCCGCTCCGCTTGCAACGACACCCTACAGCTCCTGCAGCCTCTCCCTTGGACTGTACCTCCATGGACTTCTGGGCTCCACTCCTCACCATCTCTGCTTCTCTCAGCTTTCTGGAACTCTAATCGCCTCCTGGAGGCAACACTAGCAGCCTACCCTCCCTGGTACAGCTTGGCCTGCTCTGCCTGTCAGCAAGGCCACAAGCAGGCAGTAAAACCACGCGGCTAAGACTTCGCTGGTGCCCACACAGCCTCTTATCTGCCGAACTCCATGCTTACTCACACTTGCCTGCACAGGCTCACCGGGTCTGCCTACTGCAAACATCGGGGATGGGGAAGTTTGCCTACCTGACGGATTAAGGACACCTGCAAGATGGGTTGGGGGCATATAAAGCAGCTGTTGGGAGCACTTAAGGGTCATCAGAAGCCTTCCTCATCAAAGGGAAGCGTTATGGGGTTGTTTCAGGGTGCCTGAAGAAGCCGTGACTGAGGCAAAATTTCCTAAATCCAAGCCACAGCTTTGGCAACAGTCTGACCACTACAGGGAATTCTGAGATTGGAACAGGAACCTTGAGCAGCCATGAGCATGAAGCACCCTAAAGTCATGAAGACAGCACCCCCAGCACAGACAAAGCAGCTGGTTGGCTGTCAGCTCCATAATTTCTGTAACTATAGTAGGAAGTTTGGAGTAATGATGGCCACCACCTCCACCGGAACTTCAGGTACCATCACTTCTAATCCCTATGGACTTGGAGACTGTGGAGACAGAATAGTGATATAGTGACTACCGATCCAACCATGGTGGGGTAGAGAAGGAGGAGATGGAAGCTGGCAATCAAGCAGCCAAACTGCTTGCTTCTGACGGCTCCAATCAGTCTTTCTCCCTGTCTGTTTCTGTCTATCTCAGTTTGTCTGTCTGCCTTTGCCTCTGTCTCTCTCTGCCTCTGTCTGTGTCTCTCTGTATCTCTCTCTCTCTGTCTCTCTCCTCTCACACTTACAACAGAGATATAACATTAAAATTAACATTCTTCAGTGAGCCAAATACCCTTAGGGAGGGCTGAGTAAGAATTTGCCTAACTCTCACCGCTTACCACAAGCAATAGACTATACAAACCTAGTTGAGTATCAGTCCCTTGGTCTCTAAGGTTTATTATTCCAACATATGCACACTTAGACATGAATCTCCAAGATCATAATGGTTTCTAATCTGCTCAGATTACCGGGCATACGTCTTCACTGCATATGTAACTTTTAAGATCTTGGTGGAGGGGGCTAGTGGTTTTATATTGCTGTTATAAAACTATTCCACATATGCAGTGATTGCCTTATTGGTGTCTATTAAACTGTTGCACATCCAGATGTGCCTGACCCAGACTCTGAGAGGCAGTGAGCTGCTTCTCAGACTAATCTGATAGCACTGATCAGAGAGCCATTAAAGTTCAGCCCAAGGTGCCATCATTACCAGGGCCTACTCCAACAAAAGCAGTGCCTGTGGGTAGGTATGGATGTGCAAATGAACCACCCTGGAGACGGTCTCAGGGAGCAGTGTTGGCTTTATTGTACATGAGCAACTGCTATGTAGTGGAAACCTACTGACAATGAATCACAGCAGTTCTCAACCTTCCTAGTGCTGCAACACTTTAACACAGTTCCTCATGTTGTGATGACCCCCAACCATAAAATTATTTCGTTGCTACTTCGTAACTGTAGTTTTGCTGCTGTTATGAATCATAATGTAAATATGTGATATGTGACCCCTGTCGTGAACCACCGATTGAGAACCTCTGGTTAGCACATTACCTTGGATTAGACAGAGACATGGGAGAGTCCAGACTCATCTACAGGCCAGCTACCCACTACTCACACTACTTCAGAGTTCAGTGTTCTGACTTCCGGGGCATGGTGAACCATGCTTCTTATTTAGAAGTGCAGTGTGCTACGCATTTTTCTCCTACACAAAAGAGGCTGGAGAGTTGGTTCAGAGGTTATTCTTATATCAAAATAAAAATGAATCTTAAAACAAAAACCATTCAAGGGAGAACAGAAAAGAACTGTAATGGAAGTGTCCAGATCAGAGAATAGTCATGTAAGAGAGCCAATGGGAGTCAAAAACTTAGCAGAAAGACTGGCTCTCACTAATCCTAAGAGATGATTTGTTGGTGCACACTTGCGTTTATAGGACCAGGTGACCTCTTCATAGTACCAAAGGCACAAGATATGAAATTTTGTTAAAAATATTTATTGTAAATCCTTTCTTTATAAAATCTCTAACCAATTAAAAAGAACATATTACTATAAATTCCTTTCACAATAGAAACATGGTAAGATATCCAGAAATAAGATCTGATTTCTTTAAAGATGAAGTTAAAAAAATCTTATTGTGGGATATATAAAAGATGAAAGTGTGAGAAGAATTTGAAACAACAAATAAAATGGTTAAGAAAATTATTTTAAGTATAGCAAACTGTGTCCGATTCTGATGTATTGATAAAGGAGTAATCTGAATCAAGTAAAATAATCAAGATCTCAGTAATGAATTTTAGTATGCACGGGCACATAATGTTGGACAAATTTTAAAAAATTTTAAAACAACGAGAGACGTATTATGTATTTCAGAAATGGTTGGCACATCTGGTTTGTCCATCTGGATGAATACAAAGCTGAAACCTTATTACAAGTGGCTTGAAAAGCAATTTACAGCTATCAAATAATTACATGAAAACAAAAGGAAATAAAACTTTATATTTTTATATTATGTAGGCATTGGAAAGAGCTGTTCAATCAAGATAAAAATATAGAATTTAGGGGAGCACAAAAAGATGATACCTTAAGAAGATTCTCCAGTGATCATCTCTCTGCAGAGACACAGATCTGAACAGCTATGCATGGCCAGACTACCCCCACAAGAGCTAAGTGAGTCAGCTGAGATGCCATGGTGTCTGTTGCAGTCTATATGAGTTTGCATTGAGGAAGCAAGAATATATGGGTTTCCTGTATCAGTTTTCCTTCAACCCCAAACTGCACAATGTGGAAAGGGAAGCCCTCTGTTTATTGGGCGGTTGGGTAGGGGACTAAGTCTAGGCTTTAGACTTCAAACCCAATGCCAGGCTTGCTATGATGAAACCAGGTAGAGTTCTGTGGTTCATTGCCCAAGACTAGTAATCACAGATTCAACTTCTGGAATAAGATTAGCCATGGTGCCTAGGGACTGACTCTACAACCCCTCCCAACTTCAGGTAGCATAGCTAGGAACAAGGCATCATCTGCTGGGGAGCAAGGCAAGAATTTGCCTTAGACACAGTGTCACACTCATGAAACCTAACACCAAGAAGGCCCTAATGGTCGCTGTAAATGTAATTCTAAACAGTCTTATTAAATAAGAATCACAGAGCCAAATAAAGAGTAAATAAAAGCCCAGAGATCGAGCAGTAGCCAAGAGCTAAGACTATCTTATCTTACCACTCGCTGCCGTCCTTCCCCTGAGAGAGAGACCTTCTTCCTGTGTTCTGTCTTTTTATTGCCTTTCTGTTCTGCCTTCTCATTGGCTGTAAACCCAACCACATGACTTCCTCGTCACTGCCTGTCTATACAGACCTCCAGGTCTCTATGGTTGGTACTGAGATTAAAGGTTCGGGTCACGGCTTGGCTGTGTCCTTGAACACACAGAGACTCTGACTGACATGTGGTCAGGATTAAGAGTGTGTGCTACCACTACCAGGCTTCTGCTTAAAGGCTTGCTCTTAGCTCTGATCCCCAGGCAACTTTATTAACATACAAATCAAATCACATTTCAGCACAAATAAAATATCACCATAGGTCCCTATCTCCAGACCAGACATAGTGGATTGAGCCTCTAGACCAGTAGTCTTTTTTTTTTTTAATTTGAAATTATGGTTTATTTCCCTGATAGAAATGTGGCAAGAAGGTTTGAACTCTCAGCCAAAGTAAGCACTCCTATCTTTTTTTTTCATTCTTTTTTTATTAAGAGATTTTCAATATATTTTACATATCAACTATAGATTTCCCTGTCCTCCCTCCTCCCACCCTCCAGCCTTCTCCCCCAACTCACCCCCCATTCCCACCTCCTCCAAGGCAAGTTCTCCTATGGGGAGTCAGCAGAGCCTGGTACATTCAGTTGAGGCAGGTCCAAGCCCCTCCTCCCTGCACTGACAGACCAGTAATTCTTAACCTGTGAGTCTAGACCCCTCTGGGTGGAGTCAAATGACCCTTTCATAACAGTAGCAAAATTACAGTTATGAAGTAGTAATGAAAATAATTTTATGGTTGGGGGTCATCACAACATAAGGAACTGTGTTAAAGGATCATGGCATTAGGAAGGTTGAAAACCACTGCTCTAGACCCATTGGGTGTCAGGAAAAAATCAGCAGCTCTAGGTGATCAAGTTTTTATTCTAGTCAGCATTGCAGTGACCTTGGGACATCAGTAGCAAGCAGCCAGTAGCAAAGTAGACACAGGTCATACACCTATGCTGTGCGGGTCTTTTTGATTCTGGGCTCTCTGTGTTACCAAGCCTAGTACTCTTGGTAGCCATATGACTTCCCCACATGATCCTTGCCCCAGTTCCATATAGCACAATCTAGAGAATAAGCATCTGCTTGGTTAAAGGAATAGTTTCAGGGTCTAGTTGTATGTGAGCTGACGAGGTAAAGAGTTGGACAAAATCTAATTGTGTGCCTGACAATAGGCCAGCAATGGTAGCTAAGATTTGAGTAACTACCCTGGCCAGGCCCCATGCAAAGGCTTGTGGGTTTCTTAGTCTGCTTTATATTGCTGTGATACAGACCATGACCAGAAGCAACTCAGGATGGAAAGGGTTTATTTGGTTTATGCATCCCAATCAGAGTCTATCAATGAAAGAAGCCAAGTCAGGAACTCAAGCAGGCCAGGAACCTGGAGGCAGGAGCTAAAGCAGAGACCATGGAGGGATATTGCTTACTGGCTTGGTCAGCTTGTTTTTGTTTTTGTTTTTGTTTTAGATAACCCAGAACCACCTGCCCAGAGGTAGCACTGCCCTTAGTGGGCTGGGCCCTCCCACATCAATCATATAATAACAACAAGAACAACAATAATAAATAAAATACCCCATAGACTTGCCTATAGGCCAATTAGATCAAGGTATTTTCTTAATTGTGTTTCCGCAGTGCCAACTTGACAAAAAACTAGCCTGCACAGCAGTGAAGGAAACTCTTTGCAGCTCCAGTCCCCGAGGACTCCACTTCTTGGTGGGAATCCAGGGCCTCTTTATCTTTCTTGCCAACCCTCTCTGCTTTATCCTCTATCCCTTCACCATTCTTTGTGTCAGTTCTCTACCCAAAGGAGCACTTTCTACCGGGAACTCCCCATGGCCATACCAGGCTAGGACATGGTTAGCTAAATTTTAATACCCTTCTAGTCCCCCACTCCATTCTCTCCAGACTTACTCTTAATCTTGTAGTAGACTGCCTACAGGAACTCATCCTACTACTCTTCCTCCACTCTCTAGGGACTCCACCTCTTGGTGAGGACCCCAGTCACCTAGGTCTTTCAAACTGCTCTTATCAGCCTCTCCTCCTAGTCCATTTCCATTCCTTTGTATCACCTGACAACCTTCAGAAGCACTCTCTACAAGGGATACCACAGCCACCACACTTGCCTAGCATCCCAAGTGGGCAACAACAACCAAAGAGCAGAATGCCCACCCAACAAAGGCAAGATCAAATATCTATATCAAGAAATAAACTTCAAACATCATAACCCTAGATGCTTAGATCCTATTGCAAAAACACACACAAGAAAAGCCATATGCCTCCTCATGAATTCAGTAACCCTGAAAAATTCAATTAGCTGAAGCACAGGACAAGGACTTCAATACAGCAATTATGGATATTTTCAAAGGACTTTTAAGAGAATATAAGCAAATTCCTTAACAAAGACTGTGAAAACACAAACAGTTGAATGAAATAATGGAAACATTTTGAGACATGAAAATAGAAGCAGAATCACTAAAAAAAGGAACCCCCAACTGAAATAAAACTGGAAATGAAAAACTTAGGAAGTGGAATAAAAACCTCATAGGCAACCCTTGCTGACTAAGGACAAGATGTGGAAGAATTTCAGGTCTTGAAGAGGTAGAAGAGATGAATATCTCAGTCAAATAAAATGTTAAATCTTGAAAAAGAAAAAACCCAGGCACAAAACATTCAGGAAATCTGAGACACTATGAAAAGACCAAACCTACAGATAATATATATAGAGGAAGAAGGAAAAACCCAGGACAAAGAAACAGAATTTTTTTTTTTCGAGACAGGGTTTCTCTGTGTAGCTTTGCGCCTCTCCTGGAACTCACTTGGTAGCCCAGGCTGGCCTCGAACTCACAGAGATCCGCCTGGCTCTGCCTCCCGAGTGCTGGGATTAAAGGCATGCACCACTACCGCCCGGCCCAGAAAATATTTTTTAAACCAATCATAGAAGAAAAGTTTCCCAATCTAAAGAAGAAAATGCTTATCAAGGTACAAGAACCATACAGAATACCAAAGATGCAAAAACTAGAAAAGAAATCTCCAATGACAATAATAATCAAAATACTACATGTATAGAACAAAGAAAAGTCATTTAAAGCTGCAATAGAAAGAAGTACACATCACATATAAAGGCAGGCCCATTAGAGTAACACCCAAATTCCCAGTGGAGACTCTAGAAGCCAGAAGGACCTGGACAGATGTGCTACAGACTCAAAGAGACCACAGATGCCAGCCCAGACTATTATACCCAGCAAAACTATCAATCACAATAGATGGAGAAAGAAAAGTATTTTACGATGCTGACCAACTTAACCCATTTCTATCTGCAAATCCAGCTCTACTGAAGTCATTAGAAGGTAGACTTCAGTCTGAAGTAGTTAAACATAACCAAGAAGAAACAGGAACAATAATTCCAAAATAGTAAATCAAAAGAGGGGGAGAAAACCCACACCATAAAAATAAAATAATGGGACTCAATAAATGCTGCTCAATGATAATTATCAATATTAATGGTTTCAATTCTCCAATAAAAAGACATAGACTGACAGATTAGAATAGAAAACAGATACTATCTTTCTGCTGCATTTAAGAAGCATATCTTACCATCAGAGGCAGACATCATCTCAGGGTAAAAGGATGGAAAAAAGTATTATAAGCAAATTGACCCAAGAAGCAAGCATATATAGCCATTTTAATATCTGACAAAATAGTCTTCAAACCAAAACTAATCACAAGAGATAAGGAAGGATACTAATACTCATCAAAGAAAAAATCACCAAGAGGATGTTACAATTCTAAACAAGTATGTACCAAACATGAGGGTACCCAAGTTTATAAAAGAAACAGTACCACAGCTAAAATCACATATTGATCCTCACACATAAAATATGATCGCATATGACTTCAAGACCCCACTGTGGTAGTTGGAATGTAATTGGCCTCTATAAGCTCATAGGAGTGTCGCTATTAGGAGGTGTGGCTTTGTTGGAGTAGGTATGGCCTTGGAGGAAGTGTGTCACAGTGGGGGGTGGTCTTTGAGGTCTCAAGTATGCTCAAGCCACATTCAGTGTTTCAGACCACTTGCTGTTACCTGCACGTCAAGATGTTCAACACTCAGTTCCTTCTCTACACCATGTCTGCCTACACAACACCATGTCACACCATGATGATAATGGACTAACTTATGAAAATGTAAATCACCTAATTAAGTGTTTTTCCTTTATAAGAGTTGCCATGGTCATGGTATCTCTTCACAGCAATTGAAATCCTAAGACTCTCACCAATATACAGGTCATCTAGATAAAAACTAAACAGAGAAATGCTGGAGTTAAATAATGGCGGAAATTAGTGGCTGGGCAGTGGTGGTGCTTGCCTTTAATACCAGTACTGGGGAGGCAGATCAGACAGATCTCTGAGTTTGAGGCCAGCTTGATCTATAGAGTGGGTTTCAGGATAGCCTGGGCTATACAGAGAAACCCTGCCTCAAAAAAACAAAATAATAATAATAATAATATTTATTAATTAATAATATTATTATTATGGCACAAATAAAATGGGTCTGCTAAACGTCTGCAGAACATTCTACCCAAACATTAAAGAATATGCTTTCCTCTCAGCAGCTGATTGGACATTGGAAATTCATCACATAGTAGTACACAAAGAAAGCATCAATAGATATACAAAAACTGAAGAAACACACTGCATCGTATCTGACCACCATGGATAGAGGCTGAATATCAATATCAACAGAAACAGCAGAAGTATGGAAACTGAACAACTTACTACTGAAGGAAAAATGAGTCAAGACAGTAGTAATAAAGAAGAAAAGTAAAACCTTTTAAAAATTTAATGAAAATTAAAATACACCATACCAAACCTATGGGGCACAATGGAGGCAGTTCTAAGAGGCAAGTTCAGAGCACAAAGTGATTACATAAAAAAAAAAATAATGGAAGAAAACTCATATTAGCATATTAACCACACACATAAAAGCTTTAGAACAAAAAGAAGAAATAACACTCCAAAAGAGTAGATGGCAAGAAATGAACAGGACTGCAATCAATGAAATAGAAACAATAACAAAACAATACAAAGAATCTGTGTAATAAGGAGCTGGTTCTTTGAGACAATCAAAAGATTCACAAACCATTAGTCAAGTTAAACAACAGAACAAGAGATAAGATCCAACTTACTATAATTAGAGATGAAAAGGTAAATATTACAAAAGACACCAAGGAAATTCAGAGAATCATAGGGACATACTTTAAAAATCTATATTCCACTAAACCTAAAAGAAATGAATGAATTTCTTGCTATGTATGTCCTATAAAAGTTAATAAAGATCAACTAAGCAATTCAAACAAACTTATGACCCCCTAGCAAAATGTAAGTCTCCCAACCAAAAAAATCCTAGGGATAGATAGGTTCAGAGCACAATTCTACCAGAAAGACCTTCAAAAAGAATTAATACCAACACTTTTCAAGTTATTTCCCGAAATAGAAACCAAAGGAACAGTTCCTATTTTTTTAAATGAAGCCACTATTACCCTGATACCAAAACCACACAAAAAAACCCCAACAAAAAAGAAAATTACATACCATCATTATTTATGAACATAGATGAAAAAATCTTTCAATAGATTATTTGCACACCAAATCCAAGAACACACCATCCAGTAGGCTTCATTCCAGAGATGCAAGCTCAACTTATGTAAATTACTACATGAACAGACTGGATGACAAAAACCACATGATCCCTTAATTAGATGCAGATAAGGCCTTTGACAAAATTTAACATTGCTTCATGATAAAAGTTCTGGAGAGATAAAGGATATAAGAGACTTACCTCAACATGGTAAAGGCAATTTACAGCAAGCCCACAACCAACATCAATCCAAATACAGAGAAACGCAAAGCATTTCCACTAAAACCAGGAACAAGACAAGGATATTTAGTATCTCCCTATTCAATAGAGGACTCGAATTCTTAACTGGATCAATAAGACAACTGAAGGAAATCAAGTAGATACAAATAAGAAAGGAAGAAGTCAAAGTATCATTAATTGCAGATGATATGATTTTATACATAAAGAACCCTAAAAATTTCACCAGAAACTCCTACAGCTAATAAGCATTTTTAGCAAAATAGCAGAATACAAAATTAACACACAAAAATCAGTAGCCTTTCTATATACAAATGACAAACAGATTGAGAAAGAAATCAAGGAAACAATGCCTTTCATGATAGCCTCAAACATATCATGGGTTAACTCTGATCAAGCAAGTGAAAGACTTGTATAATAAAAACTTTAAGGTATTGAAGAAGATACCAGAAGATCAAAAGATTGCCTATGCTCACAAATCAGAACATTAATATTGTGAATATGGCCATCTTACCAAAAGAAATCTACAGATTCAATGCAATCCCCACCAAAATTCCAACACAATTCTTCACAGAAGTTGAGAAAACAATTTTGAGCTTCATATGAAAACACACAGAAGATAGTTCAAACAATCAATGATAATAATAGAAATAATTAATAATAATAACAAAAAGAACTACTGGAGGAGCATCATCTCTGATCTCAAGTTGTAATATAGAGTTATAGTAATAAAAACAACATGGTATTGGCATAAAAACAGACACACTGATCAATAGAATCGAATTGAAGATCCAAACGTAAGTCCAATCACCTATAGACATTTTAGTTTTTATAAAGAAGGCAAGCATACACATTGGAGGAAAGACAGCATTCTTAACAAATGGTGTTGGCCAAACTGGATGGCTTCATTCAGAAGAAAGAATAGAAGAATGAAAATAAATCCATATCTATCCCCCTGCACAAAACTTAACTCCAAATGGATCAAGGACCACAACATAAAACCAGATACCCTTAATCTGATATAAGAAAAAGTGAGGAATATCCTTGAACTCTTTGGAAAAGGACAGAACTTTCTGAACAGGACACCAATAGCACAGACCATCAGCTAATATGTAGGACCTCATGAAACTGAAAAGCTTCTGTATGGCAAAGGATACTATCATTCAGACAAAGTGGCAGGCTACAGAATGAGGAAAAAATCGTTATCAATTATACATCTGACAGAGGGTTAGTATTCAATATATGTAAAGAATATTGTAAAATATTACAATATATGTAAAAAATACCTGGAAATTAAGAAAACAAATAACAAAGTTTAAAAATAGGATACATGTCTAAGCAGAGAGTTCTCAAAAGATGAAAGACAAATGGCTGAGAAACATTTAAAAGAAATGTCCGACATCTTTAGCTATCAGGGAAAACTAAATTAAAAGTACTTTGCGATCTCATCTTACACAAGTCAGAATGGTCAAGATCAATAAAACAAATGCCAGCTCATGCTGGTGAGGGTGCAGGGAAAGGAGAAGCCTAATCCATTTCTGGTGGGTGTGCAAACTTGTACAGCCACTGTGGAAAACAGTGTGACAGTTTCTAAGAAAGCTGGGAACAGATCTACATCAAGACCCAGGATCTTTATTCACTCTGGTGCATATGCCCAAGGGACTTTACACCCTACTCCAGAGATGCTTGCTCATCCATGTTTGCTGCTGTTCTATTCATAGTAGCCAGAAACTGGAAATAGCCTAGAAATCCATCAGCTGATGAACAGATAATAAAAATGTGGCATATTTACAGTGGACTATTATTTGGCTGTTAAGAAAATCGAAATTACTAAACTCACAGATAAATTGCTGGAGCTAGAAAAACAATCATCCTGAGTGAGGTGGTTTGAATGAGAATGACCCCCATAGGCTCATATATTTAAATTTTTGGTTCTGAGTTGGTAGGCTCTTTAGGATGTGGCCTTGATGGAGAAACTGTGTCACTGGTGATGGTCTCTGGGGTTTCAAAAGTCTATTCTAGACCCAATCTTGCCCTCTTTCAGCCTCCTTACTGTGTGTCAGATGTCAGGTCTCAGCTACTACTCCAGCACCATGCCTTCCCATCTGCCACCATGCTTCCTGCCATGATGATCATGGGCTAACCTCTGGGTCAACAGTAGAACAGATGTTATAGGAATAACCAAATACTTTTTGGTTGAACATGAGGCTCACTCAATGAAATGGAACCCATATTTGACATTGCTAAAGTGACCAGAAATCTGAGACTAGGTAAGTCATGGGCCTAGCGAAAAGCCTACTACTATTGTTCTGCTAAAGGAATATAGCAATAAAGTGTCTTTTAACGGCATACTGCTATACCATAAATCAATGCCTTGCTCAGCCGTCATCAGGGACGTTTCTTGCAGTAGACAGGAATTAACAGAGACCCACAACTGGACAGTGTACAGAGAGTGAGAGACTTTGGAGTACTCTCTCCTAAATGTGATGTCTTCATTAAAGCCCTTCCTCCAAGGCTCAGGGATTAATTCAGAAGAGGAGGTAAGTGAAAAGATTGTAAGTCCCAGAGGTGGTGGATGACTTCAAGGAAAGAGTGTCTTACAGATGCAACAGAGCCGATACTCATACGAACTCACAGAGACTGTGGAAGTACGTACAAACCCTGCACAGATTCAAACCAGACAAGGTACTGACTCAGAGAGGGAAGTGGACACATGGTCTCTCTCTTGACTAAGAAACTGTCTATAGTTGATATCCACTAGTAAAGGGGAAATCAGCTTTCTCCAAGGAGTCTCACTGGGCATATTGTCCACACTCCAGAGCAGGGACCATACCCAGGAATAGTTGGCAACAACACAAAATTAACTAAATGGTATTCTTGTGGACTTTTTGTCTCATTTTGCTTTGTTTTCACATTTTTGTTGTTTTGTTGGTCTTTTGACTGTCTGTTTTGAATTTGTCTTTGTTGTTTGTTTTTGCTTTTCAAAGTGATAGACAATGTAAAGTTGGGTGGGTAGGGAGGTGGTGAGGATCTGAAACGAGTTAGCAGAGGGGAAAACATGATCAAAATATATTTTATGAAGGAAAATTTTCATTAAAATAATAATAAGAAAAGCAGGCAAAGGAAAGAGATGTTACGAGCATTAAAGGAACAATCTGCCGAGCCCAATCCTGTGTTCAGCAAATGAGCCTATAGAGTGGAAAGGAAAGATAAAGGCATCCCCATGAAAGCAAAACCAGAGAGGAGTGTATCTTTACCAGATATGGCTAAAAGAAATACTAAAGACCTTTTCTTCAGCTTGGAAAAAAAAAAGACATTACTTAGAAGTGAACATAACAAAGTATAAAAGTCATTATCAAGTGGTCAGTCCTGAAATCACATGCACCATAGTAACATTCCATAGACTGAATATATTGTATTACGTAACTGTGAATACAAATATACACATATAAACATATGTAACGATTAAAGAAATAGAGGCCATGAATTTGAGAGAAAGCAAGGAGGAGTGCATGGGAAGGGTTGGAGGGAGGGAAGGGAAGGGAGAAATGATGTAAATAATACTTTAATTTCAAAAGCAATATAAGCAAATACAGGATGCTGTCATATTGTAAACCCGGCACATAAATATTTATATAGTGTGAAGTCTAAAAAGACAATTAAAAATAAATACATCTGGGACTGGAGAGATGGCTGAGCTGACTAAGCACGTTCTGCTCTTATGGGGGACCAGAGTTCAGTTCCCAGAGCTCAAATCTGGAGGCTCACAACCACTATAACTCCTGCTCCAAAGGAGCAATGCCCTTTTCTGGCACTTGGAACACCCATACACATATGAACATAAACATATGTAAAACAAATGAAACATTACATCAATGTGTTAGAATAAAGAAAATATGGGAAGATATAAAGTAGGGGATTAAAAATTCAAAATGAAAAGCCAGGTGTGGTGGTGCATGGCTGTAATCCCAGCACTGGGGAGACAGAGGCAGTCAAAGCACCGGCTTACAGTTACCTTTAGCTACATGTTGAGTTCAGGGCCTGACTGGGCTACAGAGACCCTGTTGCAAAAAAAAAAAAAAAAAAAAAAAAAGGGCCGTGTGTGCAGATGCCAGGGTATGGACTGCCACCTGGGGTCATATTGGTGTCTGAGGGCCTACCTTGCAGCTGGGGTGATCTAGATTTGAGTGGCTTGTGCTGCTACCTGGGGCCAAGGTATCTTCCTGCCTGGGCTGCTACCAAAGCCCATGTCTGGGTCCATGGGCCTACCACAACCAGGGTCTATATTGATATCTGTGGTTCCTGTTACCACCAAAGGCTGAGCAGACGCCCAGGGTCTGGGCTGCTACCTGTAGCCACCTTGGTGCCCTAGGGTCATGCTGCTACTGCTGCTGGGACCATACAGATTGAGGTGGCCTGTGGGGCTACCCAGGGTCATGGTGATGTCTGGGCCCAAGTTGCTGCTAATGGCCATGTCTGGGTCCATGGTCTTGCTGCAGCTAGGGTCTGTGTTGATGCCCGTTGTCCGTGTTACCATAAGGATCCATGCAAAGCATGTGTTGAACCATGTATTGAAGTACGAGGGCTGTGCTGAGCTGGTTCAATTCCTCACTGGCCCAGGGAGAGTACCCCTCATCAGAGATCTGACCTTGTCCTCACCGTGGGCATGGGAGAGCTGGCTCCACCCTCACCTGAGGAGTATGGTCCCAGAGGCCTGGACTGACCACCTTGGCTACCACCCCAGCAGACATTTGCGCTGGCCCACCCGAATATCTAGCCCATCTGTGACCTGCTGGAGTGTGTGAAGGGACTGGTCCTGTGGAACCAGAGCTGCAGGGTCTCCATGACTCAGGGCAACTTCAGGATGCCTGAGAAGGGTTTCAGTGAGGGTCCAGTACTGATGATGTACTAGAAGCCAGAGGCCTTGAACCTGACCCACAACACATTACACAATGAACATTTGCAAGTGAAGCTGTCTAGACAAAAGGGTCTACTGCCTGACACACAGCAGCTTTCGGTGCCACTGAAGTGAAGGACGAGGCGGGAAAGATGGAGGATCAAAGTGGTTTTGGTTGCTGTTGTTTGCCTTTTGTGTGTTTGTTTTTGTCTTTTTTTAACGTTTGTTTTTTAATTAATATTCTTTTTTGTAGTTTTTGTTTTATTTTTATTATTTCTTTCTAAGTTTTCCTTTGTAGGGGACATGAAAGGGTGACAAGCAGATACAGACAGACTGGGATTGGGGTACATGATGTGAAATTCCCAAAGAATCAATTAAAAAATATGTTTAAAAAAGGAGGAAAAAGAAAAGTGAATAGAGAGGAATGTGACCATAGAGTATTTATTGGGGTGTTTTCTTAATTTCTTTTTGTCTGTCTTGTACCCTTTCTTGTCTTCAAGTCATCTTAAGTTGCCACCATTTCAAAGTGCTTTTTATAATAAGCAGGTTTGTTTATATAAACTCTTGGTAACTATATAGCGAAATACACCAGGAGCAAACCGAAATAATAGAAACTGAATCAAAATGAACTATGAAAGTTAATTAATCACAATGAAAAAGGGAGGGAGGGAAAAATAGAAAAAAGTTAGCATATGGCTATAGCAAGACCTTACCTACCTACCTGCCTTACCTACCTACCTACCCACCTTCCCTACCTACCTACCTTCTCTATTTACCTATCTAACCTACCTACCTTCTCTATTTACCTATCTAACCTACCTACCTACCTACCTTACCTACCTACCTACCTTACCTATCTACTTACCTTACCTACCTAAAGATCAGGATAAAAATAAATGTAATAGAAAATTAAAAAATACAAAAGATTAAGCCGGGCAGTGGTGGCGCACGCCTTTAATCCCAGCACTCGGGAGGCAGAGCCAGGCGGATCTCTGTGAGTTCGAGGCCAGCCTGGTCTCCAAAGCGAGTCCCAGGAAAGGCGCAAAGCTACACAGAGAAACCCTGTCTCGAAAAACCAAAAAAAAAAAAAAAAAAAAAAAAAAAGATCAAAACAAAGACCTGGTTTTTTGAACAGATAGTGGAAAAAGATGGCAGATAACATGAAGACATGTTGCCTTTATTTGCTTTTCTATTGCTGTGATAAAAAATCATGACCAAAATTAACTTAGGGAGGAGAGGATTAATTTGGCTTACATGTCACAAACAGTTCATCACTGAGGTGGGACAGCAAAAAGCCAAGCAGGACAGGAACCTGGAGGCAGGATCTGAGGCAGAGACTACAAAGCTTACTGGCTTGCTCCTCCATGGCTTGCTAAGCTTGCTTTCTTACCAGGACCCCCAGCTCAGAGGTAGCGCTGCCGGTAGTGGACTGAGTCCTTCCACATCAGTCATTCATCAAGAAAATTCCCTACAGATTTGCCTACAGGTGATCTGATGGAGACATTTCTCCATTGAGGTTTCTCTTCCAGATAATTTAAGCTTTTGGCAAAAGTTGACAAAACACTAACCAGGACACATGATTTTGCTAAAATTTCTGGGAAATGAATCAAGACTAGTTAGATAATAGCTATTATTTTAAAAAAATTTATATGTATGAATGTTTTGCCTGTATGTTCATCTGTATATCACATGTGTGCCTGCTGCCTGTAGAGGTCAGAAGATGGCATAGGATCTCCTGGAGCTGGAGTTACAGAAAGTTGTGAGCTGCCTTGTGGGTGCTGGAAATTCAACCTGGGTCCTTTGGAAGGGCAGCCAGTGCTCTTCCCTCCAGTTATTGTAAGAGATAAGAGACAGCTGAACACCTCTAGTTTTCCTACCAAATTATAATAAACCACAGTACAGAACCGGCGAGGAAGTCCAGAGCCGGTCCTTAGGGACTGGTACTGATTGTGTAGCCCCCCTCTTGTCAGTGAGAAGGGGTGAAGCAGCTAGACCAGGGTCCAAAACAGATCTCCAGAAAATCTGCACTGTAGCCTCAGTAACAGGCGATTTGAGGAACAGAAAAAGAGAGGGGAAAAGGACAAAATTTTTGCATGGCAATGCCACCAGCAGTGGGAGAATAGGCACCCAGCCACCACAGTAGCAAGAAGCCATTTCAGAAATCTCCTCCCTATCCCCGCCCCAAGTCAGCAGTGGCGTGATCCCAGACCCTCTCCGAACTGCACACTCTGGGAACCCAGAGCAAATATCATGGGACTAAATGCTAAAACCCGGCCTGCAGAACACCTTTCACCAGCAGGGGAGACACTGAATCAGAACCAGGTGGTGTTCAGCAAGGCAGACATCTGATCTTAGACAGAGTATGTAGTGGAACACACACAGTTCCGTGTGTGCCCGGTCACCAAGGAGCACACAGCCCCACAGCCAGTATTTGCAACCTGACTTGTGAGGGACCACATAAGCATGGCCACCACTCTGAAATAACCTCCCAAATGCATTCCTAACTGGGCCAGTTAAAGACTGCCTAGAAGGAACCTGGGGGATGGCTCAGTCAATAAACCATGCTTTGAAAATGCAACTACCCAAGTGCAATCCTCTCTCTCTTTTTCCTTCATTTTTTAACATAGATTTTCCCAAAGACTATCAGCTGGCCTGCTTTGGTGGTTCCCCGACTCAGCCTCCTGAGAGCTGGGAATATTTCTGTTTGTCTGATTGCTTGTCTTCACTGTTTTCTTTTTATTTTACCTTTAGCTAGACCCACCTCGTTGCCTTTGTTCATTTTTCTGTTTATTTTCCCTTTATTTTTCTCTATCTTCTTAATGCCAACTGCTAGTCTCACTGTGCTTTTTTTCCCTTTCCATTTACACCCTCAGTAACTAGTATTTTCATTAACACAGTACAACTCGTGTCCCTTTACTTCCTAAAACTATCAGAGTTGAAGAAGAGATTGCTTTTTGGATGTGGTATTACTGTATTTTTGACCTGCCCTTTTTATAGTAATTGGTTTGGCAAAGGGTTTTCTGCTCTCAGGATAGTACTGGGGATGAGTCCCCATGCTAACCCAGTACTTCCACTAGGTTATATCTCCAGTTTAGAGGAGAAAATGATATCTCAACCTTACTACAACCACGTCCCAACTGAAGCCTGTAAATATTGCCACCACTGAAAGAATAAGAGTGATTAAAAAATTCAGCCACTGATCTAAATCTCAGATGTGTAATTGCAAATACAAAAATCACAAAACTGTGAAAAAACAAGGCAATATTAGTTAGTAATCCCACAGGAATGGCTTCAACTGTGAATGAGTTAGATGAAATCTCAGGTAAAGGATTTAATACTGTTTATAAATATGTTCAGAGAAATAAAAGAGGACACAGATTAACTCCTGAATAAATTCAAAGAGTACACAAGGAGCTAATGAAATAAGGAAGTTGACTCCGGATATGAAAGTGCAATTTAATAGATAGAAATACTGAAAAACATGAAATATTGAAAATGAGAAGTTCAATAAGTCAAACAACAACAAAATAGTGAAAGGACTCAGCAATAAAATAGATCAAAGGGAGGATACAACAGCAGGACCTGGAGATAAGTTATATGAATTAAAACATTCAGACAATGACACAGATAAATTAATAAGAAAGTACAAACAGAACACATGCTATCTCTGGGACACTATGAAAAGATTAAATATACAAGTTATGTGCATAAAAGAAGAAGAATTTTATGCTAAGGACAAAGAAAATATTTTCAATAAACCACATCAGGAAATTTCCCAAATATAGGGAAGGAGATGCCAATTCAGGTACAGAGGCATGCAGAACTCTAAACAGGCATGAAGAGAAAAGAACTTCCCCACCGCTTATTATAGTGAAAACACTAAATATGCATAACAAAGGATATTTTGAAAGTATATTGAAAGGTCAAAAGAGAAAACCAAGGCACACATGAAAGCAAATCTGTCAGAATAAAAGCACAGTTTTTTCAACAGAAACTGAAAAAACAAAGAAAGCATGGATGACGTGTTTCAAGATCCAAAAGACAGTAATTGCCAACCCAGACTACACACTGATGAGACAGATAGATGCATCCAAGAAGCCACAGGAACAAGCACACTGCGCTAGGTCAGGAGAGAAGAGACACTACAAAATCCTCAGAACAATGGTTGACTATGTACCTTTTAATAACTACTATGAATGTTCCCAATTCCTCAATCAAAACTAGCAGATTGAATCGAAACACAATATCCACGCCATTTCACTGAAAAAACATTAATGAAACAAAACCCAGCCTTAGGGTGAAAAGATGGAAACAAATATCCAAGGCAGGTGTGGCAATAATAATTTCTAACAAAATAGACTACAAATCAAAATTATGAGAAATATATTTATAGTGAGTTGTTACATACTGATTAATTATTGTAATATTCATTAAGAGGATGTTACAATTATAAACACATAGGCATCAAACATGGGTGCAACCAGTTTTATGAATAAAATATTACTGAATGTAAAGATACAGACTGACCTTAACACAATGATAGTAGGTGCCTTTAATACTTGTGCTCACCAACAGACAGAGCATACCAACAAAAATCAACAAAGAAACAGCAAAGTCAAGTGGCATTACAGATTAAATGGACTTAATAGACAGCTATAAAATATTCCACCTGAATATTGCATAATAAATATTATTTTCAGCTGCCTATAGAACTGCCACTAAAATAGACCACACTGAAGGACTCAAAGCAAATCTTAGCAAAATATAAGGTAATTGTAATAATTTCTTGTATTCAATCTGATCACAAAGGAACAAAGCAAGAAATCAATACAAGAGAAACTATAGCGTGCTCATGAACTCATGGAGACTGAAGAACACATTATTGAATGATGAATGGGTCATCAGAGAAATCAGAGAGAAAAATTTAAAATTTCTTGGGTCACATAAAAATGAACACACAACATACCAGAGCCCATGGGATACAATGCGAAGAGTTCTAAGAGGGAAGGAATTGTATAGCTATAAGTGATCAAAGAGATCAGAGTTGTCTCAGATGACTAGTTTGATGATACACCTTAAGGTCTTAATAAAACAGGAACAAACTAAATACCAAATCAATGAGACAAAGAAAGAATAATGATCAGGTCATAAATTAATGAATGAAACAATACAAAGAATCAAGAACAAAGTGTTAGTTTATTGTAATGATAAATATGGACAGACCCTTAGTGAAACTAACCAAAAGAGAGAGAAGTTTCAAATTAATGAAACTACAATGAAAAAGGAGACACTACAACAGACCAACGAAATTCTGAATATTATTAGGACATAGTAAGAAAATCCGTATTCCAAAAAAGTAGGAAATATAAAAGAAATGGATGTATTTCTAGACACATATGGCTCATCAAAATTAAACCAAGATATTATAAGCATCTTAAACAGATGTGTAAAAAGCAACAATATTAAAGCGCTAATAAAACTTCTCTCAACTAAAAAATGCCTAGATCCAAATGAATTCAAGATGAATTCTGGCAGACTTTTAAAGAAGAATCAACTCTGATGCTTCTCAAACTATTCCATAAACAGAAAGGGAATGGCACTGGTAATTCATCTTATGACATCAGTATTACATTCATACATATACTGGACAAGGACATGATAAGAAAGCAAAATTATAGACCAATCTATCTGGTGTCCATAGATACAAAATTTCTCAATATACTTCCAGACAATATCAACTATATATCAAAAGTATCATTTGCCATGGCTGAGTGGACTTCAATTCAAGGATGCATGGATGGTTCAATGCACACAAATCAACAAATGTTACATTAGTAGACTCAAGGACAGAAGTAACATGACCATCTCACTTGATGCAGAGAAGTTCTTTGACAAAGTCATACATCCTTTCATGATTAAAAACCCTAGAAGAAACTAGGACCAGAAGGCTAGTGTGTCAATACTATAAAAGCTACGTGACAAACCTGTAACTGACATCATCCTAAATGAGACAAACAGAACATTTGCACTAAAATTAGGAACAAGAAAGTGGGAATCAAAATTCCCATTCTTATTTAATATTGTCTTTGATGTCTTAATTAGAGGAAAAAGACGAGAAAAAGAAATAAAAGGGATATATAAGAAAAAAAGAACTCAGAGTATCCTTAATTTCAGATACAATTCCCGACATAAGAGACCTTAAAGTCTCCACCAGAAAACTTGCATGACTAATAAATACCTTCAGCACAACAGGGAGACATAAAATCAACAAATAAAAACAAAACAAAAATAAAGCAAGCAACAGCAACAAACAAATAGCACCGTCTCTCCTAGATACCAATAACGAACATACAAGAAACACATCAGGAAAACAGTCTCATTTGCAATAGCTTTTTTAAAAGTCTAGGAACAAATATAATTAAAAAAGTGAGGAGGAGAAAAAAAAGAAGTGAAAGACTTCTACAATAAAAATTTAAAGCAGCAAAGAAAGAAATTGAAGTAGACACCAGAATAGGAAAGACTTCTTATGCTCCTAGATCATTAAAATTAACACTGATAACAACATCCTACCAAGAGCAATCTACTGGTTCAATGCAAGGTTATTCTTCACTTAAGAGAAGAAGAAATCCACAATTTCATACAGAACCACAAAAGCACTGAAGAGTCAAAACAACTCTGAGCAAACAGAATGAAGCTGGAGGCATTGCAGGACCTGACATCAAGTCATGCTATTGGGTCATAGTAACAAAAACAGTATCATACTACCATTGAAATAGATGCATGGAGCAACGGAACAGAACAGAGGATCAAGAATTAAGTCAAGCCAGGCATGCGGTACATGCCTTTCATCTTAGTAAGTGGGAAGCAGAGACAGTGAGTTTAAGGCCAGCTTGGTCTGCATAGTGAGTCCCAGGTCAGCCAGGGGTACAAGGTAACTCTGTCTTAAAGAAAAAGAAGGAGGAGGAAGAAGAGGAGGAGAAATTAAATCCATGTAGCTACAGCCACATAGTTTTTGACAAAAATGCCAAAAATATACATTAAAAAAGATGTGCATTTTAAACAAATGGTGCTAGGCAAGTTGGATATACACATATAGAAGAGGGAAACTAGATCCTTATCTCTGGTCCCAAACATGAATTAATACCAAGTAATCAATTACCTTAATGTAACCCCCAAAACATGAAACTATTAGAACATGCAGAAAACATTTCAAGATACAAAGATGTGCAATGTCTTTCTAGAAAGAAATCCTGTCACTCAGGAAATAGTGCCAACTGACAAATGGAATTTCATGAAGTTAAAAAGGCTCTACATGTATCATCTACAAATGAGAGTATTTTGACTTTCCTATCTGTATCCCTCTTATTTTCTTCTCTTCACTACTGTTTTGGCCAAGACTCTCAACATTATATTGAGCAAGAACATAAAAAAGCAGACACTTGTTTTATTTCAGATACTAACTGAAATGCCTTAAGCTTTTCCCCATTTAGTACAATGTTGGTTTTATCATATATATATATATATATGTACATATATATATATCATATATACATATATATATATATATGCTGTGTTGAGATATGTTTCTTCTATTCCTGATCTCCTGGGGCTTTTATAATAAAGGGATGTTGGTTTTTCTTTCTTTTTTTCCATGTATTTCTATATTTATTGAGATGATCATGTTATTTGTATTTTGAATCTATTTAAGTGTTGTGTTATGTTTATTGATTTGTTGTTGTTGAGCCATACTTGTGTCCCTGGAATGAAACTATCTTATTCATGGTAAAGATCTTTTTGATATGTTCTTGAATATTTTATTAAAAAATTGTTAAATCCATGTTTATTAAGGAGATTAGCCTACAGTTATGTCTTATCTAGTTTTGGTATAAGCATAGTATTGGCTTTATAAAGAGTTTTGTTGGTATCCGTTATAATGTTTCTGTTTTCATCTCTAGTTTTATTCATGTGTATTTTCTCTCTTTTGTTTGTTTTATGTAAGAGTTTGTCAAACTTGTTTATCTTTTATAAAAGCAAATAATTTTTTTCATTGATTACTTATATTATTTTTTCATTTACATTTCATTAACTGTTGCCTGGGCCTTTATTTTTCATCTGTTAATTTGGAGTTTGGCTTCCTTATTATTTGAAAGTTCTAAGGAGGATGATTAAGTTATTTGAGATCTCTGATTTTTCTAGCACAGCATCTGTAGCTGTTAATTATGCTCTTGGAACTGCTCAGTGTGTCCCATAAGCTTCGTGTGTTGGGTTTTCATCTTCATTAACTTTAAAGATTTTACATTGTCCTTCTGAAGTTTTTTCAATAACACATATATCATTCAAGGATGTTGTGGAATATTTAACTATGTAACGATGTGTTACATTTGTTTATGCTGTATTTGTCTAGTTATGAGAAGATGTGTTGCTGTTTCACCTTGCCTGCCTAAGGCACCTGATTGGTCTAAAAAAAGCTGAATGGCCAGTAGCTAGGTAGGGGAGGAATAGGATGGGCTGGCAGGCAGAGAGAATAAATAGAAGAGAAGAAAGGAGAAAGAAGAAGGAGAAGAGGGAGAAAGAAAGGGAGACGCCTGGGGCCAGCCAGGCAGCCACCAGCCAGCAGACACAGAGTAGGACATACAGAAAGAAAAGGTAAAAAGTCCCAAGGTAAAACATAGATAAATATAAGCAGTTTAACATAAGAGCTAGGATAAGGCTGAGCATTCAAACTGATAACAAGTATCCATGTCATGATTTGGGAGCTGGTTGGTGGCTCAAAAGAAAAAGCCTGCTACACAAGGGTATGTCATTTAACTCCAAAGGTTTGTGGAACTTTGTAGTTTCTTATTATTGATTTTTAGTTTTATTCTGTTGTGGTAGACAGAATACAAGAAATTATTCCAACTTGTATTTATTAAGACTTGTCTTGTGTCCTATTATGTCATCTATTTTACCAAAAGTTCCATGAGCTGCTGAGATGCATATGTATTCTTTAGTGATTGGATGAAATGTTCTGTAGATGTCTGTTAGGTCTATTGAGCTATAACATTCTCTAACTCAGATATTTCTCTATTTTTAATATTATTTTTGCAAAGTTCCTAAAATGTACTTGATCATATTCATACCCTCATATCACTTGTTAAATCTATTTTTTGTTGGTATGACTTGTCTGCTGGGAAGAGTTGGATATTCAACTCTCATCACTCACAATTCTGTGTCTTTACATCTGTCAGGGTTTCTTTTATGAAACTGGGTATACCAGCATCTAGGGTATATGTGTTTAGAACTGTAATATCATCTTGGTGGATTTGCCCCCCACTCGGTATGAAGTGAGCGTCTGTCTCTCTTCTAATTTAATTTGTTTGACGTTTATTCTGTCAGATACTAGAAAAATAATACCTGCTTTCTTGGGATTCCTTTACCATCCTTTCACCCTGAGGTTACCGGTGTCTATGATGGTGAGGCATGCTTCTTGGGAGCAACAAATTGATTAATTCTCTGTGATTGTGTGGGAGGTGTGTGTGTGTGTGTGTGTGTGTGTGTGTGTGTGTGTGTGTGTCCGCGTGCATGTGTGTGAGTGCACATGCATGTGTTGATCTGTACCTTTGCTCACAGAAGTCAGAGGAGGACATCAGGCACCTTATTCTAGCACTTTCTGCCTTAATCGTTTGAGACAGAATCTGTCATACTGTACTTGGATCTAGGCTGGCAGCCAGTAAGTTACAGAAATCCTCTTGTCTCCACCTCCCACAGCACTGGTGTGTATGGACACAACCAGCATTTTACATATCCAAACTCAAGTCCTCATGCTTTCTCAGCAAGTGCTCTTACCCACTGAGTCATATTTCCAGCCCAGAAATCCTGTAATTAATCAAGTTTGATACTCTGTGTGTTTTTATTAGGGGAATTTAGGCCATTAACTTTCAAAGTTATTATTGAACGGTATGTGTTCATTCCTGTGGTTTTGTTGATTTTATGTGTTTGGGGTTTTTGTGCTGTTCCCTTGCCGAACCACTGTTCTAGCATGGTTGGATGTGTTTACCTTTTGTTTCAGTTCAAAGAATTCATTCAGATATCATCTGTAGTACTGGCTTGGTGGTCATGGATTCCTTTAGTTTGTGTTTACTAGGGTTTTTTTTCTTCCATCAATTATGACAGATAGTATAAATTGTTGTTATATATGAAATATGTATTGAAATACACACACACACACACACACACACAGAGAGAGAGAGAGAGAGAGAGAGAGAGAGAGAGAGAGAGAGAGAGGCCTATAAATATAACTTCAGTCTGTTTAGTGTTACTTATATGTATACGATTTTAGAACTAATTATTTGGTATTGGATAATCAATTAGGGGCTCATCCTTGGGGAAGACTATACTTATCTCAGCATTTCTTAGTTACCTGTAATTCTTTATCTAAGGATGAAGGACCATGAGATTTCTCCTTTCCATGTTAGTATATCTGTGGGGGCTATCTTTGTTCAGGTCTTGTTTAGGCAGCCATAATTTTGAGATATTTTGGGTGAAACTTCCTGCTGTTTCCAGAGGCACAATCTCATAGCATATTTTCTGGTTCTCTGGCTCTTACATTTTCCCCACCCTGCTCTTCTATAATGGTCCCTGAGTCATAGGTACAGGAGCTATGTTGTAGATGTATCACCTGGGGCCAGATACCTCAGGATTAGTTGTTCTTTGCATTTTGATCAGTTGTGGCTCTCTGTAATAGTCTCTGAATAACAGACAGCTTGCTGGATAATGTAATCTGGACAGGTTGTAGCTAAATCTTTTATTAAGACCATTTAATTATTGCCTTAGCTACATATTTTTTAGTTATAAGATTTTTCTACTTCCTTACTGAGATATCTATGTGTTCATTAATGTCTACATTATTTTTTTTTTTTGAGATAGGGTCTCACTATGTATCCATGGCTGGCATGAAATTCACTGTATAGACCAGCATGGTCTCAAATTCAGAGATTTGACTGCCTCTGCCTCCCAAGTGCTGAGATTAAAGATGTGTGGTGCTACCATATCCAGCCTCCCTTAACACTTTCAAATATAATTATGACAGTTACTTTAAGTCTAATTATTTTGACAACTGTAGCTTCTCTGATATGTACTTCTGCTTCCCTTTATGCATTATAGATTTCTACTTTTCCATGATTACTTCTTGTGCTGTAGTTTGGGGAACGACATCAGGCAGAAAGCTGGTGTGGATAGATAGCTCAAGTTACATAATCCCACCCCACCCCCTCATCTGAGCAATCACAGCCATACATTGTTTCTTGTCCAGTGGTGGAAAGCAGTAGGTTCATATGGCTTGTTAAGTTTCAGAATCCAATCATAGTAAGATCCCAGTTCCTCCCTATCATGTCAGAGTCAAAATCAATCGCACAGGTGAATGTCCAGCAGTTACATTCACACTTCCATGACAGAAACATAAAAAGTAAAGATTTTAGTCAAAATTATTATAGGATATAGTACCCATTTTCTTGACATTTAAAATCAGGTAGTAAATACAATTTAATCTTTATTAAGCACTTAGTTATAATTATAAATAAAAGTTGTGCTAGATACACCAACAGCATCGAGCGTTCTTCAAAATGACGGGAGCAAATGCAGATGAAGAGAGGCACCTGTTTGTGATCTGACACAAAGAAAGAAACAGAAGAGTAATGAAGATCCTGTGTACTTCAAGGAAAAGCTAGAGAAAGAGGCCTGGAAACCAGCAAGAAGGTGACAGGAAATGTAGCAGAATTGAAAATGGAAAAGCAGCATGGAGAATGGACAAGGAAACTCAACTTCAATCCCAGATCCCAGGATGGAGGTAAAGGGGCAAAGGGACAAATAGGGCCAGGGAAGAGGAAGCAGGGAAGTGCCAGTTACCCACTGATAGTAGCGGAGAGCTGGCAGTGCTAATTGTAGGAGAATTCCATGGTCCTTGAAGTCCATGACTTCACCTTAGGGAGCAGGTTGGTCTAAGGATGACTAGTCTGTTCCAAAGAAGGAACTTGTCTTGGGCCTCTGCAACTCCAAAATACAAGCTACTAAAGCAACCCCCTTTAGATAATGATCTTGCCTTAGAGTAGTGTTTCTCAACCTTCCTGATGCTGCGACCCTTTAATACAGTTCCTTATGTTGGGGTGACAATCAAGCATACAATTATTTTCATTGCTACTTCATAACTTAATTTTGTTACTGTTATGAATCGTAATGTAAGTATCCAGTATGCAACCTCTGTAAAATGGTCGTTTGACCCCCAAATGGGTTATGACTCATAGGCTGAGAATCACTGACTTAGAGGCTAGCATATAGTCCCTTGGGACCTTCAGAAACCCTAGCTGGTACATACCTTGCTGGGCAGAAGACAATCTCCTCAGCATCCTGTGATTCCAGCTATTGTAGCCCAAGCCAGGGTTTCACTTGCACTGGCTCATTAGGACTCACAAAAGTCTCCTCCCCAAACTGTAGCTTTATTAATGTAGCTACTGTTGAAAAATCCGAGCCAAACTGTACCTGTCCAACAAGTGGTGGGAAAGGTACAAAGTACGTCATGAGACATGAATTCTAGTGGCCCCAATTCCTTGAACTACCTGTACTCACCAGAAGAAACAAGGGACAATCTCCTTCTAGT
Source organism: Peromyscus eremicus (assembly GCF_949786415.1). Lineage (NCBI taxonomy): Eukaryota > Metazoa > Chordata > Mammalia > Rodentia > Cricetidae > Peromyscus > Peromyscus eremicus. The sequence goes on from NC_081417.1 coordinate 103,623,054, forward strand.
CTGTGGCCTTGGGACTATAGCACTCACACAAAATTCCTAGTATTACTCTAGATTGTCCCTGTGTACCAGGGCAAGGTACAATCTATGTTCTTAGACTCCGGGACTATGGACACTAATACCACAAGTGTCCTCATCAATGCTTTCTCTGTGTGACTTAGGGACATTCTTCTACATCTCCTATAGCTCTCCAAACCCAGACACCAAGTCCAACTCCTCCAATCCCACCAGTGTCCAAGCTGCAGAACGTAAGTGCATTGGGTGCTTGTCTTCATGCTGCAACAGGATACTGAGTCACAGGATAGCGACTTAATGAGGGGACAATTTATTTGGCTCATCGTTTGAGGGTACAGGCAATCATGGCAGGAAAGTTATGATGACAAGAGCCCAAGGTAGTTGGTCACATTGCATCTGCAGTCAAGAAACAGAAAGATGAATGCCAGAGCACAGCCCTTTCCTTTTCGTGCAGTTCGGGAACCCGACTTATGGACTGCAGTGTACCCGACCCATGGACTGCAGTGTACTACTCACATTTAGGTGAGGTCTTCCACTTCAACTATCCCAATTTAGATAATGCCCCACAGCCATTTCCAGAGGCTTGTTTTCATGGTGATCACCGATCTTGCCAAATTGATAATCAATATTAGTCATCACAGTAGGGAAGGTATATATAATGTCCGAAAATTCGGAAATATAAATACTAGTATCACAGGCCAAATATTCCTTGCATGCACCAGGAGACCCAGGGAAGGAATCCCCACAACACACAGACTTGGTAGCGTAACAGCTAGTGCTAAGGGCCCTGTACATGTGTTTGTCACTTTGGACCTCCCTACTTACGGAGATATCACAGATGAATATAAGCAACTGACAGACTCATAAGCTCCAGAGTCAAACACAACTGCCCCCACAGGATGAAAGAAGGTCCAATTCATGCCTCACAGCCTTCAGTTCATGGTTATCAGAACCACAGATGCCCAGCATTATCTGTGCTATTTAATGAAACGTGGTTTGTGGGAATTCACTCCGCCAATGACCTTGGGTTTATGTGGCTTCGTAGAGGCGTGGTTTTCTCTGAGTATGTGACTGCTTAAAACTGAGGAGAGAGCACATGCTTGCTCTTTCTTGTGGTGGTTAGACTGCTGGTTTCATTCACCCCCAGGCATTGCTAGGCTCAATAGGGCCTGAGGATACACGTTTTTGGAAACCATATTCACTGCAAATTTGTAAGTTACTGTCATGAACTGTTGGAGCCTAGACTGTTGATTAACTGATAACTCTGCTGACATCAATCAAAGATGAATAAATCACAGAGACTACACTTTTGAGCTCCTCTAAAATTAAACTCAAAGCACTCAGCTAACTGACATCCTATAGGACACCTGAGTCTTTTCCTATAATTGCTACTAAATAAAATTGACAGAGGTGAATGTTATACCAGATGTGAAGACATCAGTGAAGAAGGGTACAACAGACATCAAAAAGAAAAGACACTTCCATATGAAAACAATAACTTTTTTAAACCAATTTATTATCTTTATTTTTTATGTGCATTGGTGTATGCATGTATGACTGTGTGAGCGTGTCAGATTTTAGAGTTACAGGCAGTTGTTAGCTGCCATGTGGGTGCTGGGAGTTGAACTCAGGTCCTCTGGCAGAGCAGCTGGTGCTCTTAACCACTGAGCCATCACTCCAGCCCCAAACCATAACTTTCTAAAAATAGAATTTGAAGGAAATTTATGCCATGCCTTAAAAAGAATGACAAATAATGATCCTAAGTCTGTGATATGCAAGACAGTGAAAAGAAATGTGAAAACAATTCAGGATAAGAATGAAAATTAACCCAAGAGACAGAAATCATAAAAAAGAACAAAGAAATCTTGAAGCTAAAAACTTCAACGAATAAATAATACAGCAGTAAACTACAAGCAACTGGAACAAGTAAAAGAAACAGTTTCTAGTCTGTCTGTCACTCTAGACCTGGCTTCTCTCAGCCTTCATCAGAGAAGCTTCTATGGTAGAGGGAAGCAGTCAATGCAGAGACATAACTCATAACTCAAAGAGCTAAGAATAAGACATTGAGCACTTACCCCTAAATGGGGCATCTTTATCAACCTCTTAACCCCTGACAAGGCTCAAAGAACAGCACAGCAGAGGAGATAGAATGAGTGTAAGAGCTGGAGGTTGGGAAGGAACGCTATGAAATGCTGTGGCCATTGCATTTATGAACTCATCAGCTGTAGTTACCCCCACAAGACCTATGAAAGATACAACTAGCCAAAATTCCTACATATTCATCAGAGGTGATCTTCGGGCCCCACTTCCTACTGGGAAACTATTGGCAATTGATAGCTTCTTGGGAAGGTAGAATCATTCTTCTTTAAGGGTGTGGCCATTGGTAGGTTTTCCATGCTCCAATGGATGTCCTCACATCCGTTCATATATGGGTGGTACTAACTGCATATAATGGGTTATCAAGAAGAAAAAGAAGAAGAAGAAGAAGAAGAAGAAGAAGAAGAAGAAGAAGAAGAAGAAGAAGAGGAGGAGGAGGAGGAGGAGGAGAAGAAGGAGGAGAAGAAGAAATGAAGCTAAGAGTGGGGAGATGTTAGGGGACATATGAGAGGAGTTAGAGGGGAGGGGGGTATATAATACTGTTTTGTTGTATAAATGTATGAAATTCTCAAGGAATAAAGTAATAAAAATTAATTTTTAAACTTGAAGGCAGATCATTTGAATTAATCTAGTCACACAAAAAGAAAGAAAGGAAGAAAAAGTAAAAAGAAATAATTAAAAAGAGTGAAGGCAGCTTATGAGATTTGAGGCACCACTAAGGAAACAAATATTCATATTAGAAAAATTTCAGAAAGTGAAGAAAAGGAAAAAGTCATTGAAAAAATTATTTCATAAAATAATAGCTTAAAAATTCTCAAATATTCAACCAAATAGGCCATCGTATTTTGTCTTACACAGTCATAATATCACTATCACAACATGTCACAGAACAAAGAAAATATGAGGTTGTCAAGCCATATATAAATGAATGCCTATATGTAAACATATACAAATAATTGTATTATATCAGACATCATAGGCTGGAAAAGCATGAGATTATAACATTCACAATACTGAATGGAAAAAAAAATGCTGCAAAACCAAGAATACTATATCCAGCAAAATTATCCTTCAAAAAACGGAAAGAAATGAAGTGTTTCTCACTAGTTGAGTCTATAAAAAAATACTTAAGGCATTCTACATTAAACAAAATGATACAAGAAAATTAAAATAACTCCATGTATCTTATCAGACCACCAAGGATTTAAGCTGGATTTCAACAACATAAACAACAGAAAGCTAACAAATTCATGGAAACTGAAAAAATCTCTACTGAATGACCACTGGGAAAGGCAGAAATAAAGAAAGAAGTTAAAGACTTCCTAGAATTCAGTGAAAATGAATGCACAGCGTACACACCCAAACTCATGAGACACAACAGTGTTAAAAGGAAAGTTGATAGCACTAAGTGCCTGCACACAGAATAGGAAGAGAGCTCAAACTAAAACTTAACAACACCCCTGAAAGCATTAGAACAAAAAGAAGCAAACCACCCAGGAGGAGTAGATGGCAGAAAATACTCAAACTGGGGGCTGAAATCAATAGAATAGAAACAAAAGCACAATACAAAGAATCAATGAAACAAAGAGTTGGTTCTTTGAGAAAAATCAACAAGATAGACAAGCCCTTATCCAAACTAACCAGAAGGCAGAGAGAATATTCAAATTAACAAAATTGGAAATGGGAACATAACAACAGACACTGAGAAAATCCAAAGAATCATTAAGTCATACTTCAAAAAACTGAACTCCACAATCTGGAAAATCTAAAAGAAATAGGTAAATTTTTTGATAGATACCACTTACCAAAGTTAAATCAAGACCAGATAAACAATTTAAATTGATCTATAACCCTAAGGAAATAGATGCAGTCATTAAATGTCTCCCCAAAAAAGCTCAGGGCCAGATGGTTTCAGCGCAGAATTCTACCAGACTTTCAAGGAAGAACTAATACCAATATTCTTCAAATTATTCCACACAATAGAAACAGAAGGAACATTGTCAAATTCATTTTATGAAGCCACAGTCACCCTGATACCCAAACAACACAAAGACTCAACAAAGAAAGAGAATCACAGACCAATTTGCCTCATGAATATTGATGCAAAAATACCCAATAAAATAGTCACAAACTAGGGTTCGGGATTTAGCTCAGTGGTAGAGCGCTTGCCTAGCAAATGCAAGGCCCTGGGTTTGATCCTCAGCTCAAAAAAAAAAAAAAAAAAACATAAATAAAATAGTCACAAAGTGAATCCAAGAACACATCAAAAAGTTCCTCCACCATGATGGAGTAGGCTTCATCCCAGAGATTCAGGGATAGTTCAACATACAAAAATCTGTCAATGTAATCCACCACATACACAAACTGAAAGGGGAAAAAAACCCACATGATCATACATTGGATGTTGAAAAGGCCTTTAACAAAATCTAACACCCCTTCATCTCTTCTTGGAGAGACCAGGGATACAAGGAACATACCTAAATATAATAAAGGCAATTTACAGCAGGTCCATAGCCAATTTTAAATTAAATGGAGAGAAACTCAAAGCAATTCCACTAAAATCAGGAACAAGACAAGGCTGTGTACTCTCTCCAAAATAGTACTTCAAGTTCTATCTAGAGTAATAAGACAACTAATGGAGATCAAGGGGATACAAATTGGAAGGGAAGAAGTCAAAGTACCATTATTTACAGATGATATGATAGTATGTGTAAGCACCCAAAAATTCTACCAGAGAACTCCTACAACTGATAAGCACCTTCAGGAAAGTGGCTGGATTCAAGATTAACTAATAAAAAAAAAAGTAGCCCTCCTTTATACAAACAACAAATGGTATGAGAAAGAAATCAGGGAAACAACATCCTTCACAATAGCTAAAAATAATATAAAATACCTTAGGGTAACTCTCACCAAGCAAGTGAAAGACCTGTATGACAAGAACTTAAAAATTTTGAAGGAAGAAATTGGAGAAGATATTAATAAATAGAAAGATCTCCCATACTCATGGATCAGTAGGATTAACATAGTAAAAATGGCCATCTTACCAAAAACAATCTACAGAATCCCCATCAAAATTCCAACACAATTCTTTACAAACCTTGAAAGAACAATATTCAACTTCATATGGAAAAACAAAAAACCTAGGATAGCTAAAACAACTTTGTATAATAAAGGAACTTCCGGAGGTATCACCATCCCTGACTTCAAGCTCTATTACAGAGCCATAGTAATAAAAACCATATGGTATTGGCATAAAAACAGATTGCTCAGTGGAACCAAATTGAAGACCCAGACATAACTCCACTCATCTATGGACACCTGATATTTGATAAAAAAAAAAAAAAAACCAAAATTACACAGTGGGTGGAAAAAAGAAAGTATCTTCAACAAATAGTGCTGGCATAACTGGATGTTGGCATGTTGAAGATTGCAAATAGATGCATATCTGTCACCCTGAACAAAACTCAAGTCCAAGTGGATCAAAGACCTTAACATAAAACTAGATACTCTGAACCTAATAGAAAAGAAAGTGGCGAATAGTCTTGAACACATTGGCACAGGAGACAACTTCCTGAACAGAACACCAATAGCACAGGTACTAAGATTGACAATTAATAAATAGGACCTCATGAAACTGAAAAGCTTCTTAAGGCAAAGAACACCATCAGTAGGACAAACCAGCATCTTACAAAATGGGAAAAGATCTTCACCAACGCCCCCCATCAGACAGAGGGCTAATTTCCAAAGTATATAAAGAACTCAAGAAACTAGATATCAAGAAACCAAATAATCCAATTAAAAAATGGAACACAGATCTAAATATAGAATTGTCAACAGATGAATCTCAAATAGTACAGAAGCATTTAAAGAAATGTTTAACATCCTTAGCCTTCAGGGAAATGCAAATCAAAATGACTCTGAGATTCCATCTTACACCTGTCAGTATGACTAAGATAAAAAAATACAAAGTAATTGTTCATGTTGTCAAGGATGCAGAGCAAGGGGTTGAAAACTTTTCCATTGCTGGTGGGAGTGCAAACTTGTACAGCCACTTTGGAAATCAATATGGCAGTATCTCAGAAATCGATCTAACTCAAGACCCAGCTATACTACTCCTGTGCATCTACCCTAAGAATGTTCCATCCTACCAGAAGGGCACTTGATCAATTATGTTCATAGCAGCTTTTTTCATGATAGCTAGAAACCAGAAACAACCCAGATGCCCATCAACCAAAGAATGGATAAGTAAAATATGGCACATTTACACAACAGAGTCTTATCCAGTTGTTAAAAGACTAATGTCATGAAATTTGCAGGCAAATGGGTGGAACTAGAAAAAAAATCATCCTGAGTGAGGTAACCCAGACCCAGAAAGACAAACATGGTATGTACTCACTTACAAGAGGATACTAGCTGTAAAGTAAAGGATAACCATGCTATAATCTGCCGACCCAGAAAAACTAAGTAACAAGGAGCAATCAAGGAGGAATGCAAGAATCTCACTTGGAAGGGGAAATAGAATAGACACTGCAGGTGGACAGATAGGGGTTGGAGGTGGGAACAGGGGGGATTAGGTTATGGGGGAGGATGGAGGGAGAGAGTACTGGGAGAGACTACTGGAACTGAGGGGCATCTTAGGGACGAACTAGAAACCTAGTGCAATGAAAACTCCCAGGAATCTATGAGGGTGACTCTAGCTAAGACTCCTAGCAATGGGGGATACAGACCTGAACTGGCCATCTCCTGCAACCAGGCAAGACTTCTAGTGGAGGGATTGGGACACCAATCCAGCCACAAAACCTTTGACCTACCTACAAAATGTGCTGGGGTAAAGGTGGCACAAAAGTTGCGTGAGTGGCCAACCAATGACTAGTCCAGCCTAAGACCCATGCTATGGGAGGGAGTCCACCCCTGACACTGCCTGGAGGACTAGGGCCCAGTGGCTGGACAGCCCAGAGACCTAGGATAGAAGCAAACAGGACTGGCAAAAGAAAAATCAATGAAATGATTCCTAATGATTGGGTGCCTAGCCCAATGGTCATCAGAGAGGCTTCATCGGCAATTGAAGAAAACAGAGGCAGAGAACACAGCCAAACATTAGGCAGAGCTTGGGGAGTCCCAAGGAAGAGGGGGAGGGATGGTAGGAGCCAGAGGGGTCAAGGCCACTACAGGAAGACCCAAAGAAATCAAATAACCTGGGCTCATAGGGGCCCACAGACTGAACTAAGAACTAGGGAGCCTGCATAGTACTGATGTAGGCCCTCTGCTAATAGCTACAATATGTAGCTTGGTCTTCTTGTGGGACTTCTAACAGTGGGATCAAGGGCTGTTCTGACTCCTTGCCTGCTTTTAGGACCCTTTAGCTCATACTGGGTTGCCTTGTTCAGCCTTAACATGAGGGGAGGTACTTAGTTTTACTGCAACTTGATATGCAATGTTTGTTTGAAATCCATGGGAGGCCTGCCATTTTCTGGAGAGAAAAAGAAGAGGAGTGGATGGGGGTGAGCAGAAGGGAGGTTGGGGGTAGGGACTGGGAGAAGAGGGAGGGGAAACTGTGGTTGGGATGTAAAATAATAAAAAATAGCCAGGTTGTGGTGGAGCATGCTTTTAATCCCAGTGCTTGGGAGGCAGAGGCAGGTGGATTGCTATGAGTTTGAGGCCAGCCTGATCTACAGAGTGAGTTCCAGGACAGCCAGGGCTATACAGAGAAACCCTGTCTCAAAAGACAAACAAAACAAAATAAAATAATAAAAAACAAAAAAATAATATGAGAGGTACAAAGGAGAAGAACTGTAAACGATCAAGTAGAATGTAATGAATAAAATAAGAAGTTCACAACCTTTCAGGAAACATCCTTGAATGCAGATGGGATTAATTTAATAACCTAATGGCATACACTGAGCGAATGAACAAACAGATTCAATGATATGCTGCCTACAATAAGCATATTTTATTCATAAAGATACACATAGACTAAAAGTGAAGAGTTAAAAAAGATGTATTATGCAAGCAGTAGGTAAAGAAAGCTTTAGTTAAAAACCTCTAAAATGAGTAAAAGAAAGTCATTGTATATTGATAATTCAGCAAGAAAACACACAATTATAAGTATATATGCACCAAACATGGAACCATTTAAATATGACAATACAAATATTATTGAATATAAAGGGAGACATAGATTCTAATGCAATAATTAACTAAGACCAGCCCAGGATACATGGGAGGGGGCTTGGAAAATAGCTCAACAAAGTACTTTTTGGCATGAATGGGGGCCCTAAGTTCATTTCCCATCACTATAACAGAATAAAAGAAAACTCTAGATCCTTACCCCTTATGAATATGAATATAAGAATTCATATTATTAATTCACAATAAACTGCTGGCAAACAGGATCAAAAAGCAAGCATATCTACAAGTTTGAATACCACAATCAAGTGACATTTACACCAGAAATGCAAGGATGGCATTACATACGCAAATCAACCACATGATACATGACATCGATGATTCATAAAACCACACGATCATTTTAATAGATGAGAATATTTGATAAGATTTAACATTCCTTCATGATAAAGTTCTCAACAAGTCAAGTACATAGAGAAAAATCCTCATAATATTTGAAAAATATGCAGCTGGAAACATTAAGATTTCATCACAAGAAAGGATGTTCAGGTTTACTATTCATGCTTAACAGCTCTGGAGGTCTCAACAAGGATGACCAGGAACAATAAAGAAAGAGAGGCTGTCCACATTGGAAATGCTGAAGTGCTGTCATAGATTTACAGATGCTATGACTTCACACATAGAAAAAAAAGCCCAATCATCAGGGAACATTGAAAACATGAATAAAACAGCAACACATGCAGGAATATTTTCTATGCTGATGATGGACTTACTGAGCAGGGAGCTGAAAACAACCCAACCCACAGTAACAACTAAAAGCAAAATCTTGAGGCATAATTTTTTTTTTTACTTTTGAAAAAATTATTCTTAAATGTAAAATTAGGATTACTATTTGCTAAAATAACAAGAAGTAGTAACATAATGAAATTATAAGTCTGAAATGTATAGTTAAAATGTTTAATGTTTATATATATTTCATTGTTAGAATAAATAAGAACAATCTTGCTAGAAATTGAAAACAGAAAATAAGAAAGAATCATGAGGAGGGAAATAAAATACAGTATTTAATAACTATAACTCTGAGTAAGAAGCTAGGTAAATGTAATCCACACATGCAAGCTACATCAAATGTTTTTTTCTCTTTTAGTCTGTAGACTTTCAATAAGCAGTTTTTGAGTTTAAGATACTCAATCTCCTTGATATGGCAAGTCCTCCTAGGCATTGTTCATGGTTGCTTCTCACAATCATCACTAGTTATTTTTTAATATATCTGAGTATATACAGCACACAGATCACATTTTATTTTCAATGGACAATCTGTATACAAGTGTACATATCTGCACATTCAATGTATTTGTATCAATTAACAATGATGTTAAGTTTTTCTCAAGCATCTCAATTCACTTTATCATATATTTTGTAAACTGCTCGACACACACATCTCTTTTTTATTTAAGAAAATTTTCCCACTCATTTTATATATCAACTACAGATCCCCCTCCCATCCTCCTCCTGCTCCCCCCACAGCTTCACCCACAAACCCACTCTCCATCCCCTCCTCCAAAAAGGTAAGGGCTTCCATGGGGAGTCAGCAAAGCCTGGTACATTCAGTTGAAGCAGGACCAAGCCCCTTCCCCCTGCATTAAGGCTGAGCAAGGCATCCCACCATAGATAATGGGCACCAGAAAGCCAGCTCATGTACCAGGGATAGATCCTGATCCCATTGCCAGAGCCCCATCAAACAGACCAAGCTACACAACTGTCTCCTGTATGTAGAGGGTCTAACCCAGTCCCCTGCAGGTTCCACAGATGTAGGTCTAAATTTCATGAGTTCCTACGAGCTTGGTTCAGTTGTCTCTGTAGATTTCCCCGTCATGATCTTGACCCCCTTGCTCATATAATCCCTCTTCCCTCTCTTTGACTGGACTCCTGGAGCTCAGCCTTGTGCTTGGCTGTGGATCTCTGCATCTGCCTCCATCAGTTACGGGATGAAGGCTCTATGATGACAGTTAGGGTATTCACCAATCTGATTACTGGGGTAGGCCAGTTCAGGCACCCTCTCCGCTATCGCTAGTAGTCTAAGCTGAGGTCATCCTTGTGGATTCCTGGGAATTTCACTAGCACCAGGTTTCTCCCTAACCCCATAATGTCTCTTGAGGCATAAATTTAAACAAGGAAGTGAAAGTATTCTTCAATGAAAATTATAGTGCACAATGAAAGAGATATTATAGAGATACCATAAAAAGGTGGAAAGACATTCTATGTTAATGGATCAGAAGAATTAATGGTGTTAAGGTGATAATACACCCAAAGAGATCTGTCAAGTCAACATAATTCCCATGGAAATATCAGTGATTTCTCTTAATAGAAAAAAATCCTAAAATTCATTTGGTAATACAAAAGACCCAGAACAAAAGCAAAGAAAGTAATAAAAAATAAAATAAAATAAAATCTGGAGGCATCACTATACTGAATGGAAAACATACTACAAAGCCATATTAACCAAAACAGCATGGTACATATATACAAGCAGACAACATAGATCAATAGAACACAGTAGACAACCTAATAGTAAATCTATACAACTAACTGGTTCCTATGAAAAGCACCGAGTGAGTACACAGTAGAGAATAGTCTCACCAATAAATGTTGCTGGCAAAATTTGACATACATATGCAGAAGAGTAAAATTAAAACCCCTCTTCTCGCTGTACACAGCCACCAACTCAAAAATAGATGAAATACTTAAACAAAAAATCTGAAAGTGTGAAATGAGCACAAGAGAACTTGAGGGTACACTTCAAGACGTTAATCTAGGAAATGACTTTTTCCAAAGGCGCCAGCAAGGAAGGAAAAGCAGCCAACCTGGATTACATCAAACTAAGACACTTCTGTACAGCAAAGGAAACAGCCAACATAATAAGAGGAAAATTACAGAATGCAGAATGATTTTTCAAAACATTCTTCTACCAAGAGATGAATATCTGTCTAAACAAGGAACTTCAAAATTTGAAAACCAAAACATCCACTTACAAGGTAGAATAAACAACTAAGGACATACCTAAGAAATATGAGTAAGTTGGGTGCTAGCCCAGGCTGAGTAATGTTGAACCAATCACCCAGGTTACTAAATAAAAGTCTCAGTGTGGGATGCTTCCTGATGAGTTGATGGCTAGGGAGGCTCCAGAAGCCCCCAGAACAACACAAGGTCTTGCCATTCCCCTTGGCTTGCTTCCCAGAAACGGCTGATAAGTCTTTTGCTGAAGATACCACACATCTTGGATGCAAGATACAGAGAAAAATGGAGACTGAGCTGACAGTTTTCTTCTTTCTGGAAAGATTTCGTAGTCTCAAGAGGAGCAATACAGGCTGAGTGGGTAGAGACAGGCATCAGTGGTCTTACCCTGATGAGAACACTGCAAACTACAATACCAACCTGCCAGGGAAGAGGTGCCCACTCATGCAATGGGGGCATGATTGCTGTGGAGGCAACCCACACTTTGTGATTGGTTCTGAGATCCACCCCACAAGAAGAAATCCCTGCCTGGTACTACAAACCCACTTAAAAACTCACGGCTAAGGACATCTTAGGCCTATCTGGAAAACTTACCATTTAGCTAAGTTGACACAGCACCAAGCTGCCTTCTAAATACTTATGTTTATTCTCATAAACAAATACTATTCTCAGACTTAAAAAGAAGCTTCTCCTCACAAGGAAAGGTTAATGCAGAGATGCTTGGCTGCTCAAGATACCAATAACAAATGTTCAGCCCTAAACAGGACATTCATACCACCCACTCTAAGGCTCATGGAACAAGACAGAAAATGGAGTATAAAGAATGTCTGGAATGCTCTCAACCTTGGCCAGAGGAACTCCCCCCAACCCCTAACACCCCACCCACCCCCCCCCCCCCCCGCTGTGGGCAGCATTCTATGCAGAGACTCATAATGGGTCAAAGTGCTGAGAATAAGTGACTGTCAGTGTTCAGCCCTAAATGAATCAACCACCTCTTCTCAAGGCCCAGGGAACACTGTGGAAGTGTAAGAAAGAATATACAAGACAGAGAATGGACAGGAGTGATATGAAATGCTGACTTCCAGATACAACATGCCTATTGTACTCATCAACTCACAGCAACTCTAGTTACCTACACATTATTTACAAAATTCAAGCCAGTCAAAATTCCTGTGTGTATGGTGGATGAGGCTCTGCCCCAGCTGAGGAGGAGGTATTGTCAGTTGATGGTGGGTTGGGCAAGAGAGAGAATCTTCTTTATTTGGGCTTGTGGCCACTGGTAGATAGCCCACTGGTGGATGGCCCCACACTTGTGTGCATGTGAGCAACACAAATTAGATACAGAGGGATGAAAAACAAAAGACATGAAGTTGGTGTGTGTGTGTTGGAGTGGTGTCCAAGAAGGAAGTGGGAGTGGATATAGTCATAATACATTGATACATGTACAAAATTATCAAACAATAATTTAAAAAATAAGTAGACTGCTGTAGAATGTTATTTAAAGATGTGTTACATTTGTTTATGCTGTGAAACATTTGTTTAATGATGTAAAGATATATTGCATTCTTTTATGTTGCATTTGTTTAACTCTGTGAAGCTATGTTACTTTGCCTGTTTAAAACACCTGATGGTCTAATAAAGAGCTGAACGGCCAATAGCAAGGCAGGAGAAAGGATAGGCGGGGCTGGCAGGCAGAGAGAATAAATAGAAGGAGAAATCTGGAAGAGAAAAGAAAGAGCAAGAGAACAAGGAGAGAAGGATGCTAGGGGCCAGCCACCCAGCCACACAGTCAGCCACAGAGTAAGAATAAAAGTAAGATATACAGAAGTAAGAAAAAGAAAAAGCCCAGAGGCAAAAGGTAGATGGGATAATTTGAGTTAAGAAAAGCTTGCTAGAAACAAGGCAAGCTGAGGCCAGGCATTTATAATTAAGAATAAGCCTCCATGTGTGATTTATCTGGGAGCTGGATGGTGGGCCCCCCAAGAGAGTAAAAGACAACCAACAACAGTAGACATTTCTTAAAAGCAAATGAAAACATCTATAAAAAAATCTCACTAATCATCAGGGAGATATAATCAAAATCACCATGAGCTGATATAATTCCAGTTATAATGGTTATCATCAAAAACATAAAAAAAAAAAAAAAAAAATGCTGGTGAGGATACAGTGGTGGGTGGGGATGAAAATTAGTACAGCCATTATAGAAAACAGTTTGAGAATTCCTGGAGAAAACCAAAACTCAAAGAACCTTCTGATCCCAAGATTCTACTACTAGGTATCTATCAAAAAAGAAAATGAAATCATTACTCCAAAACAATGCTTGTGTTCCCAGTTTTGGTGGTTTGTTTTTTGATTTATTTATTCATTTAATGTTTATAAGTGTTTTACCCTCACATCTATATGTGCACCACATGTATACCTGGTGCCTGTAGAGGCCAGAGGATTTGCTAGAGTTGCAAGGGTTGTGAGCTGCCATGTGGGTGCTGGGAATTGAACCCAGATCCTCTGGAAGAGCAGCCAGTGCTCTTAACTGCTGAGCCATCTTCTCCAGCCCCTCATTCCCATTTTTATTTTGACACTAATACCTAAAATACGGAGTCAACCTAGATGCCAATAAAGAGATGAATGGACATAGATAATGCGCTCTATGTACATACTGGAGTATTATTTAGACATAAAATGATGAACACCCGACATTTGTAGCAACACGTGTGCAATTAGAGTTCACTATGTTAAGGGAAACCAGACAGACAGACAGAGGACAGATGCCACACTTTCCCACTTTCTCAATCATTTCAGAAAACTAATAAGTCAATCATGTAGAACAAAATGGAATTAGAATTGCTAGAGACTGGGAAGGGCAAGCCAGAGTGGGACCAGAAAGAAGTTCAATAAATGGCATCAAAACTCAGAGAGGAGAAAGCCATTCATTCTGGTTTTTTCTAACATAGTGGGGGCAACTATGGGTTAAAACGATATATTTAAAGATATATAGAATTTATATATATATATATATATATATATATATAAATTTAAAGATGACTAGAAGAATATGAATTTCTAACACATAAAAGTGGCTAATAGGGTTGGGGAGATGGCTCAGTGGTTAAAAATGCATACTGCTCCTGCAGAGGACCCAAGTTCAGTTCCCAACACCCACAATGTGCAGCTCACAATCCATTGTAACACAGCTCCGTGGGATCCAGCATCCTCCTCTACCTGCGTGGATGGACACCTGTACTTATGTGCACATACCCACACATACATATAATTTAAAATTAAATCTTACTGTTTGGAGAAATGGAGTTTCTTACTCTACCTTGATTATGCATGTGGTATATGCACATCAAATTACCATAATCTACCCCATGTGATGTACAGACATTACAGCTCAATAAAAGCAGATTTCTTAAGAGGAGACTCGGCCCTTCTGAATGCACAAGCTGTTACTACATTTCACTTTGGACTCCCTTCCCTTGAGTGATGTTCTCTTACCTCTCCAACTCCTCCTTACTTCTTACCATCTGAAAACTCAATTTCCCTGGCTTTCTGCAGCTTATTCACAGAACGAAAACACAAATCTACTCCCTAAATTGCTATTCTTTGCTTCATCTCAAAGTGCTTACTAGAAATGCCTTCTGTTTTACTGCTTCAGAATGCTCTCCCGCCCTTGTGACAGGTTTGACTCTCCAAACATTTCCACTTCCCTTCCTGCACTGCAATGGATGTCATACGCCTGTCAATTTTCCAAGAGGAGTTCAGATTATAGTCAACTCTTGAAGTTACTTCCAGGAAATTCAACAAACCGGCACATATCACATGCCAGTTTCACTCTAGGCCAGGTGCTAAATGCTGTATTTCGAGGGTGGCTTGGAGCCTGGTGACTTTTCTACAAAGGGAGAGCATAAAAACATGCTTGATGTGCTTCTTATGAAAAGCCCCAATGTCGATGAGCTGTTCTTTCACTCGGGTCTCAACTCGCTCAAGGCTTTACAGAATTTCAGGCTTCTATGAGTATCATACATTTCAATGTTTCACTACAAATCAACATTTCCTCCTGTTAATCTCTTCTCTTGTATTAGTTTTTGCCTCAGTACAATTCTATTTACCTAAACTTTTACATAGTGTGTGACCCAGGTCCAGTGTGATAAACAGAAGGAACTTGTTATGCATAGAATAAATCCAGGTCGCTTTGCAGTTGTGATGCCTTTACCAGTACGGTTATTGGTCTTTACCAGAGTCTGGGTTGTGTGAGAGAGGGCCTGGGAGCTGTGTCCTAATTCTAACTCAATCAGGGCAGGGCTCACAGCACAACATTTACCCCAGTGAAGCCAACTCATCACATTTGTGAAATGTGATAAAATAAACAAACAAACAGACAAACAAAAAACTTGCCTTATATTTACAGAATTGTGCTCAATATAAGATCAAGTAATTGTGTGAGTATTTACAATAATGTTGATGGCTGCTATATCTATCCAAGGGTTGGCTAGTACTGGCCATTATTTCAAACACCTGGTGTGAATCAACTTATTTGAGCCTCTAGCAAAGCTGGTCACTATTATTTTCCTCTCACTGATGAGGAAACTGGAACGCAGATGATTGGATTATGTGAGCCAGTGTGAACAATTCCAGGAAGCAGGAAGGTTAAGGCTTGAACTCAGGCTGACTCATGTGACTGAGCAGAGCATTTACACTCAGGTCTCCTCTTCCCTCCCCCCAACCCCAAATAAAAAAGATTCAAATACTGCTGCAGAACCCTAGAAGGTAGTGTTTGTTAAACAAACAGGATTTTGGCTAGTCTTCACACTAATCTCCAGTTCCAGACTGTGTTCCAGAAAGCATGTTTTCCCCTCCAACTTAATTTAATTACACGTGAAGCTATTCTGATAGCCATCCGTCACTATTACATTTTCCATGGCAGCTGTCAGGCAGAGAGAAAATCTTCGTGGTAAAGCAATTGACTCGATCCCCCTCAAGGCATGTTCAGACGGCTAACAGGCCCTCTCCTGTGACTGGGCCTCTTGCTCCAGCTGTTGCCTTTGCAGTCAGGCTTGGTATACTTTCCAGACTTCATCTTCTCGGCTTTTCTGCCAGTTGTTAACCACTTCCTGTTTCTTTAAACCTGCTGCGCTGCACAGCTGGCCTCAGCCTCCGTGCTGTCTCCCTCTTGGCGGCTCATATGCAGTTCTTATTTCTGCCCACCCCCGTATGTGTGTGGTGTTCATGTGTGTGGGCACACGTGTGTATGGATGTGCCTGTGATCACTCTCCTCTTTATATACTGATGCAGAGCCTCTCACCGGAACCCAGATTTGGCTAGTCTAGCCAGCCAGCTCTCCCTGGGGGACCCCGGGCTCTACCTAAGAAGAGCTAGGATCTCAGGTTGGCACTTGTGTGGGGACTGGAGATCAAAGTTAGGTCCCCATGCTTACATAACAAACACATCACCCCAACTCTGGATCCTCATTCTTATTTACGTCACTATGGTCTATACCATGATCATTCATTCATCTGCTGTTTCACCACACTTTGGGTCTTCCCGAAACAGGAATCTAGGCAGTGTCACCCCAATTTTGCATGGTGCCAGATGAGTAGCTACCCATGCTGTGGTGTTTAATGTCGTTTGAGACAGCTGCCATTAAGAATATTGACATCGCCTGGCGGTGGTGGTGCACGCCTTTAATCCCAGCACTCGGGAGGCAGAGCCAGGCGGATCTCTGTGAGTTCGAGGCCAGCCTGGGCTACCAAGTGAGTTCCAGGAAAGGCGCAAAGCTACACAGAGAAACCCTGTCTCGAACCCCCCCCCCCCAAAAAAAATATTGATATAATGACTCCTGAATATGGTAAGAAATCTTAAG
The DNA here is from genome assembly GCF_949786415.1 of Peromyscus eremicus. NCBI lineage: Eukaryota > Metazoa > Chordata > Mammalia > Rodentia > Cricetidae > Peromyscus > Peromyscus eremicus. The sequence continues at coordinate 103,640,164 of NC_081417.1, forward strand.
TCTAGGAAAATCGTGGGTGTTACTGCCAAGGAAAGCTTTTCTCTACACTTGGAAGATTAAACATATTTAAAGACTCAGGGGAAGAGTGGTCTGGAACATAAACCTCCATTCAAAAGACAGAACACTTTCTACTTTGAGTGGAATCGGGAAAGGACACTAGAGAACACGGAAGAAAGGGAGATATCCTTATTGTCCTGGTTCAGCTTTCCTCAACTGAGTCTCCTTCTCTCTCAAAGAACCAATGTGTGTAGAAGTTATCCTGAAAATCAGAAACATTCTGATAAGAAAGTGTTAGTTTCCCCCAAATCATAGCACGTTAAAGCTCGTAGGTGGTTAGGCATTTGAGGATCTGAGGGCTACATTCCCAGTGTGGTGCTTCACCACACCAACACTTGAGTTCTACACACATGCCAGGAGGCTGGGGTTCAAGGTTGTGTAAGTTTAGCCCCGCCAAAGTTTACCTCTGAGTGGGCTACTATACAGGGGTCATAGTGCTGGATGGATCTGTCCTGTGTATCCGGGGAAAGTACACAGTGCTGGTGTTTGGATGCAATCCTCACAGATGTCTAAAATTATGTTACGTGAGATAATAGTGATGAATCACAGAGGAAAGTCTTTAAAGTGACATTTCAGCCATAGTGAAATAATGTCCAAACGGGAGGCATCTTTTCAACAGTCACACGAATACACTGGTCAAGTTGGTGATGGTACCTAAGAAGCCTTGGCTAAGGAGCTCACCCCCTCACCCCCTAGTTTCCTTAACTCCAAAGTAATAATGGCAACCATAGCATCATAGTCGGGAAGGAGTTTGGCATATTCTCCAGAGACATAGACTAATAGGATCTAGAGTCAAGTGTTGTATAACAACATTATATTCATGGCAGATCACATGTATAACCGAGTCCTGATGAGATTCTTACCAAGTGTGCTGTAGGCATTTTGGTTTGTATACGTATACTCTTTTACATTACAAAACAATGAAATTGCACAGCATTATATTTTTCAAGGCTATTTAGAGATCTTTGAAAGGGAATTGGTTTACTTCAATATGGAGGTTCAGAAATCCCACCACAGGCTGTCTTGAGGACAAGGAGAAGCTGCTATGTGTTCAGTTCAACTCTGAGGGCTGAGATTAAAAAAAAAGTCCAGGATTAAAGACCAAGGCCGGAACTGGAGAGCAGGAGGTAGAGTCAATGTGTGGACAGTGCTAGACGAAGGCCAAGAAGAGGTGGAAGCTCAGAGAGCCTGATACATTGACATCTATGGGCAGAAGAGAAAGGGCATCCTAGATGCAGAAAGGGGGAAATAATTTGCTTTGCCTCTATGTGTTCAGTCCATTTGGGTCCCCAGATGATTGGATGGTGCCCACCCACACTGAGGGCTGGTTTTCATCACCATACCAATTCACATACCAATGTCCTCCAAAAAGAACCTCACAGAAACACAAGTGGGTCTAATCAAAACTAGATCACTTGTGTTTTCCTTTCAACAAAAAACAATTGGGCTCAGCACCTAAGGAAGTAGAGAATAGATAATGCTATCCATCAGGAATCTCTTCAGTCAGGTGCTGTGGGATGTTCTGTATGGCAAATGTGTTGCTAATTAGTCAATAAATAAAACACTGATTGGCCATTGGCTAGGCAGGAAGTGTAGGTGGGACAAGGAGAATAAAACTGGGAAGTGGAAGGCTGAGTCAGAGAGACACTGCCAGCCGCCACCATGACAAGCTGCATGTGAAGATCCTGGTAAGCCACGAGCCATGTGGCAAGGGATAGGTTTATGGAAATGAATTAATTTAAGCTATAAGAACAGTTAGCAAGAAGCCTGCCACAGCCATACAGTTTGTAACCAATATAAGTCTCTGTGTTTACTTGGTCGGGTCTGAGTGGCTATGGGACTGGCAGGTGAGAGAGATTTGCCCTGACTGTGGGCCAGGCAGGAAAACTCTAGCTACAGTCAGGATGTCACAAATCATCACTACGACAAGCGTGTGTGCACATGCATATGCGTGTGCAAATTCACACATTAGTATGGTAGCTGTAACACTCTTTCAACATAAATTTAATAAACTATTCATTAAACTGATTTATAAGTATGGCACATCCATTTTAGAGCTCAAATAGTTTTACTGTTAACCAATGGAATTTGACATGCTACCAAACACACACACACACTGTGGTAGTTTGAATGTAATTGGCCCGCATAAGCTCACGGGGAGCAGCATTATTAGGAGGTGTGGTCTTCTTGGAGTAGTTATGGCATTGTTGGAGGAAGTGCGTCACTCTGGGGGTGGGCTTTGGGGTCTCATATATGCTCAAGCCATACCCAGTGTCACAGACCACTTCCTGTGGCCTGTGGGTCAAGATGTAGGACTCTCAGCTCCATCTCCAGAACCGTGTATGCCTGCATGCTGCCATGTCCCACCATTATGATAATAGAATGAACAACTGAACTGTAAGCCACCCAATTAAATGTTTTCCTTTATAAGAGTTTCAGTGGTCATGGTGTCTCTTCATAGCAATAGAAACTCTAACACACACACACACACACACACACACACACACACACACCGACATTATCTTATCCAGAGTAGTCAGAGTACAATGAAAATTGTCCATCTCAAAACAAATGGCAACTTCCTTATTAAATAAATAGGTGGTGGCTGACTGCTTCTTTACATCTTAAGTTTTAAGGGCAAGTAATGGAATGCCATTTTCTTGAATTAGCTTTCAATGTAATTTTTGGTAGGAGGTTTGACATTCATGTTTTGCTCAATAATTATTTTCACAGCCTTCTTACCAAGTGTAAAGGGATGGTATTATTTCTCCAGCTTTAGACTTTTGAAAACTAAGTCACAGAGGGACGGCCTTTGAAATCAGGTGACATTTGGCTATCTGAAGCTGGTGCTTACATGAGCTAGACTGTGAAGACAAGTGACGCTCAGGCCTTCTCACTTCTCTCCTTGCTTCAGGAATCATTCACTGGGTTCCAAACTTCAACTCAAGTACGTTTAGGACCATGCACCTGGATTTTAATCAGCTCTCTCAGGAGAAAACAGATCTTAAGTGCTGTACCTCCCTTGTTATCCAATATCCAAGGCTGGATTTCTGACTGTTGCTATGGATGCCTTTCTAGTTTAGTAAAATTTTCTAATGCATATATCCCCAGTCGTTATAGGCTAGAATAACCAAGGAAGCATTCTGAAATAATGTTTTTCAAAAGACCAATTTATATCTACTTTGATTTTTCTACTTTTTAAATTGTATTCTAGTTATTACATTCTATAAGTCACACAGGGCATGCATTCTCTATGAAATGCACAGGCAAGGACAGAGATTCCAGGGGCTTGAAATGTCCTTGAGGTCTTTTTGAAGCCATAATGGCCTTTTATGTGAAAGAAAAGACTTTTGTATCTTGGTTTAGCAAAGAAAACAGGTGGAACCACAAAACCTAAAAGACCATGCACATGTATGTGCCTGCAAACACACACACACACACACACACACACACACACACACACACACACACCCCTTACTGCCACTAACCATCTATTATTACTTTCAGGTGCATAATCTCTGAGTAGGAGGCTTTTAAAAATTATATTCCTTGCCACTAAAATTAAGGTCATGCTTTAGTTAGGGCTCTGTGGCTAGGAGAAAACACCATGACCAAAAACTGGGAAGAAAATGGTTTTAATTAGGTTTATGTATCTTGGGTCACTGTCCAGAAGCCAATGCAGGAACCTGGAGGCCAGGAACTGATCTGAAGCCATGGAAGAACATTGCTTACTGGCTTGCTCCTCATGGCTTACTCAGCCTGCTTTCTTATATAGACCAGGAGCATCTGCTCACAGGTGGCACCAACCCCTGTAGGTGGATCCTCTGCATCAATTGTTGCTCAAGAAAATGCCCACAGACTTGCCTACAGGCAACTTGATGGAGGGATTTTCTCAATTGAGATTCCTCTTCCCAGATGACTCTAGCTTGTGTCAAGTTGACAAAAAAAAAAAAAAAAAAAAAACTCAAAAATGCTTGTTTTTGTGGAGATTATGCCTACTGGGGGAAGATTAGGGGAAAAACAAATTACTAAAATTCCCGTTTTCCAGATGGCAATAAATGGGGCAACAGCCTAGACAAAGTGTTGTGCAGAGGGAATGACCAGCAAATGCTTAATAGAAAGGTCTGTTTCTAGGCTAAATAGTTAGATAAATGTTTTTATGGAGGTGATGTTTGTACAAAGAATGAACCAAGATAGCTTCAGAAAACTACCTTCTCCCATGTCTTTCCTTTTACCCAGGAATTCTTGGGACTGTAGAATCGGGTAGTCCAAAGTGACAGTGACTGGCTGTGTGTACTATTGAAATCTAAGTTAATTAGAAGTTAATTTTGAAGTCAATTCCTGTCCCACTAGGCACACTTAAAGTGCTCAATAGTCATGTGATTACTGTCTATAATATCAGGCCGGGCAGTTAAAACTCCATCCTCTGGGGAGACAGTAACAAGGTCCACCCATTCTCCTAAGATTCCAAGGACAAATGCAGATATGATTCTACCAAAGCTCATTCTGGGGAACCAATGTGTTTACTGGGCTTCCTTACAGAGCACAGGTGAGGGGGTGCCTTACAGGAGTATGGGTGCTGCTTTTCAACAGGCAGCACCAGGAAAGCTTTTACCCAGAAGGGATGATGGCTTCTCTGTAGCAGCATAGATGGAGCCCTGCCCCTCAAGTCCTCCTAACTCTATATACTCTAGCCACTCCCCAAGGTAGCATACAATTAAGACAGTGTTTCACACAATGAGTGGTAGGCAGCATTTGAGTACTCAGGGGAGGGCTTTGTGACCCTCCTTACCTTTCCATCTCGGGGAGTGTAAACAGTCAACAAGCCCAACTAGAATAATAATCTTTTTGCAAGTGGGCACTGATGAATTCCCCAAAATGGCAGTTGTTAGGCTTGGAAAACGGTCACATACAGCAAGCAACAAAAACCATTCAAGTGTTACAGAAAGTGCTATTGGCCAGCAGCCTATCTGGGAGGAATTATTTAGCATTTAAGCATCAGTAACTTAGGTTCAAGAGCTAATTTACAGGGAAGCATATGGTACTATGACTTAGTCAAACATTTCAGAATAATACCGGAGATGAATAGCAACCTTTTAAAAATATTTCTGCATTTGCAACTCAAGCCTCACCCATAGAAATGTATACATATAATTGTAAACAACTGGCTTTCTTTGTGAAAGTAAATGGCCCTGTAATTTTGTTCCCACTCAGTGACTCTCCCTACTGAAAGATGATAAACGGTGTTGGTGGCGGCCCTGGTTACCGGCTTTGGTCATCGTGCAGAAAGGTCACAGTCACAACAGAACCCAGTATTAGTTTCAGAGCTTTATTAGGAGGAAGAGGGGTGGGAGTGAGGGTGCAGGAGAACCAGGCCTGGGAAGGAGCCCCTACAGAGAGTAGGGAGAAAGATGGTGAGGTGGGGGGAGAGAGAGCAGAACAGAGAGAGAGAGGGAGAGAGAGAGAGAGAGGGAGAGAGAGAGAGAGAGAGGGAGGGAGGGAGGGAGGGAGGGAGAGAGAGAGAGGGAGTGTGGGATTTGTGTCCGGCTTTTTAAGGGTTCCCTGTGAACATGCACAGGCGGCCTTACAGAGCTACACCATGCAGGCACTGATTTCGTGACCATGCCGCGCACATGTAGTCCCCAGGGCACATTGACGACATAAGACACAAGGCCCTTTGCTTAACTCCTGAACTGAGCATGTGTGGTCATGCAGCAGGAGCACAGCAGAATCCTAACATTCCAGACTTTTTGCTTATTTTAAAAAATAGTGAGTGAACAGGAACAGGGGTGTTGTTTCTCCTGGAAACTTAAGTTAGTGCTCAATTGCACCTAGAAACACAAAAATAATTTTTAAAAACCTTAAACAACTGTGATGATATTGAGAATATTGTCTCAAGCTACAAACACCAAACAAACAAAAAATGAAAACAAAAACGAAAACCATGTAATGCAGATCGACAATTCATTACTTACGACTCAAGTGGGAGATTTAGCCAGGAATGTGGTGACAGGATGTCTAGGAAGGGTGTGAACATCTTCAGGACTGTTTAGTAGAGTTGGGAGCCCAGCATCCTGGGAGTCCCACCCCGTCATTTTACTAGGTATGATCTGAAAGTTTGTATTTGACCTGTTTCAATTCTACTCCCCATGGTGAGGGTACCTGAACCTCCAGGGAGGTGATTGGGTCCTGATGATGCAACCCTCATGGAGGGATTAAAAGGACTCCTGGTAGCTTGTGTGCTCTTTCTTCCTCTGGGGGACACAACAGAAGACCATCCCCCATAAGCAGGGAAGCAGGCCCTGACCAGAGGCTGAGCCTACAGATGCCTTGTCCTTAAACTTCTTTATAAAGCATCCAGTCTACCTTGATGATGCAGTCCAAGCTGACCAAGGCAGCAGCTCCCCCACTTCTCCTTCTCTGCCAGCATCTTTGTTTCCAGCCTTCCTCTGTTCTCCTTCTCTCAGGGAATAACACAAAACACTCGATTATCAGATGGGCAAGCTCAGGATCTGGAAAGGAGCCAGCACAACGGCTTGTTCCTGCTTCCCCTGATATTCGCCTCCCCCTAGCCCCACCAACTTCTGGACTCCCTGGGAACATGACAATTATTCAACCACAGCCACTGCCTTCTTTATTGGGCTGTTTGTCCTGTTGCTAACCTGGTGCTTTTAAATGATGTTTTTTTTTTTTTTTCTTTCTGGATGGTGAGAGGACCCTAAGACAGTTTGAGGTTAATATTGTTTGTCAAATAAAATAGTCAAAAGAACACTCTTGGAGCAAAGCCAAACAAATCATGAAAATAAGAGATACTGATTATAAAATCTAAAGAACATGCTTAATTTTAAAATATTTTATGTAAATGAAGATCATCAAATAGTGTTTCAATAATAAAGTAAGTTATAAGAATATTTAACTGTGATAACAATAATCTTATTAATGCACAAAGTTGAAAATACCCCAAGTCATCAGAAATAAATAAGAAGCTGCCCAGACATATCAAACTGATTTGAGGAGCCACTGACTCTCATCTTGGTCCTGGAGGCTTCTTGTGAGCTGTTCACTAAAAAGAAGACATCTCTGCAATGACAATCTCCCAGGCACATTTGCTAGATTTCTGTTCTTGAAAGTAGTCATGGGCCCCTTGGAAGGAATGTTTTGTCCAAGATTGCTTTTTTCCACTGGTGAGGAAGCATGACCCTGCTGCTGTATTTCCAGCTCCAAGCATGTCTTCAAATCTGGTCTCCACTTGCAGGTAAAGTGCCTCAAGGAGAAGACTGCCAATGCTGAGTTCCTCCCAAGGAGTCTGGAGCACATAGGCTGAAGATGTTTGCTTTAGCACTTCTGGGCTGGCTGTGAGGGTGCCTTCCTTTGGAAACTGCAGAGTTTTGGAAACCTGGAGGAATCTGAAGTTGCCCCTGGCCTTTAGATTTCATAGAGGACATTTCCCCACTAGGTTTCCAAAGTCTAAGGTCTCCCAGTCGCCTTTGGTCCTTTGAAAGTGGTGGTGGAGAAGGAGTTCCAGGGAAGGAGCAGAGTAGAGGCCCACCCTAGCAAGCTCCACTGGGTCCTGTAGACCCTTCCAGGACTGACTCTGCCTGGGAGAAAGAGTTTGGGTGTGCATCATCTGTGTTGAGTAAATCCCACAGTCTCCAAATTTACATTTTGTTGAGAGCTTTGTTTTTAGAGTAACATTTCCCAAACCTCCTTTCTCATGATCTTTAATGCTTTTTATTTACCACTTTTCAATCATTGACAAAAACTTCAAAGTGTTTTTAGACGACATATATGTTTATTTTTAAAATTATTGGGATATGGCTTAACAAGTATAGATAGGTACTTGCTACCAAGCTTGATAACTTGACTTTGTTCCCTGGGCCCCATGTGGTGGAAAAGAGAAAGACTCATATTAAGTCCATTCCTGGCTTCTCTCAATCTCAATCATTGATATTTTCCAATTTCTGTAAATCATTTAAGACAGAGCCTCACACACTCTCAGTTTTCAATGACTGTCAACCGTTCCTTTGTTGACCAAGAACTGTCATAGAGAGCCTCTGGGCTGGCTGTAATGATTCCTCGGAGTGTATGAATTAATGAATTAATTGTCAATAGTCCCCATACCTCCCTTTGTTTTATGGCTGTTTGACCACATGAAGGACACTGTTCTAAATACTAGGGGTTTAAAAGCAACAACAAACACAGAGATGCACTTGTTGCTTCCATTTTCATAACTTCAAATATACTTCTATGTCCATGACAAACTTAGAGTCCCAAATCCTGACTTGAAATATACCTTCCCTGGGCAGGAAAACAGGGCAATACTAGAGTGACCATCAGTCTTGTAGCTGAAAGGTGCTCAAAGAAGAAAGGGTAGGTATGGCTCAGTGCTGCCGTGAAACACTTGTTCTAGACAGACACCATAGTGTTTGTCATAAAGGTCACAACTTCTCAGATAATGGTAGAGAAAGGGGAACATGCTTGGATTAGAGTGTAGGCTCTTATAGATTTCTTGGCTTTGAATCATTAATAATTGCATGACCTTGGAAAATTGTTCAATCTCTGCACCAATTTCCTGATCTCTGGGGTGAGGCTAACAATATTATATATGGTTGTTACAATGATTTCTAATCAATGATTGGTATGGAGGAAGCAGGTAACCAATGTTTGTTATTATCACAGTCATCATGACCATTATCAGCATCATCAGCATCTTTATTTTCTAGGGAAAAGATAGCCAACTGCCTCTGTAATAGACACCCTCCCCGCCCCCTTGAATTTTCTCCTCGAAAGGGAAAGAATATTGTAGAGACCTATAGGCAAATGAGTATGCAACCTATCAAGATATTGTTTTAAGTGTTTCTTTGAGATGCAGTGCTTTATAATTCATTTAACAATGGAAGATATGTAAGTGGACCATGAACACCCATTGAGAGAGAAAGGAATAACTAAAGTATGTGGTTGGAGGGAGGCACATTTACTGAGAACAAATTATACTGTAAAAGTAATAGCAGCCCAAATTTTCTAAAAGAGAAAGCTGGTCGTAGTGAGAAAAAATGTAAAAGAAAACCTATGTAGCATTGAAGGTAATAATCATTCCCCATGTTTGCATTCATACAATGCGACACAAAAGTATAGTGTTTCTATGTATTATTTTTATACCAACTTAATATGGACTATCTCATTCGGCAGGTGAGGAAAGTGAATATTAGAAAGGTTGGCAAATGTACTCCGATCACATATGTGGCAGACAAAATGTCACCAGGTGAAGGAGTTTCAAGGACGGAGGACACTGCTGTAACCTTGAGCAAACAAGTTTCATTCTCAATCAATTGGGATTACTCTTCTGAATTAAGAAGGATTCTGGGGAACTGAAGTGCTTCCCCATAAAATATTTAGATACGAGTCTTCTTTGTTTTGCACAAATAAAGCAGGATTTCACACTGGAGGGTAAGGGAAGATTCAAAAGAAAGCCAGGGAAAGGTGACTGTGAGCCTTAGAGACTTCCAGATTCCTCCTGTTTTTACAACCCTTTTCCTCCTCCCCACCCCAGAATATTTCCAGGACAGAAAACAGCAGCAGAGTGTCCTAATTGAACTTCCATGGTCCTAGGGAAGTCCTACAACCCACTAAGGTCTGACTTTGTGAGGAAAAAAACCAAACCAAACAACAACAACAAACCCCACACCGAGTAAGAGGATCATATCTTTGTGACTGGGTGTGAGAATTCACGAATGTAAACAGGAAAGTGTTGTCTCAGGATCCTGAAGCAGGCAGTTCTAAGTGCAGGGCCAGTCAGCACCTGCCGCTTCATGAGTGAAGAGGGTGGGCGAACCGTCTCTTTGTGCGCTGACTGTCCTCACTGGTCCTGTGGTATGTGCGCTTGCCTCTGCTTAGCTTACAATGGAAAACCACTTCCCCTCTCTGTGGCCCTGAAAATCACAACCACATGCTGTTCCAGTCTCCCCTCTCAGTTTTATTTTCCAGGTCTTAGCTCATAATTGCCCTCCGGGTTTCTGAAATGGTCAGGGAATGTTTTCAATTGAAACAAGGGTTCCTGCCAGAAGGAAAGAACATGAAAACACGAGTCTTCGTCTCGTATTTGGTAAATCCCCTACTTTCCATTTGAGTTCAGAATTTGGAGGTTAAATTACAAAAGCACTTTCAAGTACTGTTTTTTTTTTAAATCTGTGTGTATCTAAAATCACAGGCAATCTTTGAATGAGCCTGAGTATTTAAATTGTTTACATGCAATTTATTGAGAAAAAAACTTTTGAATGGAAATGGACAGTCTATCAAAACAAACACATTAATTCACTGCTTATCTATTATTATGAAATGAAAAGCTCCTTCCATTAGATTACTACACAGTGTGGTCACGGCTAACCTTTTTAAAGTAAGTTGTTCTTTCCAATGAGAAGAAAAGATGACTCCAGTTTTGTCTATTAAGAAGTCCTTTGCTGTACCCAGGAAACGTGATGGTGTTGAACCATCCGTTTTGCTCATCAGTCCACTAATTCTCATTTATCAGCAACATGTCTCTCTCAGTGTTTAACAAAACTTTGGTTTTCTTGGTCTCAGTCTTATACATTATCTCTTCCCAGGGCTTACTGTTTGAGCTGAGGTAAGTAACTGCTGGGACCAATGGTTCTCAGAACTCACCTTTGTCAAAAAGTCCTTTGTACCAAGAGACTTAAGGGTAATCGCTCATTTGGTTAATTGGAAAAGGTCGACCATTTTATTATCCTTCTTTCAAGGAGGAAGAAAAGTGAAGAAATTTGTTCAAGGTCATATGATTTATTAGTGTTTGAGAGAAGACTCAAATACATACTTTTCACTTTCCTTAAAGCCAGAAATTCTGTTGGAGGTCTATACAAAACAATAGAAAAGCCTTTTACATCCAATTATAATCTTAAAGAGAGAAAGGAACCAGATAAGATATTAAATCTTGGAGTAAGAGATGTTAAACTCATGTACAACGGAGCCTTTGCAAAACCCACATGAGTCCCTGAGGAGTCTTGGAGAGCAATTTACCCACACCAGTTAGTACTGAAAAGTGAAAAGTACTGAAACCTCCTGAGTCCCAATGTAGTCAGTTCTCCAATAATGATAAAGGTTTATGAGTGGGTAATTATGTTTTAAGGCTTCATTGAAGTATGAAATACTACCATTATGTGATTCTCAGAAATTAAATCAAAGCTTATATCAAGTAGAGCTCATTTTCATGTTCTCAGGGACATGGAGTCATAAATGGACCACCAGGCACCAGGGCTGAGGACTCAGAACTGAGATTAGAGTCAGTGGATTTCAGCCTTAAGATTGAGATTGCTTTAGTATTATTAAACGATTATAAAAATCATCACGTGCTACTGAATGTGTTAATCATTCAGAAAATATACACAAAAAACAATTGAATCCTAAATCTCAGATACAATTTCTTTATAATTTTGCCATTTGGGTTTAAAAATTCTAAGCTTTATTCAATTCATATTTATAGATATTTTCTTATGAACTAGGTTTACAGCATACATATTATTTGCAAATGTATCTTTGGCACTTAGTGTCTTGGCTATTGCTGTGGGATGGTCTGTATGTCAAGTGTGTTGCTGATTGGTCAATAAATAAATCACTGATTGGCCAGTGGCTAGGCAGGAAGTATAGGCAGGACAAGGAGGAGAATAAAGCTGGGAAGTGAAAGGCTGAGTCAGAGAGACACTGTCAGACGCCACCACCAGGACAAGCAGCATGTGAAGATGCCGGTAAGCCACGAGCCAAGTGGCAAGGTATAGATTTATAGAAATGGATTAATTTAAGCTTTAAGAACAGTTAGCAAGAAGCCTGCCACGGCCATACAGTTTGTAACCAATATAAGTCTCTGTGTTTACTTGGTTGAGTCTGAGCGGCTGTGGGACTGGCAGGTGAGAGAGATTTGTCCTGACTGTGGGCCAGGCAGAAAAACTCTAGCTACAGGCTATGGAGTAATTTCCAAGTACATACAGGAGATATAGTGATTGTGTGTATGATGTATGTGTTTATGGTGTGTGTGTATGTGTGTGTGTGTGTGTGTGTGTGTGTGTGTGTGTGTATGTGTGTGTGGAGTGTTCAGGTGTGTTGTTGTTCATGTTTGGGCTGCATGTTTAGCAACCAGGGTTGACACTGGGTATCACTCTATTTCCAGCTTATTTTTGTTGTTTATGTTTTTAAAAGTTGTTTTTCACATACCTCATTTTTTGAGACAAGGTCTCTCACTGAAGCTGGAGCTTAATGAGTTGGGTAGGCAGACTGGCCAGTGGAATCCCTTCAGTTCTGTGTTTACAGGCATGCAACTCCACACCCAGACTTGATGTGGGTGCCGGGGATCCAAATTCAGCTCCTCCGTAGCAAGCGCTTACTGGCTCCACCATCTCCCAGCTTTGTTTCTCATGGGTGTAAAATGTTCCAACTTGAAACCTTAACAAAAATAAAATTTATATTCCCCGACTGTGACTATTATAAACTCTTACTACTAGACACCACTAACGTCTTTTCAAAATTTGTTCAACAATTTCCTTAGCAGAAAATTACAGAACAGGCTGGCCAAATCGAAAGGAACAAACAGTTTTGACCTGCCATTGCCTTCCACACTCATATCATTTACTAAACATTTGAGCATCTCAAATCATACAACCTGGACCCTATATCATTGTGTACAATGCCTGTTTCTCCCTTCGTGGTCATTCCCGTGAGGATCATCACAACCTGTCCTCAGAGGAAGATGAATGAATGGGCATTGCTTAGTCACATGTAAAATAGTTGCTTGCTGTGAACATTTTAACTGATCTTCAAAACTTTGAGATAAAATTTGAAATTTTAACTGCTGAATTTGAACCTTAAGTTAATGAATGGAGAGGTACTTTGAGGAAAGCAGGATTCTGGAGATCCAGAACCTGGGAACAGCTGAACGGGTTGCCTTTTCCAGTATATGCTGGTGACAATCACAGACTTAGGGGGTTCTCACCAAGTCTAAGACCATCATAGTTCCAGCTTTTGTCAGTTCATGTGAATTTTTGAACTTTGAATAATTAGTGTTTGTTTAAAATATCTTTATGGGCACTGGAAAAACAGTTTAGACATTAAGAGTGCTTACTGTTCCCTCAGAGGATCCAAGTTCAGTTCCCAGCACCTGCATCACACAGATTACAAGGAACTGCCTATGTATCCAGCTTCTTGTGATCTAATTCTCTCTTCTGGCCTCTGAGGGCATCTGCATGCATATGTGAGTACACACATGTGGAACACACACACACACACACACACACACACACACACACTAAGTAAGAGGAAGATTATTGGCCATCTTGAGTCCCAAACGCCTCCTCTCCTGTAGTGCCCTTTTCTCTGGGGGTATTCTCTTCCTGTTCTGTAGCTCCGTTGCTCCAAAAAGCCAGTTTTACTTCCAAGGCACACAGAGATAATCAGAAAATCTGGTCAGTTCTCTTGGGCCCATCTGGCATTTCTTTTTACTATTGTAAACTGATAGCATGAGTAAGCTAGCTGTCTAGCTCTTCCTCCTGCAGAGCTTAGTTATACTGGTAATCACGTAGTAACCACTGCAGGACCTCCCCGTTCCTCCGGAACTAGACAGACTAGACATTACAATAAAAGGACGTTCTTCACTGTGACCTCCCCCACTGTTTGTGTGTGTGAACATCCAATTATCTTTATCAGCCATCGAAGCCCCACACTACTACAAACCTAGACTTCCAGTGCTGAAGTTTTTAAGTGTCATTCACAATCACCCACTGTATTCATGACACAGCCTGGAAGTGTGGATGACTGAGTTTAGAGAGATGTGCTGTCAGCCACACAGACGCCCTCAAAGTATTTTTGCCCATCTGCTGTGGAAGTCTGTTACCATCCTAGATCCCTCTAGCTCTCAGGCACACTTCCTGTAACAATCACTTTGAAGTTACAGGCAATTCCACTCTCCCAACAAATCCCATTTTCACATACCAGGTTGATGCTGAGTTTCCATTGTTTTTAGCTGAAAGATCCTGAAGGTAGCTCCTGAAATCCCCACCTGTCTGTGTAGGGCATATGGGCTGATGGATGGGAACAAGGAAGGCCCAGTCAAGCTGAGGAAGAGAAGCCCAGTTGTTATGCTCAAATCAGGCTGGCCACTGAGGTTATGTGTCTATTCTACCAGCTAGCAGATTGCAGTCTTGGGTGCTGGGGAGGGTTTGGCTCCACTGTCTGTGCTTCGGCAGCTCTCTCATACCTCTGTGACTGCACTTACCTTGTCCTCTTACTGCTCATTTTCACCCCTAAGTCAAGGCTCCCTGAGGACAAGCTCACGCCTCTCATGTTCTGAACGCTGTAAACTGTCCAGTACACATGTATAGAATGATAGGTACATAGAAACACAGAGAGGGAAGGGATTCTCTGCTACCATCCATTGTGAGTATATTCAAAACGCAGTCTCCCCTCATGAACTAGAGTTACTAGACAATGACTATCTGGAGCAACCAAATGTTGGCATAAATCCGAAACTTGTTTCTCGTCTTTCCCCAACACTTAAAGAAAATACCAGATTTATAGTGCACAGATCTCTAACGTGAACTGCGGCTTGTCTATTTCCTGATGTTTCAAGGCTGTGCTGACAGCTGTGATTTAAAGGACACTGTGACTCAGAGGTGTAGTCCTGGGTTAGTCATGTGGCCAAGGGGTGACGTGCACCTGGCCAAGAACTGTTACATCATCTGAGAACCTTATTCCCATGTGAATGACTTGGGGACGTTTATGAAAGAGATTTCCTTCTATTTTGGCTTTGTTGTAAGTGAGATCACTGATGGCCCACTCGCTGGAGGCAAAATCCATTTTGTGTACAAGCAGGTGAGTGACCGTTTAATGTGAAGGTCGTATGCCATCCGGCAAAGGTGCCACATAGAGGCGGCCTCTTCCCAGTTCACTCAGGACAACCAGTTGGAACTGTGAGCCTTCTCTAAGTCCTTCCACCATCACTTTCTTTTTGGATTACCCCTGATCAAATAAAAAAATGAGGGATGAAATTAAAGAAGAGGAGAGAGAGAGAAGAGAGAGGGGCCATCATGAGAGGCTTTAGACTTGGTGAAGGTGTCTCTGGTAAGTAAGGTGCTATAGTTACCACTGCTCGACAGTCCACTATCCTTACTCTAAGCCTTTAGAAGGCCTTTGGCTCTGCAATTCCTAAGTACTTAGTCTAAGGATTGTCTATGTTTTTCTTTTCCTAAGTTCAGACCAGAGACGGAATATAAAAGAGGAGAATGAACAAGGCTGGTAACGACCCCTTCTAAAGATGGGAGAGTTTCTGTGTTGCCGTGTGTGTGTGTGTGTGTGTGTGTGTGTGTGTGTGTGTGTGTACATACATGTGGGTTTTCACATGGCTGTATTACCAGGGGATAGGGAGTAAGGTCAGACTGGAAGTCCAAGGTGGGGCCCGGAACCTACTGAGTTTCCCAGCGGGAGGCTGTTTGGGCAGCAACATCTGTGGAGTGAGAAGAAATGGTGAGCTCATTGAACATGGAGTCCAAAGATGGGAGTCTGGGTCATTTTCTCATTTGACAAATATTTGTGATACCCATGAACACTGTATTTTATTGCTTAAATAATGGAATTATCACACTGCTGTTCTGAACTACACAGAATAGGCTAACTGGGCTAACCTGGATTTTGTAAAAATTCTACTTTGGCAGAGAGGTGTGGTATTTTGTGATAGACAGCCCTGTATTCCATCAAGAGAATAATCAATAATAATTTCCCAAAGAGATGAAGGGGGTGCTACCATTTATTGAGCATCTATTACATGCCAGGCACTGTTTTGGAACAATCTGCACAAGTAGCAGGTGCAATATGTGACTGTCCACTGCCCTCTCCTTCCATATACTTCCCAAGCCAACAGGAACTTGGGGTGAAACTAAAGGTTTAAGATGAAGCAATTTGGGAGAAAGAAAAAACAAAACCTTTCAATCAGAGAAACCACTAGAAGATGGCTCAGAAAGCTTGAGCTCTTTGGGTTTAGCAAATTCAATTTGGCTACAAAAAATAAAAAATGAATTTAGATAAATAGAAAGAAAATGAATCCCTCAAGTAGACCACATTTATTATTTTAAGGGTGTGGTTTAGAGCCAATATTAAGCTACGGGACTCAAAGCTATGTCAGAGTTTAAGGAAGATCATGTTGCATCCTGCAGGGGGAGAAGCTAATGGCACAGCCCCTCCTCTGTGTGGCCTGTCTTTCCTCAGTGGGTGCCAAGATTCACACATGCCCAACAGAGACCAGTTGGTCCCAAGCCAGCTCATCAAATCTCTTCTTGAGTTTTAAGCTATTTATAAAGTTTACAGCAAACATGACAGAGGAGACGGTTTTTTAGCATCGTTTGAAGATCTCTGCGGTACTCAAGTTGTTTGTTTTTCAAAATGAAGCCTAACTGGTGTCACTGCAGCATTTGCAGGAGGGTTGATGTTGTCTGAGCTCCAGCTTCCTGCTGCTGCAGATGGAGGAAGCTGAGGTGACGGGAGGAGACTCTCACGACAAAACCAAACAGAAGAGTGGACACACAAAGTGAGGTCTAGGAGAGAAGACGCGCGGCGCGGGGTGGGGGGTGGGGTGGGGGGGTACCTCATCTCCTCCTGTGCCGTTGGGTGAATTATCTGCTCATCATCATATCCTGAAGCTTGAGCCCCCAATACTTCACAACTTCGACCTGTGGAAATAGGGTTGTCAAAGATAACAGGATTAGTCATGCTGAAGGAGAGTGAGCCAAGATGACTACTACCCTTGTATAAAGGGAGAGATTGGGGACACATACACACAGGGAGAATCACGATGGAGGCAGAGAGAGTTAGGAGAGAGATATTAAAGATCTTCACAGCCTCTGAGGGAGCCAACCCTTCTAACACCTGCTCTTGGGTATTCTTCTCCTAAGACTGTGAGGCAGGACATTTCTGCTTTGCTATGCTACTCAACTTGCGGCACTTTGTTACAGTAGCTCTAGAAATCGGATTCACCATCCCCAGATTTCACCAGCATTGGATGTATGCATGTATGAGATGGGACATTAGGCAGGACTGTCTCGGCCCTGTTAGGCATGAAGAGTATACATCCTATGTAGTCAGTTGAATGTTTGACAATATCCTCCATGGCAGTTGCTTGGAAAACAATTTAAATACAATTGAAGCAATGTTCTGTGATGGTCTAAACTTCACATTTGCAGGAAAGATGTTAATCTATGTTAACCTCCACAAGTGACTTCTTATGGCTAGAAAGTTCTGGAAGGTCTCTGCTGGAGAGGACCTTCTTGAAGGTTCTGGGAACACTGAAATTATTCATTAGTAGCATCAACTGTTGCTTCTGATCTGATCAAGAACTATGCTTTCAACCCCTTCAAACATTGGCCATGTAAGAGTAGAAACACTGGATGTGTGTGTGTGTGTGTGTGTGTGTGTGTGTGTGTGTGTGTATGTGTGTGTGTGAAAAGCGAAGCTCAGATGAAGGCTGAGAGACTTACAGAGACCTGATCCAGTGATAACATGCCCACAAACTCACCCTCAGTCCTGCTTCGGGCCACCAAATCACTAACCCAGACTCTCAGCATCCTCTCCATTTCCCAGTCTCACCCTTCTTCCATCTATCCCCTCCAGCTGTGACCAGAGGTTCCTGTCCACAGGAAGGTATGACCATGCCACTTAAAAACCCAGCTTGCTAGTCCCCCGGCATGCACCCCAGCTTAAATTTTCAAGCTCCCACTCTTACCCAGGCCCTGCTTTCTTGTAGCAACGTACTTCATGACTTTTCCTGAATAGACTATGGTGTTCTTTGCCCCTTTCATTTCATTTTAAAACGTTAGTATGGCTTCAAGTCCAAGTTCAAATCTTACCTTTATAAAGTCTCTTCAGATCTTATCAGAGAGATGGGGTCAGGCTCTCAGCTGGGTTTCTGCAGGAAATTGTTCATTGTTAGAATGACATTTATCAAGTTATCAACTTCAGATCTACACATCTGTTTCCTTGTGGAAAGAGGCTTCTTTAGCAGAGTGTCTGTATCCGCTTGGCTGTGTGAGCTCAGGGCTGAGACAGCATTTGGCACCACTGAACTAAGGAAACACTGGTTGAATTTCACTGGATAACAAAGCTATGTGCTTCCACTATGTATTGTTGGAATAGAAATGAGAGGACAGTTAACAAGGGAGCCCTAGTTATCTTCCTTTAGGGATTCCACTGAACCCTGATTAAAACATTCGGTAGGAGAGGGCCAAAGGTTGCCTCTAACTTTGGTTAGTGCACAAGCCTCAGCTCATGGAAGAGGGGCAAGGAATGGCCCAGCCAGGCATGAGTGAACCCCTCTCTGTACTTTGAAAGGTAGGCCTATGGAAAACATAGAACTTAGGGTGAAGGAAAAACATTTTGGTTATGGTAAAAGATGGGTCATTGCCTAGGTACATAGGTTTCTAGATTACTCACACACACACCCTTACTAATTTCAGACTCAGATAATGTAAACACGCCGCGAGGTTCATCTGCTTCAGACACAGTGAAACAGTATTTTCAGGCATGGGTCTTTTCCTCTGCTGCCCTTTGGGCTGGCTATCTTTAATCGGGGCCACTATAGAAGGAAGGGCACCACCTAGAGGCCAGCCAACCAAGCACAGGCTGCAAACTCTGTGTCGTTAGACTCAATGCTGGGCACACAATGCCTTCACCACCCTAGCAAGATGACTTTGGCCTATCACTACTATGTCCTATTTTGGGGACAGATGTCTATTCTTTATTAGTGTTTGTGGGCATGAGATGCCAATATTGTCAGGGGGCCAGCCCAGGAAAACGTCCACTCCCAGAGTTAGGGGTCCACCTGATTCTCACGGGATGAGGTGCTGGCCTTGATGCTGATGGGCAGAAACAGATTTCTAGGACCGCATGAAAAGTGCCAAACCCAATTCAGACACATTACCAGAGATCAGTGAGGACTGCTTCTCCTTGTTGCTCATGCTCCTCCTCCCATCCGAGCCCATCCTTTATCTACCTTTGTCTTGACGTTTCAGACACTTGAAATAATCAGCCTTGCTTTTTAAGTAGCTGCATATCAAGATTGGAATTTTAGGAACGCATTATGCATGTTTGTCGTCACAGATGCTCAATACACAAATACTGTCCCAACATCTACAGCTTTGGTAAAGTGACATTCGTGTAGATTCCATTGTGACATCAGTTATTCATCAGCAACCTGATTGCTCGGGACTTGATTTCAGAAAGAATGTTCCAGAGAGCACACCTAACTAGTGTTAAGACATTCCATAATCTTTATTCGCTTTGAGGTTAAACATTAGGCATCTTCTATCAGCTCTGTGCTGGATCAAGTCAGACAGCCGACTGGCCTGGCACAGCACGCCTGAAGAGCTTGGGGTAGTATTACTTCCAGCTTACATAATGTATCCAATATGATCCAGTTAGCAAGTGGCTAAGCCCACACTCGCTCTCAGGTTTGTGTTACCATATACTCTGGGCTTTGGCCACACAGTATACCCGCCTTTTTTTTTTTTTTTTTTGATATTTGAACCTTTAAAGTCATAGTTTCTAATCCATGCATTTAGATTAGTAGGCTATTTTCTGCTTTGAAAATTGTTTTAAAAAATGTTTAAAAAAACATTTTTCCTACAAAAAATGAAATGAGCTAATCAGTTAAAAAGTGAAGGGAAAAAAAATGCGCTGTGTCTCTCTATGGGGCAATGCAGCCCGCTTTCATTTTTTAACATTCCTATGAGATAACGAAAGCAGCGTGGGTCAGACATAGAAAGGAAACTGCACGCAGGGGTTTCATGCTTGTGCAGGATAAAACTGGAGTGGTTGAAAGAAGGAAATGCAGTCAGCCAGGGCCGTGATGACTCAGTGTGGACTCAACCCAGGACCTTCAGGGCAGATGCTATCTGAGACTGGGAAGGGGCAGAATGAGGTGGGAATTTCTGGTTATTCTCTCTAACCAGAGGTTCCTTCTGAACGGGTAGAAACAGCCCTTTCTGTGATGGGCCCCAACAGGCCCCTAGAGGTTAGTGCAACTCTTGGCACAAAGCCAGGGGCTGTAATACTCCAGTGTGAGCCGCAAGGCAGTAGACTTCCTACCCTATCTCCTCAACTGTGACGTTAATGCTCTGTAGTTGAATAAACGTAACAGTTGACTGGGTAGTAGACAGTAGCAGAATGTGATGTCTGGTTCCAGCCCTGCCTGTGCTTTCTGCCAGCCTGTGCAGCCCTGCTGGTCCTCACCGAGCCTCCCACGGTTTCCTTATGGGCAAGGATTCCTCAAAGCGTGTGAGGCAGATTACATAAGATGGTCTATCTGCCACCCTCTTTTATGTCATGTAGGTTAGTTTTTCTTTCTAGAATTTTGTACAAATAGCTTGGAACCGAGTTGACTCCTTTTGGACCACCTTCCTTTTTAAAAAAATCGTAGTCTGTCTTTTCAAATTCCATATAATGTATTTTGATCACACTTACACCTCTAACTCCTCTCAGATCCCACTGCCCTGCCACCCAATTCCATGTCCTTTTTTTTTTTTTTTAACCCACTATGTTCAGTTTATGCTGCACACACACTCTTGGGCATGTGGCCATCCCTGCAGCGTGGTCAACCCACTAGCTGAACCACCTTTTTATATTCAACGTGATTACAGATTCATTATTGCAGCTACACCTATTGATGATTCATGTTTTTATTTTATTTTATTTTTCCTATTTATCAGGAAAAATAAAATAAAAATTCATTGTATGGATCTATTTATTCGTCCATTTGTAATATGTGGTCTATCCATTCTTAGCTTCAGACAACTATAAAACTCCTGGAATATTTATGTACAAGTCTCTGTATAGATACAATATTTATTTGGGAGTAGACTTGTTGAATCAGATGTTTGGTATATTGCACCTTTTTTAAGAAACTCGAAAATGGCTTTCCAAAGCAGCTTGTGGTTCTTATTTGGGGGACAGTGAATCAGAGTGGCAGGTACTGCATATTCTTGTCAATGTTTGATTCTTCTTTCCACCCTGGCCGTTATAGTCTGCAGCGGTGTATTGTGGGTTAGGCTGAGTGAACTGGGCCTGATCAATGATTTAACCATGGCAGCCTCTTGTTCTACTTACCAAGCGTCTCTGGGCGAAGCACAGGTTCCAAAGTTTGCTCATCTTTTAGTGGGTCACGATGCTTTCTTACCACTGAGTTCTTGGTTTTGTTTTGTTGTTTTGTTTTTTTTTTTTTTGAGACGGGCCTTCTCTGTAACAGCTCTGAATCACTGAGTTTCGAGAGGCGTTTGTCAGCTATATGAGTCTGTTCTGTCTTTTCATTTTGGAGTGGACTGCATTTGTTTGAAACTAGTTAGTCACAGGGGAACATGATTTAAACTGTGTTTGGGGGCATTCTCAGAGCACTCACACAGGGATTTGTGAAACAGCAGGGGTTTCAAACGCGGTAACTGAAGCAGAATGTGCTGAATGGAGAGAGCTGTTTGGTGGGAACCAGATTCTGGAGTACTCTTCATCAAATCAATTAATGACTTAATTAACTCGATCCTATTAATTAGGAGAAAGCTGTATGGTACCTCTAGTCCAGCACTGGTGTTTGCTTACAACTGCTAATTCTAGAGGATTTAAGATAGTTAAACCGATGTTTTCAAAACAACCTGGAGAAGGAAAGGATTTAGGAAAGAGTTTGTTTTGTAAGCTGTAACAGAGAATGTTACAATGTAGAGGAAATGTCTGTGATGGGAGAGGGTGTAGCTCTGACCAACTCTCAACTGCTAGCTACCTTGGCATTTCTTACCATCAGTGAGAAAAGACGGAAGTCCAAAATGGTTAGGACCTTGCCGTCTCTCCCCGGCAAATCTCCCTGGCTTCACACACACAGATGCAGCCAGGATGAGCTGGGCTGTCCTCAGGAGAGAAGTGACCACAGCAGGCCCTCCTGGTGGAACGGGCCACTTCACATGCTTTTCTAGCCTGCCCACCCCAAGTCTCCAAGCATGTCTTCACCATAACCGTGTACTTACTGGATTCTCACGTATCTTATGTGATGGAGGCACCACGTACATACATTAGCCGTTTTGTTGGCCTATTTTCTAACTATTGAATTTTTCAGAGTATTTAAAAATATATATGGATGCAATCTTTTATCAGATAGGTCATTGGCAAATATTTTCTCTCACTCCATGGCACATTCCTCATTTTCTTAAAACATTTTATGAATAAAGCCACAATCAGCTGTCAGGTGGGTGCCTGGAAAGGCTTAATGCCACTTTAACATCTAAATATCAATTTTTATATTAGCTACAGAAAAGACAATACAAACATGTGCTTAGGTGTCTCTGTGTCTACATGTCTACACTGCCCATGTGTCTAGGCAACACTTCTATATGTACATGTAGCCCATTGCTTCTGAAGATCCCTGCACTTACTTTTGAGCTTGAGAAGGCTGCCCTGCTAACCCACATCTGTAGAAACAATGTCTTCATGCTTTAGTTGGAGGCCTGAGGTAGCAGAAGGCAAAGGGAGAACTGGAACTCTGTCACTGCTCAGCCTTCTGTCTGGTCACCCCACTCTGCTCTTCTCTCCATACCGTGTGACACATGTCCCTGGATACTTTCTGTGGTTCATACCCTGAAATTCTGCACACGTGGGGTTTTGAGTAGTTTTGTTTTGAGACAGGGTCTCACAATGTCACCGTGGCTGGCCCCCATGCCCAGTTTGAATAGCTACTGGAGGACTGGAGGAGATGACAGAGAAGGTCCTGACATCAGTGTACACAATGTCAAGTTTCGAGTGAGACTTCTGTTTCAAGCGCCTGTTCTGAAGAGTCTGGTTTGTCTCCATCAGGAAGTTGTCTGACTTACTTCAGGGAGCATCATGTGTTTAGGCAATTTGTGGGGTTATTTCCTCTGTCTCTCTTCTCAGAACAAATTAATACCCCAAAGATGTTATCTTAAACCATTCTATGTTTCTGTCACATAATACCCAAGAGTGAGTAATTTGTAAATAATAGAGGTTTCTTTTGGCCCCAAGTCCTGGAGGCTGGGCAGCTTAAGATCAGGCAGCCACATCTCAGACTTGAGTCTCACAATGGCAAGCAGAAGAGAAGAGAGGTGTGCACATGGAAAATGGTTCTGAACTTCTACTGTACCTGACCCACACCTTCAAGAAACACGTTAATTCACACATGGGTGCTCCGCACCTTATGAGTCAAACAACACATCTTACCTGTTAACACAGCTGCACTGAGGAGATGAAGTCCCATTCATACAGACACAAGTGTTCTGAGAACACTAAAACCACCACATAGATGCTTTCCTGTCTTTGTGTCGCTACACTCAAAACGTCTAGATTCACTCCTCTATATTAAGTCTCTGTAGGTATTTCTCTAGAGTATTATCCTCATGAGTGTTCTGGTGACAGTGAAAGTGATATTACTTTCCCATAGCTTCCATGCACACTTGCCTGCTTAGCATATCCAGAAGCCACCCTTTAGGTTAGGGTTCTTTTGAGGATTTTCACTCATTCTCCACTGGTCCTGGACACATGCTAGGCATTCTGGATAGCCAGTAAGCTCAGCCAGGACTGTATTTTAAATTATGCAGAAACAGCTTTTCCCTGTTTATCTGTATGGCTCAGGGAAGACAGCAAGTTCACCCCTGGCTGAGCCGTTTGCTGTTCTAGACACTGCTTTGCCTGTGCATTCCTGTATGCTGAACTTGTACTTGACTCCCAGGCAGAAGGGAGCCTTGTTAAAGAAGAGCTTCTGGGAGGGCCGGGGTGGGATATTGCAGGAAGCAAAAACTGTATTTTCAGGGCACTTCACTGTTTGGGGCCCATGGGGCAGGCCTGCTGTGATGACCCTTCTTGGTTTCGCCCTTTTGAGTCAAGAAGCCCTGTTCTGTCAACACAGTAGTAGCTTGTCCCCTGACAATGTTCTTCTATTGAAAGCTCTTTTAGATGGAGCTCTCAGAGTTTTGTAATACTATCAGTAATAACTCCCATGATTCTTCACGTTGCATTGCCTCTGGAAAAGTCTCCACTTGTTAGCAATAAGAACTTGGAGCAGTTACTAGACCTTTTTGAAACTTAGTTTTCTGCCTGCCCTGGAACATGAAGTAACAGAACTATTTCTACCCAAGAGGCAAGAGGGGTCAAATCAATTGTGCCCATAGGTGCTCTGCACAGTGCCCATTTCATCAGGGTCTCTCAAGATGTAGCTGCTGCACGTGGTAAGAAGAGTCATAAAAACCCAAGTTCTAAAAGGTTGGGAACAGGGGCAAAACCCTAGCCAGTTGGCACATGCTGGCCAGGTATCAGAGGGGTTCCTTAAAAGCTTGACTTTTCTCAGGACAGTTGGAGAAATTGCTGTCCTCCATCTCCCCTGAATGCCCCTTTCTCTTATACTTTCTTGCTTCCCACTTAGAGACCAGACTTGATTTGATCCATTCATCTTGGATTTGGCTAGGAGAGTATGCCACTTTAGAGCTGCAGAGCAAAGGGAAGCCAGAAGGACAAAGGCAGGGTTCTGTGTGAACAGAGTTGAGGGGCCAGGAGCAGATAATTCTGAAAGGTAAATGGAGGACAAGACTATTCAGGTTTTTAGGGTACAGAAGGGTCTTCTCTCTCTTTGATATCTTTCCCTGGAAATAGGTATCTTCACTTTCCTGAGAAATCACGAGGAGCAAAGTAAAGGCACTTAATAGATTCCAGAGGGTGCTTGGGGCTTCTCAGTCATAGGCTTGGAGGCCCATACACATTTTATAAATCTGCTGGAGCAGATACTCCTCTGATAGCAAAAGTTTTTGGGTAAATACAACAGCTGACATGTTCCTTTGGCTACCCCAATGCCCAGCCAGGTTCTAATTTTATATTAAGCACAGAGCCCCAAGAATAGAGTAGAAGCATAGGGCACTCCAGGTTCTGGCTCCAGAACAACCTGCCTGCCACTTCCTTTTTCAATCCCACAGCAGGTGATGCCACAGTCATTTCCCTAGAAGCTTTAGGTCCCCCATTATCTCTTACCTTGTGTAACGCATGTGGATTCCTTTGATTTTGAATTCCTCAAAGGCAAGAGCCAGAAACTACACTACTTTTTAGGAGAGCTTTACAAAGAACACTTCGTAAAGGGTGTCCAGCAATTATTAACATAGGTGGCTATATAAATCAGTAGAAATTAAATTGCCATATTGACTTTTTATCATAAATATTTTATTTTCCTAGGTTAAAAATTTAAATAAAGAGTAGAAAATAATTTAAGTTATAAATTAATAAAATTTCAAAGTCTTTCTTTGACCTTTCAAATGCAGTCCATTCACTACCAGTCACAGAGCAAGCACTGGTGCTTAAAGGTCGCCTGCAACCATGGTCCAGTCTCAGAGGCATCAGCTGACAGGTCTTCAGTTCTGGTAGACGTTAGTAAGTCTTTTAATGATGGGAAAGTTCCTGAGGATTTCTGCTCGAACCACCATCCAGGCGCAGCTGCTGTACCCCTTGTCTTTAAGGTACCTTTGCACCTTCCAGTAATAGCTCTTCAAGCGTGGAATTGTTGCAAAGTGAGTCAAACTCTCATTCTCCGGCATTTCCTTTAGGATTTTCTCCAGAAGGTCCATCTGCTCATGAAGTTTACCCAAGAAGCTCTTGATGATGGTCTCATTCCACCCAGTGCTGGAGGAATTGCTTCTGAAGACCTCAAAGATATTCTGGAGCATCTCTTGGATGACGAAGGCAGTGTCTTTCTTCTTCATCTGCCCAGGGTGCATCACCTCCATGGGGATCTTGAAGTCCATTCTGTAGTTGAGGCAGAGCTGTCGATCCAGCTGTTTCAGGAGCTCCTGACATGCTGAATTGCTTTGTCTGAGCTCAAGCCACTTGTAGTTGATTGAGAGGGCTGTGGGGAGAAACCCCAGCAGGAATGCAGCTTGGAGGATCCACCTGTTGGTCATGACGGAAGCTGGGCTGGTGCTGGCTGCTACCTGCAAGATGAGGCAAAGGCCACCAAAGGCTGCGAGTGAGAATGTTCTTCCTCCATGGCCTGGGCTTTTTATAAGGAATGGACCTCTGCTTCAGAGGGATTTCCCACTTTCAGTTCTCCCTTTCAGTTTTCCTTTGTCACTCTTATTGTTCTAACAGCTTCTAATATGCATTTTATTTAAGCCCCCACCGATTGTATATACTATACATTAGGTTAAAATAGATACAAACTGTAAGGATCTCTAAACCCTTATAAAGTTTCACTAATTGCTGAAGCAAAGGAAGAGAAATAAATACTCAGGAGAGAACAAAGGAAAGCAGACAGCCCTGAAGACAAAAGAACTCTCAAACAGCCAAGGTGTCCACGGAAAAGCCAGGCAGAGTAGCAGCTCATTTGGGCGGGCACGGCTCCTGCCCACTGAAACGGTGGGCTGGTGGGAGAGCACCTCAGTGAGCTCCAAGGGGGCTTACAAGAGTGTAATGCAGGAGAAACTCCATTTCAACAAGCCATAGCTTCCCTTTGGGAGAGGGCCTCACACCCTGGAAAAACTGCTCAAAGTGGGATCCAATTTGAGCAGTGGAGAAACAAAGAGATCAGGGAAAGAAGGTCTGTGGGGTGGGCAACTGAGAGAAGTGGCCGCGTTGCCCTGCACTTCACCAAAGCAACAGAAGAGGGAGCTCTGGGAAGTGAGAAAAACCACCCTGGTCCTTTTCTAAAGGAAGCGGGGGAGGGGAGAAGGAGCTGCCGCGGGAGAGTACTGATACAGGAGCAAATCCAGATTAGCAGCACAGTGTCTCTACAATAAAGAAAATATTCCGAATCACATGCACACAACACAGATCACTGAGAGCTCTCATCCAAGAGCTTGGTGTAGTAAGGAATTATTTAGAATAGCATAAACCAGAGGAGAGGTTCTAAAAATGAAGGAAGTAAGCAGAAATAAAATAAAAAAAAATAGGCTTGGTTGAATTAGATGCAGTCACAAAGATGAGTTCTTTGGGAGCAATCTCTATTGGGGAAAAATGTAGAATCTTTTGAAAAATATTAGCAGCTACAATCCAACAATACACAAACATCATTATATATTGACTAGGGGGAACGTGAGGTTTGTTCAATATTATAAGACACATAAAACACATGAAGTGGATTAGAAGGTCAAATGACCAAACTCCAGGAAATAAATCAAGGAATGTGAAAAATGACATTGAAACAAGGGGATCTATTGCATCAATATGTGAATCCCAAGGCATAAAGGAAAATACTGATAACATGACCGTAGACAAATTATACATTTCAGTGTGTCAGAGCCACCCAGAAAGTCAGAGGAAGAGCAGGGTCAGAACCATGCTGACGATCGACAACAAAAGGCATCATTTTCTTCCCTCTCCAAAAGGTCCCCAACAGAAAAATTTATAAGTGGCCAGAGACCAGGAAAAGAAGCTTGAGGGATTAATAAAGATGATATCTGTTCAATGTTACTGGGTTTAAAAGCATGTAAATCAAACAAGAAATGAGGTGGTCATTTTAATTTTATTAATTTTGAATGTATATTTATTTGGTGGGGGCAGGAATGGGGATGTGTGAGTGCCACATAAGCAGATGGGAAATCAGAGGACAACTTGTGGTTCTCTCTTTCTATCATGCAGGTTCCTGGAATCAAACTCAAGGCTCCGGGTCTAGTGCTAAGTGCCTCTACCCACTGAGCCATCTCACTGGCCACAGTAACCATTTTGAGTAACTGTATTTTCAAAGGGCACAGAACAGTGAAGCCATCAACTCAAAAGTTATACACTTTTTCAAAAATTTTAAGTACACAGATTTTGTTTTCCAAAACCAGCTGGAACAGAGATTCCTATTCTTCATGACTTTAAGTTCCCCCACTGAAAGGTAGGGGCCTGTATCTCCTCTTGGGTCTGGGCAGATTTTTTGTTTAAGAATGGATGATGATTTTGGAGGCTATATCAGAAAGGTGAATACAACTTCTACTTTGTTATCTGGGATTCTTACTCTTGTGGTTTTCAACCACATAATACAAACTATTAAGTAAGTAAGGCCAAACGAGCTGGCCTTGAAGGCACAGGCCTAGAGTCTCAGCACCTGAGTGGCCAAGGCAGGAGGATTGCAAGTTCAAAGCCAGTCTGGGCTCCACAGCAAATTTGAGACCAGCTGTGTTAGCCAATTTTATGTCAACTTGACACAAGCTCGAGTTATCTGAGAGAAGAGAACCTCAACTGAGAAAAAAACCTCCATAAGATCCAGCTGTAGGGTATTTTCTTAAATAATGATTGATGTGGGGAGGGCTCAGCCCATTGTGGGTGGTGCCATCCCTGGGCTGGAGGTCCAGGGTTCTATAAGAAAGCAGGCTGAGCAAGCCATGGGGAGCAAGCCAGTAAGCAGCACCTCTCCATGGCCATTACATCAGTTCCTGGCTCCAGGATCCTGCCCTGCTTGAGTTTCTGTCCTGACTTCCTTTGATGATGCACTGTGATGTGGAAGCATAAGCTGAATAAACAAACCCTTTCCTCCCCAAGCTGCTTAAGTCATGGTGTTTTATCACAGCAATAGTAACCCTAACTAAGACCAGCCAAGGCTACATGTGGAGACCCTGTTTAAAACAAACAAAAGAAACCCAATCAAGATCAGAGGAAACCATGTGGAAAGTGGTAACTTATTTCTAATTTTACAATTTTAAGAAATGAAATTGTTCCTTTAACGTGTCATACCACAGTAATGAGTTTACCCATGGCTGTCTTTGCAGAAGTGTGTGTGTGTGTGTGTGTGTGTGTGTGTGTGTGTGTGTGTGTATGTGTGTGTGTGTGTTTCACTTGTACAACAATGATAAATTCTCATTACAATATTTCTCCAGGAAAAAAAATAGATATCCATCTTTGGAAACTAGTTAAGTAATACTATATTACAAATAAAATGGAATACTATAGAGTCGTCTGAATGGACGGTTAGCTGATATGGGACTATGTCACAAACGTATTTAATGAAAAGAACAATGTGTAAACTAGTGGATAAAGTTTTACTTTTTATAGATTTTTTTATAAATTAATTTTTATAAATTAAGGTATATGTGCGTGTGTTGGTGTATGACTATGATGTTTTTCTGGCAAATACATCCAATCAAATAGCAATAGAAGTTATGAAGGGATAATGTGAAAAGGATTAAAGGAAACATCTTTCTCGCTTCACTTTGTACCCATAGACTTATTTGAATATGGGACTTGCTCCATGATAAGAAGGTATCTCGAGACAAGGCATCTTCATAATTTAATGCACTTTATTTGGGGTGATTTAAATGTGCTATTAGGCTTTAATTTTTCCATATTCCCATTTAAACATTTTCTCTCATGAACACACGTGTATCTTTAGATAATAGAGGTATACAAGAGCCTAGTATTCTATAGTTGTAGCAGAGAGCGACTTACTCTGTATTTTATAAAGAGCTAAAAAAGTCCCAACACGAAGGCATTACACACATCTCAGAGGTGGTATGGCAGTTTGGATGTTAAATGTTCTCCCAAAGATGCAATCTCCATGGAGGGCCCATTGGTAGAGTCTTTAGGAGACAAGGCCCAGTAAGAGGTCATTAGATCATTGAGGGGAGGGGGTTTGGCTGCCCGTTCCTCAGTTTGTATTCTGGCCACAATGCGATGTTTGCCAAAGCACTCCTTCAGGCCTTGCTGAGCTGCATCACAGCCTCGGAGCAACAGAACCGACCAGTAATGGACCTGAGAAGAAGAAACAAAACTTCCCTCTTTGCAAGTTCATTCTCTCAAGTATGCTTTGCAGTACTAGAATGCTAATACAGATGGAATTCTAATTACCTAGTTTGAATTATTACACACTCTGTACGATATGATTTCACAGTCTACCCCATAAATAAGTACAGATATTGTACATATATCAGTAAATCACTAAACACCCAGTTATACTGAAAAGCAAGGTATAGAAAGCACCCACAATACAGCCATACAAAGATACAGGGAGGAAAATAAGCAAGAGGAGGAATACCAGCAGTCCTTTTAACAGTCCTTTTGTTTGGCTTATAGATGGACCGGCTTTCCCTATGTTTGTGCATTGTGCAGTTTCCTAGCTTTTCACTGTTGAACGTGTATTCTTCTTAAATAGACTAACCTGTAGCAAAATGGAATCAACGAGCCTTAGCTTGTGAGTTTATTCTGCCCCTCCGATGGGTTGCATTCTCTTTCAGCCTTTTGGCGTTTGCATTCTAGCTCTTAGCAGAACTGCAGCTACTTCGTGATATTAGGAAAACTGCTCTCTGAAATGAATTTCTAAAACAGTGATTTTCCTCAAAACCAAAGCCATCTCTCTGCTGTTGCATTTGTACAATCTAGTGACATCAGTGAGTGATTCCTTAAGCCATAAGCTAGCTCTTTCCTTCTCTCTTTCTCTTCCTCTCTTCTTCCTCCTCCTTCCCTCTCGCTTCCTCTCCCCCCTCCCCTCCCCAAGCATTTTGTCTCTAGCCTGGAATACACAGGACACAAAGACTAATGCAAGGAGTTTCAGAAGTCACTCAAGGGACCTGGCCTACTTCCCTTAGCAAGGAAGAGACTTGCAAGCCCCTAGAGAGTTGCCTTCCCTTGGTCCGTGCGGTAGGTGGCCTCTGACCTTCCTCACTACGTGGCACTGGGAGGGCTCAGAGTCATCTGACGTCACAGGAGAGGCAGCGGTAGAGGTGGCATATTAGTTTCCATTTGGGGGGCACTCACTAGGCAGCATTCTCTGAAAAGCTCTCACAGTAAATATTTGAGAGCATTTAGTAATCCATGTTTTGTTACTAGAAAAATATCAGAGGCAGGTTAATTTTTACAAAGAAAAATGTTTGATTTAGTAGATAGTCAAGGTTCAGTGTCCCAAATTGAGTTGCTGTGTTGGTTTGGCCACAGCGTGGCTAGAGAAGGTAAAACTCTCCAAGGGATATTATGAAGTCAAATTTAGGATACTCGAAGGGTAATATATGTATCACTTACAACTACTATATAAAGAGTAAAATGAAAATGTTCAAAATGAAACTACAGGTACAAAATCTGTTCGTGAAAACATATATAAAAATAATATCATGGGGCTGGAGGGATGGCTCAGCAGTTAAGAGCACTGGCTGCTCTTCCAGAAGACCCAGGTTCAGTTCTCAGCACCAAAATGGCAACTCCCAACTGTCTCCAATTCCAGTTCCAGGGCATCTGACACCTTCTTCTGGCCTCCGCAGGTATTGCATGCACATGGGTCACAGGCATACATGCAGGTAAAGTGCTCATGTACATAAATTAAAAACAAAAGTCTTTAAAAATAAATTAAATAACATTATAAATAAAATGCAGTGTGGAACTACATGTGTCCAGTTTTTACGTATGATTGAATTAAGCTATTCCAAGGATAAAGTAGATTGTTGTAATTATATTTTATACTAGCTGTGGTGGTACATACCTCCAATCCCAGCATTTGGGAACCAGATGCAGGAGGATCAATTGAGCTTAAGAGTTCAAGGTTATCCTGGGCAATGTAGCATGAATGTCTTAAAAACAAAACAAAACAAAACAAAACAAAACAAAACAAAACAAAAACAAATAATCGGAACAGTGAGATGACTCAGGTACCTGCCATCAATCAAGCCTGACAACCTGAGTTTGATACCCAGGACCTATGTGATGGCCCAAGAGAACTGACTCCTGCAAGTTTTCCTTTGACCTCCACATGTAGGCTGTAATGTAGGCATGTCCCCAAATCACACATACATACATAATACATACATATGTACATAATATATACATACATACGTATGTACGTACATACATACATTTTAAAAGGAAATAAAATAAGAAAGTAATGTGGACTATTGGGGTCCAGCCCCTCGATAGCCTTTTCCCAGGGTCCGTGGAAGAATCTACAACCTCCTGATAATCTAATCTCAGACGAT
The DNA here is from genome assembly GCF_949786415.1 of Peromyscus eremicus. Lineage (NCBI taxonomy): Eukaryota > Metazoa > Chordata > Mammalia > Rodentia > Cricetidae > Peromyscus > Peromyscus eremicus. The sequence goes on from NC_081417.1 coordinate 103,672,161, forward strand.
ATGAAGTGAATCTACATACATGACACACTTTAGTCCATTCACTTTATTCTTCTGAGTCAGTTCTCTCTCTACCCAGCTTCTGTTCTGTTCTCGTGCCTAGCTCCTTTCTTGCCTGATTTCTCTCTACATTTATCTGGTGTTCCCTCTAAGTTCTATCTTAATTCCTTCATCTTAGTTCTGCCCCATCTACGTTCTCATCCATCTAGTTCTTTCCCGTCTTAGCTCCTCTCCCATCTCCTTCTTTCTCATCTTGTTCTTCCCCATCTGGCTCTTCCTCGTCCTCCGTCTCATTCTCCTAGTTCTCTCTTCTAGTCCTCCAATCCAGTTCTCTAGTTTTCTCTTCTTCCTCCAATCATTCCCCTCGAATCTTTAAGGTTACAGTTATATACCCATGCAATAGCAATGCTCTGGCTAAGGCAAGGTCACCAGGCTTGAATTCCCTCATGGTCAAAAGGAGAAGCAATAAGATCCACACAAAAGAGTAGTAAATGTCAGCCATCATCTGCAACCCAAAAGGGAAGTGGCTAGTGGAGAATGAATCAACTGAGGACTAAAGTCGGTTAATATCTGAGCAAAGGGGGTTTATGTGCTCAAACTACATTCTTAGAAGTGATTAGTTGAAATGTTAAGAACCTATATAGAACCTGTAAGTTACTAGGTGAGACTAGTTTCCTGGGTGAAAATAAAACTGCCTTCTTTTCTCCTTTGGTCCCCTTATCTGTCCAAACTATCTCAGCTCCTGCTGTTTTCTGGCAAGGCGGGGAAGAGCACTCGGTGGCTAGGCAATTTGGCTAGACAACTTCCATCACAGCTAGATGCACCTGGTAATTGTTAAAAGGAGATCTAAAACTAAAAATAAGATTTATAAAAGGAGAAAGTTAAGTTTAATTAGCACATCCGCCAGACCTTCTCAAACAGATCGTCTGGATGCTTAAATCTGTTCTTAAGAGTCTGTGAGGTATGTCAGATGAGATACTTTCGTCTGTCCAGGGATGGTCCTGGCCGGATGCTGCTAATCATAATTACAGAAAGGCCTGAAATTAGGGATTTTGGCTGTGTCTGTTGTGAGTACAGTTGGAGAAAATTATACAAATACATTAGTTGTAGAGGGGAAATTGTGCCCAATGAATGATGGAAAGTCTACAATAGCACACGAGGAATTCATAGCAGGAAACGGCTGATAATCAAAAGCTAATATCACCAAGACTCCTTGGGCCTCAGCTTTATCCTCTGGAAGAGTTTTAACCTTCCAGGTATAGCTTTGCCATAATCAACTGAATTCCTACTTCATATATTTTTTTTGTGGCCTGCAGCAAGTAATAATAGTAAAGGTATTGTTTTATGTAATTCTCATGATTACTACAGAGACAAATCTGTATTACCTAGATTAAAAAAAAGACAAAGGAATGAAATGCAGCATTAAAGTAAGTCACTGAAAAAATTGTGATAAGAGGAAGAAAAGAACAAAGAAAAAGTCCGTATCTACCAATATTCACTTTAAAATGAAATGGACTGAATTATCCAATTAAAAAGCAAAGCAGCATGGCTGAAAAGGTTTTTGAAGTACGTGTCTAAAAAACATATTCACTAAGAGCAATGGGAGAAGACATTCTCTCTATAAAGTAACCAGAAGAGAACACAGGTAGCCATATTACACAAGAAAACAGCTGGGTTTTAAATACACAGATCTACTGAGAGACATAGAAAATTCCTATACAGTGTTGAAGGGACAAATTCATCGAAAGTGTGTGCTCATTGTAAATTTATATGCACCAAACATCAGAGTCCTGTAAATAGAAAGGCTACAGTAGTAGATCTGAAGAGAAGATGGATGTCTACTTATAATAGGAGACTGGTCTATAGCATTTTGGACATTGTTAAGGAAAACAATAGTGAGGAGGAAAATTAATAGAGCTACAATCGTTATAATAATTAAAAATTTAAAATATTATTATACATAAAGATAACTCAGATAAATAATACAACATGTTGGATATGAGCTACCTTTTAGGATGAACTGAGTTAACATTCATTTTTCAGGACATTTCATCCCACAACAGAAGAATAAACAACGGACATAGAATATCTTCTGAAAAAAGCACATTTTAGGCCACAAAGTGGGTCTTAATAGTCTTAAGCAGACTGAAGTTGCAATCTCAAGCATCACTTCTAATGGTATAAAACTAGACGTTAATAGCAGAAGGGGACCAGGGAAGTACGTGGAAATCGAAGGGCAGTCTCCCATGCAGTCAATGAGTCAACAAAGAAATAAAAAAGGAAAGTAAAAAATGCCACACGTGGAAACAACATACCAAACTCATGAAATGTGGCAGCAAATGTACAAGAGAAGGGAGCATCTGAAACAATAAACTTAATTTGAAACTCCAAGGAGATAGAAAAAGAAGAATCAGTTAGTTCCATAGTTCTAGAGGAAAAAAGACAACAAAGATTGGAGCATAATACATGAAATAGAAACTCCAAAAAACAAGAGGAAAAAAAACAACCCAACAATCAGTTGGCATTATTTTGAAAAGATAAACAAGATGGACAACCTATGGGTTGAGTGTCTGAGAAAAAAAAAAAAAAGCTTCAAAAAAGGTGAACTCAGAAATAAAAGAGGAGGTATTTCAACTGATAACAGCAGTACAAAGGATCATGAGAAGACTGCTATGAAGAATGGAATCTGGCAAACAGCCAAAAATGAGATGGATTACATTTTGCAAACATTTTGTGACTCCAATCACAATCCAAAATCTCCCAGGATGGGGGCAGGGATTCCACAGAGAGTTAAATCGGGAACTCAGCACTTTTCAAGCCTTTCCAAATGCTGAAGAGGACAGAACACTTTCAATGTATTTTGTGAGGCTGAAACCAATGTGCTGGTTTGCTTCTCCATTGATGTGGTAAACACCATAACTAAAACCTGTTTGGGGGAAGGAAAGGATTTATTTGGTTTATAGTTTGTAGTCCACTAATGAGGGAAACCAAGGCAGGAACTCAAGAGGGGAGCCTGGAAGACTCTGACCATCCCACCCCAGTGGACTCTGACCATCCCACCCCGGTGGACTCTGACCATCCATCAAGTGGACTCTGACCATCCCACCTAGTGGACTGTGACCGCCCACCCTGGTGGACTCTGACTATCCCACCCCAGTGGTCTCTGACCGCCCACCCCAGTTCACTCTGACCATCCCATCCCAGTGGACTCTGACTATCCCACCCCAGTGGACTCTGACCACCCACCCCGGTGGACTCTGACCACCCATCAAGTGGACTCTGACCATCCCACCCATCAAGTGGACTCTGACCATCCCACCCCGGTGGACTCTGATCGCCCACCTAGTGGACTGTGACCACCCATTCCATCTAATAGGTGGAGATGGAGCAGTTTCTGTAAGTTCAGTCCTGCAGCACAACTTCTGTATTAGTCAGGATTCTCTAGAGTCAGAGAACTTATGGAATGAATCTATCTATCTATCTATCTATCTATCTATCTATGTACATAAGTATGTATATAAATAATATATATCTACATCTCCTTTTTTTTTCTTTATTAACTGCCTTTTCATAGCACAGAAAAACAAATGTAATGTTTTTCTGGAAAAGGTAGCAATCCTGTAGCATCTCCAAACTGCATGTGAAGAGAAACAATTGGGGACAAGAGTCAAAAAGGACAAGAAAGTGGGAAAAGCATGGAAATCAATACCCTCTGCGCTAACAGTGATAACTCTCCCCCAAATCCTGCTCACACTAGAAAATTTTGCTCAGCAACCCAGAGAGCCTGTGAAACCTGCGAACCACAATGACATCTTCTTCTTGTTCCACCTGCTCCCTTGGGGGCATTTGGGTTTTTTTTTTGTAGCCACAAGTCACAGCTGGTAGGGCGAGACAATCCAACTTTATCCTGGCTTCCCACCTGGCAGTAAATGCAGCCATGGTCTGCATGTTGATGGCTTCAGACACTTTCTGTTCTTCGTTTTTCCCCACAGCCAGGGACCTCTTGTCCTAAGCCTACCACCAGACTCAGCCTTTGGTTTCCCTCATCACCACCAGATCCAGCTGTTAATAGGCTACTTTGTTGTAGGCTCTGTCCAACCCTTCTACTGTTGGGGTTCAAGACGTGTTACCCCAAAGCTATCCCAACTTGGAAAACCACAGAAGAAAGTTTCCTTCTTTTCCATGTGTGACGACCATCAAGGAAATTTTCACTTTCCTCCCCTAAAGGCGGACAGAAGACACTCCACGGAGGAAAGCAACGAAAACAGGAAGACCCCAAGAGGAACGTCAACAGCGTGCTTGGCTGAGCCCACTCCTCTCCTACTTGCTTATCACTAGGTCACGCTGCCCACCTTGCCCAATCATCATGCTACATAAAACCTCAAAACCGTTTCCTTGAGTCTTTGACGCTTCATTCTTGTTTGTTTTGTTTTGTCAAGGCAAGGTTTCTCTGTGTAGCCCTGACTGCCCTGCAACTAGCTCTGTAGACCAGGCTGGCCTCACACTCAGAGATCTGACTGCCTCTGCCTCCTGAGTGCTGGGACCAAAGATGTGCACCATCATGCCCAGCTTGAACTTTTGTTTCTAAAGGTTCTCAAGTCACAGGACCTTGATTAAACTTTGCTTAATCTTTCCTTGTTAGTCCTTGTAGGGTGTTGGCCACAAACCTTGCAACTGGTTAAAACAAACAAACAAACAAACAAACAAACAAACAAACAAACCTTTTCTTCTCTCCTATAAACAAAAAGTGACCAGCGGGTGCCCAAGCCTGCATTCCTTCCCACAGTTGGGATGTTCCAATCAATGGATTAAGGACCCCAAGACACTGCTCACTCAGTGTCTTCCCCACATGCTTTCAGGACACTTGCTGGCTGCTGGGCTCTCCAGCCTGGTCCTGTCAGATGCCAGTTTGCCCTGAGCCTTGGTTTGCTCTTCCTCTGGCATAGCAGACAGTTCTCTGTGCACAGCTTACTTTTCACATTCACTGGCTAGTGATGGGTATAGGTACTCGCAAGTGTCAACTTGACAGGATGAATAAATGGCCAAGTATTACTTCTGGGTATTCTGTGAAGTGTTTTCAGAGGATGAGTTCGTGAAGTGAGTGGGAAGGATCGGAGGAGGCACCAATCAATTTGGTCCAGGTAGAACCAGAAGGACAAAGAGCGGGTCCTTTCCCCTCTTTACCGCTGCATTTGGACACTGCCTCTGAACACAACTGCAGGACACGCCAGCCCTTTCGACTCCATTGGCCTCTGGAGTTTTTAGCCTTTGTCATCTGATAAAATTAAACTCCAGTTTCTCTGGTTCTAAGGCTTCTAAACTTGGGCTGAGCTGTGCTCATGGCTTCCCCGGGGTCTTCAGCCTGCCGCTGGCTGGTCCTGTGATCTCTCAGCTACCATAATCACGTGTGATGATTCCTATAACAAAGCCGTTCCCCCTCCTTTCCCATATCTCTTTCTCTCCCTGAGTGAACAAGAAGCAGTTGAGCAATCGCTGAACAAGAAGCAACCCCTTTCCCTCTGCTGGCATGCACGCGCTGTTGTCCATTTCCTCTGGGAGCTCCTGGTCTCAGTTTCTGGCCTTCTACAGAGAAACAGCCGAAGCAACACTCTCTGCAGCACTAAACTTAGAACCCAGCCTAGGGATTTCATCACCGAGGGTTGCATGATGACCGAGCAGCGCAAGAATAGCAAAGGGGATGACGCAACAGGAGAAAAGGAAACCAAAAGGCAAGTTGTCTAACTGGATCTGAAGAACGGAGCGAGGATTCCCCCGCCCGTCTGGCTGAAAGGACTCTGGCAATCTTCTCAGAGCAGGGCAGTTTTTTTTTTCTTGCTGCCGTTCGCTACTCTAGCAAAAACTTTTAACTGCCTGAACACAGAGAAACAGGAAAGTGCTGAATAAGGTGTGGCCTTGTAACCATGCTGCATGTTGCCAAGAGCAATGGCATTATCTGTAACTCAGAAATTTTGGCAAAAAGCTTGGTGTAGGCATCTGGCAAATGGCTCTCTCTTCCTGTTCCTTGTGAGAAGTGAAGTGGGCCTTACAAAGTTCCTGACCAATTCTCTTGGGATGGCTTTGCTTCTGCTCATAATCCTAGAATATACTAATTGTCATGGCTAGTTCCAAAAGGAGAGCCGAGGTACACAGGACACGTACTAGCAGCCAGGTACTGTTCTGAGCAATTCACCTAAATAAAACAATTCTCACCACGGTTTTATGACGTAGTATTATGCAGTCATTTAAAATTTACAGCTAAGGAGACTGGCCGCACACAAATCTATCTCCTTTTCATGTGTTAAGTAAGACATTAAATGTAGCACTCTGGTTTTGGTTTCTAACAGGAACATTCAATACCTAGTAGGCTTCCCATCTTCCACTCCTAACCAAAGAAAGAAAATTTTGGTTTCATTCTAACCCTTATGTTTTACTCATCTCTTGTGGGGGACCAGCTTCCACTTTTTTTCCTCCCAGGGAGAAGAGATTTGAGGAGAGAGGGATAAGAGATTTAGATAGAAGGAGAGAGGGGAGAGAAAAAGACAGAAACACAGGACAGCCTCGGGAGGGCCTGGATCCTTATCCACCAGCCCTTACTATCTTTTCTAAAGGACTTTTCATAGGAATGCCAAGGGGTGGAGCAAAGACCTCCCCCTAGCACAGGCAAGTGCAGACCTTTCCAATCACCTAGTAGCCATGCACATGGTCAAACAAGCCTCTAATGCAGCTCTGCTGGGTAAAGCAAGCTCAGACCTCACTAGGAATCTTTGTGGGCCTCCACAATCTCTCTTTTTTATAGAACACCCACTTGCCAACTCTCAGGATTATCTCTTGCTAGCATACCCTCAAGCCCTCTTTCCACTGTCCCTCGCAAACTTCCATCAGTTCTAACGTGATGGATGTCTCCTCATTTTACTCCCTGTGCTGAGCCTAGGGGTCTTTGCGAATGTAATGATTCTGTTAGAAAATCTATCGTTCTGATCTGTAGGTTTATATTGTCTTTCTCTACCAGAAGGCCAGGCTATTTGAATCTGAACTCTCTGTCATTAGCACAGCAGTCCACCAGAGATGTGTGAGGGTTCCTGTTTCTCCACATTTTCATTGATATGTGTTTCCTCCTCACTTGGTTCTAGTTTTCTTAGTGGGTCTGAAGTGGTATCTCACTCTACTTTTGATAAGACTCTCCCTAGTGATGTCAATCAACATCCGATCACATCCTGTTTAAATGCTCCTGCCTGCATCTTTTATGTGTGTCTTCTGTTAGGTGCCATCCCCTCCCTGCCTCCCTCTTCTTCCTCCTCCTCCTCCTCCTCCTCCTCCTCCTCCTCCCCCTCCCCCCCTTCTCTTTCTTTAGATGCAGTCTCTCATTGACCTGGTACTTCCCAAGTAGGTCAGGCTGTCTGGTCGCTAAGCCCAGAGGTCTGCCTGTCTCTGCTTTCTTAGAGTCAGAATTATAAGCGCAGATGACCACACGGGGCTTTAAAAAATGTGGGTTCTGAGTTCAAAGAACTCAGGTCCTCATGCTTGTGAGAAACTCTACAGTACAGACTGCGCTATATCCCCAGTCCACCGCTTGTCTGTTTTTAAACTTGAGTTTTCCTTCTGGTTACCAGGTTCTAGCAGTGCCTCTGTTGAGTTCTGGATTCCCTTGTCAGATTTAGGATGTACACACATTTCTCTTCTCTAACTTGACCTTTCATTTTCTTGATAATAACCCTGGAGCACAAAAAGCATTTAATTATGATGCAGTCCCATTTATCTAGCGTTCTTTTTTTGTGTGTGTTGTTATTTAGACTTGTGATGTCATGGATAAAGATCTAAGTCCAAGATCAAGAAGTTTTCATGTAAGACTTTTATAAATTCAGCTCTTACTTTTAGATCTTTGACCCATTTTGATGATTTTTTGAAGGGGGGTGGAGTCTACCTTCGTTCTTTTGCATGTAAACAGCTGGCCGTCCTAGCCGCGGATTCGTTGAGAGATTGGGCTTTCCCAATCAAGCAGTCTATGCTTACAGTCAGGTGGCTGGCAGCGACACGGAGGCACAGGCAGGCTTGGTACACCAGCACTGGCAGGCTGAGTCAGGCTGTGTGTGTGAGGCAGGCTGAGCAAGACTTCACAGCATGACCCTGCCTCAGAACAAACAAATAAAAACAAGTAAAAAGCCTGGGTGACTCTAAGGGCCTGGGTTTACTTCTGGAGTTTGAGTTCTACTTCATGGGTTCATATGCACACCAACTTGGCTCTCGGTTTTCTATTTTGCTTCCACAGAGACTTTATATTTTCACATGAACTGTAAATGACTAGAAAATGTCCATTGACTTGACATTATAAGGAGTCTGAAGATCATTTTAGGGAGACGTCAATGAGTATCTAAGCAGTATTTTGTTTGCCAGTGAAAATGGGATCCTTTTTATTTGAATCTTCTTTAATATTCTCCAGCAATATTTTACAATTTTAGTGCACAAATCTCACACCTCTTTTTTTTGGCTAAACATAGTACCAAGTAATTTCTTTCTTTCTGTGTTATTGTGTATGGAACTTTCCTTAATTTCTCTTTTGGATTATTCATTGTTAGCACACAACTGATTTTGTTTGTTGGCCCTGTATGCTGCAATGTTTCTGACTTCATTTACTAGGTCCCAGTTTGTGTGTATACATACATACATACATGTGTGTGTACATGTATATGTTGTTTTAAGATAATGTCATGTGCAAATAGAGCTAGTTTTCTCTCTTCTTTCTCAATTTGGATGAATTGTCTCCTTAACTTTTTTTCAAGATAGTCAACTTCAAAAATCCAGATTATCATTTACCAGTCCTCATCCTTGGATTCTCTGCAGCCCCCTCTTGGTGAGTGACATTTTGCTTCCGGGTATCTTTTCTTTTAACAGGGGTTGACTGCAAAGTTTTGCCATATACTAATCACAAAGCTTTTCTGATTGCCTACTAGGAAAAGTACAACTTTTCTTGATTTTTTAAAAGGATATAATCTCTTGCCAAATTTAAGGAATATGAAGGATATGAAGCTCTTTCAGAACTACGAACGGATTCAGGTGTAATCACAGTTACTTTGATTGCAGAGGTCTCTTCTTCAGCTCGTATTTGAAATGTTTAGAACATCATGGAAGAAATGAGATACAGGAGCCAGACCATGGACAAAGGCTTACTTGACCTTCTTGCTTCAACTTTTCTCAAAATTCTCTAGAGGAACAAGACCAATAGAATGAATATGTGATTATACATAATTAGATTGACTTACATGTTATGGCCGGGGTAGCCCAGGGATGCCTACCTCACTCTAGAGAGGCCAAGAAGCTGCCAGGTTCCCAGCCTATGGTGTGGATGCCTCAGCAGTCCTGATCTGACATAATGGCTGGAGGGGTCCTGGAGAGCTGCTGGGCTTTGGGTCGAATTGGAAGCTGGCTTCTGATACCAATGAAGGGATGTAGCAGCGGCAGCAGTGAGGTAGATGAACTTGCCAACAAGTGAAGGCGAGCATGCCGAACCAAAGCTGCTTTCTTCTGTCTTTTATCAGGGCTGCCAACAGATTCTAAGAAAATCTCCCACGGTGGTTTGGCTTTTAATTGATCCTACATCCTGACAATCAAGATAAAGCATCACCTGACAATCAAGATAAAGCATCACCACTTTCTCCAGAGAACTTGTAACACTAAAATCCTAGGCGAGCACAGAAGACCAACCAGCTAAGGCAGTTGTAAGTGGAAAAGGCAACGCTGCAGACATCACAATTCCTATTTCAAGTTATACCACAGACACTTACTAACAAACACTGTGGTGATGGCAGAAAAGCAGACCTGCAGAAACTGGAACAGAGTAGGCATCCCAGAAATAAGCCCACATAGCCAGAGTCACCTAATTCGAGTTTTTTTGTATTTATTTTTGTGTGTGAGTGATTTGTCTGTATATATGTATGTGCGACACATGTGTCTGGTGCTCACAGAGACCAGAGAGACTGTTGTATCATCTGGAACTGGAGTTCCAGATGCTTGTGAGCTGCCATGTGGGTGCTGGGGATCGTCTTATTTTTTTTTTTTTTGACAGTTTTTCCCTCAACCTCGAGCTCCCAGCTGGGCAGAAAGCCACGGGGGCTTGGGGGATTTCCTGCTTTGCCTTTCTGGTACTGGGACCTGTAGGCACATACCACAGTACCCAACTTTTATGTGGGTAGTGGGGATACAAACTCATGTTTTCATGCTTTTGTAGCAAGCCATTTTCTGACTAAGGCATCTCCCCAGCCCCTAATGTTGTATATGATCTAAATCATAGTTCTACGTACTTTATAATTTAATTATGGTTTCTATGTGTTTCTTATTTATCCAGTTCACGTCTAAATTTAACGTATTTCACAGGATTCTCATCAACGTTAGTATTGGTACTAATTATTATTGGTATCTCATTGATAGCAATGTCTCCCACTTGCTTCCCCTTTTGGTACTCTTTTCCTCTCTGTTTGCCTATCTGTTTTATTCTTGCTTAAATTTAGTCTTCTCTTTATATGGAATAATTATGAGATGTGTGCTCCAAGCCAATCAAGGATTGTTCTTTAGTGTGTGTGTGTGTGGGTGGTTGGGGGGTAAATATTTGTTTGAGTTATTTTTACCATTTGTACTTGGCTCTGAGTGATGCAGATCTGCGCTTCACATTCCTGGTTTTCAGACTGGATACTGTCTTACTCTCCGATTGTTCTTAACTTACAGACTTTTGAGTGAAGACACCTTTAATATCTTAATGTCTTTTAAGAGCTTCAGCTGCTTTTACTGTTTACCACCTGTTCTCACCAGAAGAGTTTGCTTTGTAGTCAGCACAGCGTGTGAGAGACAGGATCGGGCAGCCATGTGTGTGAGTTCATGTTCACACAGCCAGAGATGAGATGGTCCGAGAGATCAGTGACTGCAAATTAATGCCAGGCTTTAGAAGACACAAAGATACTGACTTAGCTGTTCTTCGAGAACAATTTAGACGCAGTCTTGTGATATCCGTGCCCCTATTCCAAATGTAAGCTATGGGATGGTAGTCAGGTTTAAGCCATTTTCGTTTTAAGATCCAAAATGTAACTAAAAATCTCTAAATCTGACATTCATGTTCTGTTCATAAACTCTCTCTGAGGATAGTCTCATTCTGTACTTAGAGCGTTGAAAAATAGTAACCCTGTTTCTGTGGTACATCATGGTAACTCTGGCATCCTCAAGACAGACTTAAAGTGTATCAAGATGCATTTGCAGTGAGGAAAATGACTAAAAGTTGTATTTGAGCATCATACTGGCTATTCTTTTAAGCTGTCTCAAGCTGTACCCCAGAGGGCCATGAGGCCTGTTGGGTCTGAAGCACCAGAGATTACGTCATCGTACAACGCTTTTCAGCTGTCTGTTCAGGCATCTGCTGGACTGTCTTTAGTGAGGGAAGTCTAATGTCAAACTGGGTCAACAGGATGGTGGGACAATCACGACTTCAGGTGACATTCTTTCTCTGTCCTCCAGATCCTTGGTTTTACGGTCTGCCTTTGGCTGTACGGTAAACCAATAAGTAAGCCTGATGTCATACTGCCATCTACTGGACAGAGGAGGAAATACTGACTTTGAAAAAGAACATTAATCTACGACTTCCAGCAGGGCAGACTATGGGAAATTAGCAATAAATAAAAGGGCATTTTGGCGTCCTGGCCCTCTAAGAACAAAGAACAAAAGGAATAAATGGTAAGTAACTTGTATAGCTACAAATGTACACAAATGTAATACAAACATAAACCCAAAATTTACGTTTTCAGTATTCATCTTTTTACTCCAAAGGGCAATTTTTAAATTTTGTTAATTGCCCCGCCCCTACAATAGTCACATATAAAGCTGATCAGAATAACAGCACACATGCATTTGAATACTTTTTTATGACATTGGTAAACCTTGACACCGTGTCCCAGTAGATGGTCCTGCGGGGCCCCAACTTGCATTGGGCAGTCAGGTTCTTGGCATACTCGTCATTAAATCGTGTGTGCGGATGTGATAACAGAAACAATGCAGAGGAGACTTTGGAAATTTTATCCTACACAAACATTGGAGGGGTGCGAAAAGAAATCTTCTGAGAATAAAATTTCCAGAATATCGGAAATTGACCAAAGTTTGCTTCGGGAAGCATTTATTTGAGAAGGACACCTGAATGTCAGGAAGCATAGAGAGGGCTGTGGTGTTTTAGCTGGCACTGGTCTGGCATGTGTTTTCAACTAATCAACAGCCTTAAAAAGTGAATCCCTCATTCCTGGTACCAGTAGGAAGTGAGTGAAGCTACAGTGCTTGTTTTCAAGTCTCGTCAGCAAAGGTTGTTCTCATGTTATGCGGCTGTAACGATCCTCACTTGCTTGTTAACTGTTTTTGTTTTTTTGAGGCAGAGTCTCTCTCTCTGAACCTGTAGATCATTAATTTGGTAGACTGGCTGGCCAGTGAGCTCTAGGAATCTGTCCATCTCTGCCACAGGCTGTGAGTGCAGACATCTTCTGCTGTGCCTGGCTTTTATACGGGTCCCAAGAAACCAAACTCAGATCCTCACACTTGTACAGTCGGGACTCTACTGACTGAGCCGTCTTCCCAGCGCTTGCTTTAACTACCTAATGCATCTAAAAACAACAACAACAACAACGCCCTCCGTCCTTATATTTGTCTACAATTAAATCATTAGTCATACTCTTTTAGTAATAGTAACATTTGCTGGTAGCATATGTATACATTGAATTAATGGATTATTTACATAATATCCTTCAAGAATTAAAAGTGGGCAGGCAAAGAGTTTCTGGAGTCTTGATGTTGTAGGGCTGGAGACTGGAAAAACAGTAGCAGCACTTCCTTTTTCAACCATAATATAAAGAGAAAGAAAGGAAAATGGTGATCTCACAGCAGGTGCTTTATGAGGATGGTCGGTTAAAAAGTGGAACTAGGCCGGGCGGTGGTGGCGCATGCCTTTAATCCCAGAACTCGGGAGGCAGAGCCAGGTGGATCTCTGTGAGTTCGAGGCCAGCCTGGTCTCCAAAAGGAGTTCCAGGAAAGGCGCAAAGCTACACAGAGAAACCCTGTCTTGAAAAACCAAAAAATAAATAAATAAATAAATAAATAAATAAATAAATAAATAAACAAATAAAAAATAAAAAGTGGAACTAGATTTTCTTTCCAAGGTGCCCTGGGTATTTACTTATTCATTACAGATGTGTGTTTATATGTATGTGGGGCCACAGTGTGTGTGTGTGTGTGTGTGTGTGTGTGTGTGTGTGGTGTGTGTGAGTATGTGTGGTGTGTGTGTGTGGTGTGTGTGTGCGGTGTGTGTGTGTGTGTGTGTATGTGTGGTGTGTGTATTAATATTTATCATAGAAACAGCTAAACCATCCAAGAATCCAACAGAAACATAATCAAAGAACAAAGACACAGTTTAAAAAAAGCAGAAATGTGCTGGGTGGTGGTGGCCCACACTTTCAATCTCAGCACTCGGGAGGCAGAGGCAGGCGGATCTCTGTGAGTTCGAGGCCAGCCTGGGCTGCAGAGTGAGTTCCAGGAAAGGTGCAAAGCTACACAGAGAAACCCTGTCTCGAAAAACAAAAAACAAAAAACAAAAAACAAAAAACAAACAAACAAACAAAAAAGCCGAAATGCCTGCAAGTGAACAGAAAAGGTATAACAAAGACAGCAGCAACCTCCTTGATGGGCCATGCATGATTTAAAGAAGTGAAAATATGGTGAACTCAAAGAGAAAGCTTGCTTGGCGGTGTTTTGGGTACTTATGGACAGTAAATAGAAGTGTAAGATTTTTGAAAGGTGATTAATTTGGGAAAATTAATCCAAATCTTTAAACCAAAGGTTTGATTGTTGCAGCAACATTATTTCATCAGGGTTAAATGAAGCAAAATCATTGTGTAAAAAATGTTATGGCTAAGAAATCTTTAAGTAAATGACTGTTCCTTTGTATTACAGAATTGTGCAGCCATTCGATTCAAAGTGGTAAATCATTACGACCTTCCATGCATTTAAGCCAAGTGAAGGAGAATGAATATCTTTGTGAAAATATAACCGACGGCAGCCAAGCAGTGGGATTGGAGAGAATAAAGGGTGCAAGTGAGACTTTCACCTCCCCCTTCACTTCCATCCTTCCACTCTTAAATATATGTTCAGAATTAGTCATGCACTTTCATCTAGGATGTGATCAGAATAAGCCAGGTGGAAGGGTGACGTGGACATGCCTTGACCGATTCTACAGTATAAGTTCATCTGCATCTTCATTAATACTTTTCTAAATATTTATTATATTTATTTATTTTTGTTGAGGCAGGGCTTCACTAGATAGCCCTGGCTGGCATGGATCTCTCTATGTAGACCATGTTGGTCTTGAACTCAGACATCCTCCTGCTTCAACTTCCCAAATGCTGGTATTAAATACATGTGCCGCAACTCCCTGCCCCATTTTGTGTTATTTTTTAAAGTGGACATAATTTGATCAGAAATGTATGAGGTGAGTGACATCAGCAAAATAGCAGGAAAAGAGGTGTCTGTCCTGTTGCCATCACTATACAGCAGCAATAATTTGGCCACCATCCACGGACAAAGTGCCCTCGTGAGAGGACACAGATCCTGGAAGAGACTGTCCAGAAAAGCACATGAGTAAAGAAATCACTCACTTCTTGTCAGAGAGCAGGATCATTGATCATGCCCTAGAACAGTTACAACTCCATGAGACAGCCACATACCCTTATGGCCTTAGCTACAACTCCCTGAGACAGCCACATACCCTTATGGGCTTAGTTACAACCCCTGAGACAGCCACATACTCTTATGGGCTTAGTTACAACTCTTGAGATTGCCACACATCCCTATGAGCTTAGTTACAACCCCTGAGGCAGCCATATACCCCTGTAGACTTATTTATAACCCTTGAAATAGCCTCATACCTCTGTGAACTTGGCCAAAGCTCCATTAGGCATTGGCCTGCCATAAACATAATCTTCCATGGAATACAAGAGAAAAACACGGCTATTTGTGCTTTGGGCAGTGGCTGGCTGAACTCAGTCCCAGCTGTGGACTCTAAGTTGATCAGTGACCTCACTCTAGTTCTTCTTAGCTGTGGACTGGAAGTGATCTTCCTCATTTGGGACCTATAGTAAGAGACCCATTCACACCCCTGTGGATTCCTACCATAGATCTTCCCTCTCAGCTGTGGTATGGAACAGTCCTATCTACCGAGAAAAGAGGATAGATACTCTTCTATGCCTCTGAAGGTGTGTCTACTGACCTCAGGTCAACTGCAGATCCTGAAATGGCCCTGTGACCCAGTCTCAGCCATGCTCATCTGTGATCTGGGACTACTACCGCCTATGTAGGGAGAGGTCTAGTACTAGTTGTTTGAAAGCAACCAATTAGAGGAAATAAAGGTGTTAAAATGAGAGAAGAAAACACAAGAAACTGTGGTACCCTATCAAACACACGGATATACAATTATGGGGATACTAGAAGTTTCAAGGGATAAGAGCAGGATACAGTTATGTGCCGTGCCATGACATTTTGGTTAATAACAAACCACATACATGATGGTGCTGTCATAGGGTATAATGGAGCTGAAAAATTCATATTATCTATTGAATACCTAGCTGAAGAAGAGATAAGAGAAAAGCAAATGGCAGAAGAGAGAGACCTGCCAATTTCCTTAAAAAGTTTAGGCACATACAATGATAATATACTTCCCATTTGAAAAACATCTTGAATATTTTCACTGTGAAAAAAATGCTAAATGTCTCAGGACACATTTTTCTGATTTAAACATTGCACAATGTAGACATATATGAAGACATCACATGGTACCCCATAATGTGGACAATTTTCAATGTGTCAATTCCAAAAACGTTTGAAATCATGACCTCAGCACTGACAGGATTCCTTGGATGGAGAGGAATGCTCATGGAGCCATATCTGCTTAGAGTGAATCCGTGAAGAAAATCAGAAGATCTCAAGCAAACACTGCGACAGCCTTCTGGAGGGAGTGACCATTCCTCCTGAAGAGCTGCAGGTGCCTTCTTCAGGAGGACTCCAGAGGAGGCACTGTGTCACAGGAGATGACTGCCCATGTGGATCACTGCCTCAGAACTTCCAGTGGGCCAGGATGGTGTGTGTGTGTGTGTGTGTCTGAGGGGGTGACCATCCTGATCATGTGTCTGAGTTCTTAATAAAAATTTTGAAAAGTTAAAAAAATTTAAATCTTGAAACTGGAAAAAAAGCTAATAGGAGAAATATATGGAGAAAATTTTTTGTATTTTGTGTTTCTTTTAATCTAAGTATTATTAAAAGATTTTAAAAGTTTTAAAAATGTTTATGAAGTAAAAATGATATAGTAAACTAAGCTGCTTTATTTCTAAATGTAATGAACTGTTTTAAAAAAATTAATGTAGCTTCCATCTCCAGTGTTGTGAAGTTTTAGGAGCACACAGTGACATCCTGGACCTTGGCATCCACTCAGCCTCACTGTTTCAGAGCGACTGTGTTACTGAATGGCTAGTTCACGGGAAACACCTTTCGCACTGTACTAGTTGACATTTTATACTTATATTTACTGTAATTTTCTATTTGAAGTATGTTTAAGTGGCCTAAGTACCTACCATTATACTACATTATACTACAATTTCCTTCAGTCTTCAGGCAGGCATTCTGTCCTGGTTTATAGCCAGGACTGAGAGGCCACTTCATGTATCCTCAGTGTGTAGTGGGTTATAAGATCTAGGTTTGTGTAAGTATACTCTGTGATGTTTCGAACAATGACAAAGTCACCAAAGTATGCATCCTATGGGTTATTCCCATGCTTCGGTGAACCATCACTCTGGGGCACACACTTAAACTGTCTTGAAAGCAACTGTCTTCTTGAGAGTAAACACTTATCTCACATCAGGCAAGTGCCACAAGCTACCAGAGTACTTTTCAACAAAACTTCAAATTCCAGCAAAGACTGGGAGGACACACTTGAGGTTTCAAAAGAAAGAACAAGCAAGATAAGAATTCGATATCTGGCCAAGGTGTCCTTCATAAGGAACAGAGATAATGAACGGTATTCCAAGCAAGCAAAAGCTGATGGAATCCTTACTATGGGAACAGCCTGAGAGGGAATACTAACCAGGATTTTTCAAGTTGAAATAGAAGGGTGCTGAATAACAATGTAATAACATATGAAAATTTAAAGCTTACCAATAAGTGCAACAGTAAATACATATCCCAAGTCAAGATACTTTTTAATCATAAGTTAAAGCGTGAATCACTTTGAAGTCTAGTTAAAATGTTAAAAGTTAAGTCTAGTAAAAACAACTCTGGCTGTAGTCATTAGTCAGTTGACATACAGTATAAATAGAAGTAAAATATAGCATCAAGAGCATAACTTGGGGCTTAACGTAAAAGCAGGGAATCATTATAGACGTTTTACATAAGCCTTATGGTAACCAGAAAGAAAAAAAAAAGTGGAAAAGATGCAAAGGAGAAAGAGAAATACCACAAAGCATAAGCAGAGAGCACCACCACCACAAAGGATGCAGTACAGCTGGAAGAAAGGAATTGTTAGAACCATTAACTAAATGACAATAGGAAGCCCTAGCTCTGAAAATAAAAAAGGTTAAAATTTTCAATCTACTGATAACAGCACTGAATGGACTTAAAAAATACAAAACAAGATGTATCAATTTGTAGGACACTTACACAATGGAATATCACTTAGCCATTAAAAATGAAATAATAAAATTTTCATGCATATCAATGGAACTAGAAAAAAATCATTCTGAGTGAGGTAACCCAGACCCAGAAAGATAAATATCCCCTTATTAGATATTAGCTGTTAAATCAATGATAATGAAGCTATTACAATCTGTAGAACTACAGAGGACAGTATATAAATGAGGGATTTGGGGAACACATAAATAGAATAGATAGTTATGGTTGGATGGGGTGGGGCTGGAATGGAAGGACCAAGTGGGGGAGGGGGAGGAAAGGGGAATGAGGGAGGGGGTGCAGGGAGAAGACAGCTAAAATTAAGGCCATTTGATGGAGAGTATGGAAACTTAATGCAGTAGAAGCTTCCTAAAATATATACATGCTGTGGGATGTTCTGTATGTCAAATGTGTTGCTCTGATTGGTTAGTAAATAAAACACTGATTGGCCAGTAGCCAGGCAGGAAGTATAGGCGGGACAAGCAGAGAAGAGAATTCTGGGAAGTGGAAGGCTGAGTCAGAGAGACACTGCCAGCCACCGCCATGACAAGCCGCATGTGAAGATCCCGGTAAGCCACGAGCCATGTGGCAAGGTATAGATTTATAGAAATGGATTAATTTAAGCTGTAAGAACAGTTAGCAAGAAGCCTGCCACGGCCATACAGTTTGTAACCAATATAAGTCTCTGTGTTTACTTGGTCGGGTCTGAGCGGCTGTGGGACTGGCGGGTGAGAGAGATTTGCTCTGACCGTGGGCCAGGCAGGAAAACTCTAGCTACATATACATATATGAAGGCAACCTAAATGAAACCTCCAAATAATGGGGGAGCCAGAACCCCAAGTGGCCATCTCTTGTTCCAAATGAAGTTTCCAATACTGGGAATGGATTACATCTAATTGGGTTGTTGGCCAAAGAGGAACCCCAAACAACCCAGGCTGTTGCCAAGACTAGAGGTGGTTCTCCATAAACTTACGGCAAGTCCCACTGCTGAAAACACACGTGCACATCTCACTGAACATGAGGAAGTCGAGCTGGTGACTACAGAGAGCCTTCACCCATACATGTCAGTGTCTTTGGTACAGGAAAGGATTATGTGTGCTGGCAAAGGAAAAAGATAAAACACCAACCCAGCTACAAACCCTTGGATCTACAATGATGTCCTGCCTGCAAGATATGCTAGTACAATGGAGGCACAAAGCTTGTGGGAGTAATCAACCAATATCTGACATGACTTATGGCCCACTCCACGAGATGCAACCTCTACCTCACGCTGCTGGGGTGACAACCTAAAACTAAATAGCTCAGGGACCTAGAGTAAAACCAGATACTACTGTTCTGTTAAAAGAATGAAGCAAGAAAATGACTCCTAATGACATTCTGCTATACTATATATAATATATATTATATAGTCTTGGAACACTCAGCTCTAAATGGAATTTCAGCATCAAATCCCTACCCTCAGGCTTCAGGGAACCTCTTGGAAGAAGAAATGGAAATAATATAAGAGCCAGAGGAGATGGAGGGCACCAAGGAAACAGGGCCCTCTAAGTCAACGGGATCAATGCTCACATGAACGCACAGAGACTGGAGCAGCATCCACAGAGCCTGCACAGGTCTGCCCCAGATGAGGTCCTAGAGCGATGTGAGTTGTATTTTCACACTTATGGGAAAGTCGGGCGTGATGCGATATTTGGAATGAACTGTGACGCTGAATTTACTCTCTCTTTTTCTTTTTTTTCAATTATTAAGAAATTTTCTGTTCGTTTTACATACCAACCACAGGTGCCCCTCTCCTCCCGCCCCCCCAACTTTCTCCCAACCCCCCCCCCCCCATTCCCACCTCCTCCTTTCATTTAACATTCTACCAGACACGAGGCTTCCCTAGAGTTACCACTGCAGCCCTCAGGGGTCTGTCCCACGGCGTGGATAAGGGGTGGCAGGAGGTGTGACCTCACAGCAGGCAAGAGGCACAAAACCCTATTCTTTCCTTTCTCCCTACAGCTGCTCACTGCCCAAAGAAGACATATGCTGCCTGAAGCTGGAGACATGATCTTTTCTGAAACAATATAATCTCACAGAAGAGTGATATTCTAGCAGTGGGTCAACTTTGGAGGCAAACCCAGGGAAAGACTCTGACACTCTTGCACGTGTCCATCCCAGGATGTGGGCTCGGTGCCGAACGCGTGGCCAGCAGGGGGCGCGCACCCACGCACTGCTTAGCGAACCCTGCAAACCCCGTGGTTTCCTTTCACTTTCAGATCCAGCACGTCATTCTGACTGGGCATTCCCTCCACCCCCAAAATATTCCATGAGGCACAAATTCAAACCTTCTTAGAGTAGTTTTGTAAAACTTTTGTTTTTCATTCCTCATAGAGACAGGAAGCTAAAACCTCAAAGGGAAGCCAAAAACAGCTGCAGGAATGAGGGAGAGTGGAGGCAGGGAAGTTACTGTGGCAGGGGAATGGATTCTGTGAGGCTGGAGGAGCGGAGCGGAGGAACTGCGGCCCTGTGACAGAGGGGCCCTGTTCTGTCTTTTCTAGGACTTGTTCCAAAGGTCCACGGACTTTCTCTTTCGGACAAGCAGAACAGACTGCGATGCTCCATCAAGAAGCACTGTTCTGAAGTATCTCTGAAGAACTCAATAGAAGGGACACTGACCGCTAACGTTTCTAAGAATGTGTGTGTTGGTTTAATGTAAGTCCAGTGGATATTCCAGCCCAGTTCACACTTGAGAAACTTAGTTCCAAGGGAGTGAGGAGAGCCACCCCGGAACACACTTATGAACCCCACAGAGTGGAGGTTTGATGAAAAATATTAGGATGTGGGTTGAGTGATTCCTAAACTTCCTAACTGTGGATTTCTGGAGATTTGGTTTGTTTGGATTTGGGTTTTTGGGACAAGGTCATCCTACGTGTCCTGGCGGGCCTTGAACTCTAGTCAGTCTGCCTGCTTCAGCCTCTGGAGCGCTGGATTTAAGTCTGAATTTATATGGTTATTAAGTTATTTCTCTTGGTAATTTTATTTACCAATGATCGCTGTTATATAGCATGCACTTTCACTCGTTTTGACCATGCATCTCATTCCTCGATATATCTTACAATTAGCCAGGTGGAACAGCCAATGATAAAATAAAGCTCCCTACTGCACACCGGTTCTAAAGTTACAGTGTGAAAAATGGTGTCTTAGTTCAGGTTACCATTGCTATCATGAAACAACATGACCAAAAGGAACTTGGGCAGGAAAGAGTTTATCTGCTTACATATCCTGAATCCATTGAGGGAGCAGAAGGCAGGAACTCAAAGAAGCAGGAACCTGGAGACAGGAACTGATGCAGGCCATGGAGGAGTGTGGCTTACTGACTTGATGCTCGCAGCTGGATTAGCCTGATTTCTTAGAGAGCCCAGTTCAGCCAGCTCAAAGGTATTCCCCGATGCCACTGCCTGCATGAGCCGGCTTTTGGGAGCCTAGTGCCTATGGTGAGACACTCTGAGCAGCCTTGGCTCAGGTAGGAGGGGCTTGGACCTGCCTCAGCTGAATGTACCAGGCTCTGCTGAATGTACCAGGCTTTGCTGACTCCCCATAGGAGACCTTGCCTTGGAGGAGGTGGGAATGGGGGGTGGATTAGGGGGAGAAGGCTGGAGGGCGGGAGGAGGGAGGACAGGGGAATCTGTGGTTGGTATGTAAAATGAATAGAAAATCTCTTAATTAAAAAAAAAAGATGGAGAAAGCCAAAACAAACAAACAAAACAAAAACAACAACAACAAAAAGGTATTCCCACCCACAATGGGCCAAACCCTCCCCAATCCACCAACAATTAGGGAAATGCCCTACAGGCTTGCCAGTCTACAGCCCAATCTTATGGAGACTTTTTTTTTTTCAGTCAAGGTTCCTTCCCCTCAGAGGACTCTAGCTTGTGTCAAGGTGACATAAAACTAGCCAGGATAAATGGTATTAAAAGAGTAGAAAAGTAATTTTTGACATTAGTCGGCTTAAATTATTAGACACTTTCAAAGATGAGCAGTAAGTTAGCAGAGAGAATGTCTACTAACCACACTAAAAAATAAGATAATGTAGAAAATGCCATATTAGCAGGAAAGCTGTACCAGAGATTACTAAGAAGTGGAAAAAAATGTTCAAAAGGTTCCAAGAATTGCCCAACATTAACAGAAAGCAATTTAGTTTCTTCTATCATAGACAGAAAATCCTGACGGAATACAGAATTGAATGCTGAAACACCTTTACAAGGGAAGATACCAAATGTAATTCAAGTCAGAAAGAAATAAGATTAGGGAGAGGCAGTCCTCTGATCTAGACATTCCATCATCAAAAGAAGAAACAAATGGGAACCACACAACTCTTAGAACAGAGATAAAGTTAAACAACAACAACAACAAAAACCAGACATCAGTCAAAACACTGCTAGTTTTCAGAGAATTTATATAGCAATGATTAAAAATTACAGTCATAAATAAATAATGTGAAGGACCAACACAAAGTCTAGATTAATTAATAAAAGAATGTGACTGTAATGTTTAAATTGAGAACTGAAATAGAGAGGGAAGTATTTATTGAAGCTTATTATAAAACAATATTAATTAGAGTATCAACAAATTAACTATACTTGTAACAGGCTTTCTTTTGGGCCACCAACCAGCTCCCAAATCATGACACAGAAACTTCTTATTAGTTATGAATGCTCGGCCTTATCTTATGCTTCTCCCACTAGCTCTTATAACTTAAAGTAACCTGTTTCTCTTCATCTAAGTTTTGCCTCAGGGCTTTTTACCTTTCCTTCATTCTGTATGTCCTACTCCATGTCTGGCTGATTGGTCTATTGGCCAAGGTGTAGTTTGCTCATCTGGTATTACCTTCTACTTCATACTGAGGTTAAAATTAAACCAAAGGAAGTCAAAGAAGGGGTGGCAGTGTTTTTTTGTGTTTGTTTTGTGTGTGTTTACTTCTATGCTTTTTAAGACATAAGATTTTGGTTTGAGACAAAGGCTCACTATGTTGCCCAGGCTGGCCATGAACTCACAATTCTCCTGCCTTGGTCTTCCAGGTATTGAGATATGGGCATGCACTTCCAAATTTAGCTAAGATAAGAGAGTTTTAAATTTCTCATTTCTACTTCTCTAGAAAGTAAAACTCCATAGCTGTTTGTTGACAAAAGTGAGTCCAAATGTCATAAAAGTGGAAGAGAAGTTACTTCTCCTTGAAAAATGTACAAGCATTAGAAGAAGGGAAAAGCAGGCGGGGGAAGCATGGCTATTTGAGAGGAAAAGAAGGAAAGCCAGTGCTGACAGGTATGGATGTGGGGAGATGCCTGTGTCTGTGACAGGAACAAAGAAGAGTCACTTCAGGGTCAGTTATCAGTCCCAGCCTTGTAAGACCTGCCACCTGATGCTCTTCGGTTTAATCTAGATGTGATCTGCTCTGGGGACAGAAGGGAGGAGTCAAAACAACCACCTCACAGAAGACTGACAACCTGACCCCAGTTACTAGAACTAATCAGGCAGGAGAAAGGGAATAAACCCACTCACCGAATTGTCCATTCAGGCAATGAAAACACTATCTTGGGAAGAATAGAATTAGGAGAAAGAAAATCTAATGTCCCTAAATAATTTACTCTCTTTAAAAAAATGTATTTATTCTTCTCTCATATAATATATATTCCAACCTGCAGTTTCCCCTTCCTCCACTCCTCCTAGTTTCCCCCTCCCCTCTTCTCCAGACCTACTTCCCCCACCTCATCTCCCCCCAGAAAAGAGCAGGCCTCCAGGGGCATCAACCAAACATAGGCATAACAAGATACAATATGATCAGGCACAAACTCTGACATCAGAGCTGAGCAAGGCAACCCCTTAAGAGGAAAAGGGTCCTGAGAGCAGGCAAGAGAGTCAGAGACACCCCACTCCTACTGTCTGGAGTCCCCACAAAACACCAAGCCAACAGCCATAACATATATGCAGAAGACCTAGTGCAGGCCCATGGAGGCTCCTTCATGATTGCTGCTTTAGTCTCTGTGAGTCCACATGAGCCCTGCTTAGTCAATTCTCTCCCAGTGTCCTCGACCCCTCTGGTTCCCAAAATTCCTCCTCCTCCTCCTCCTCTTAATTTACTCTTAACCTGGAAAATAACGATGCTTTTTTAAAAATGATAATAGAAAAATGTATTTTAGATTCGTTGTGGGTCATCTCTGGTCTCAAATTCTTGAGAAGGTTTATATAATAATATTCTTAGCAACGCTATTGTGGATATTCTTTATTCTTGGAGAATTTCATTCATGCATATAATGTATTTTGATCATATTCACCCCCTATTTCCCCCTTCAAATCCTCCTGGATCCTCCCCTCCATGTACCCTTCACAACTTCATATCTTCTATTGATTTGGCAACCCACTGCTGCCCATATAGGCTTGGGTGTGGGGCCACACACATGCAAGGGACCACACATCTAAAGAAAACTGACCTTTCTCTAGATTCATTATAAATAGCTTCTTAGCTAAACCTGGAGCACATGTGCCTCTCACCCATGCAAATTTTTTTGTTTGATTTTGTGCAGCTTTTGTGCAGACACCTCAGCTGCTGTGAGTTCATGAATTCAACATTCCTGCTATATCCAGAAAACACTGTCCTGCCTCAGTCCTCTTTGACTTCTGGCTCTTACACTCTTTCTGCCCCCTCTTCAGAGATGCTCCCTGAGACTTGCAGGGAAGGTGTGATAGGCAGATGGCCCATTAATGGCTGAGCATTCTACTGGACGTTTATTCTCTGCATTTTGACCAGTTGTGAGTTGATGTATTAACTGCCATCCACCACACAAAGATGCTTCTATGATGCAAGCTGAGGCCTGCACTAATCTATCGGTAGAGATACAAATTCAGAAGTGCCTTAGTTACTTCTATATTGCTGTGCCTAAAACACCAGAACCTAAAGCAACTTACAGAGAGAAGACCTTATTTTGGCTATGTTTCCCAAGGGATATGAATTCATCATGATGGGTAGCATGTCAGCAAGGGGCAGGCATGATGACAGGAGCAGGAAGCTGAGAGTTTACACCATTTACCTTATTGTGAAGAAGAGAGAGCAAACTGAAAGTGATCGACAACTCAAGAGGAAGTATCCCATACCAGGCATTGGACAGTTTTTTTTTTTTTTTTGACAGTGTCTTACTATGTAAGCATGGCTGGCCTGGGACTCATTATATAGAACAGGTTTGCTTGAATTCACAGATATTTGCCTGCCGCTGCTTTCTGAATGTTGGGATTAAGGGCATGCATCATCATGCTTGGCTATACTGTGCTTTTTAATTGGCAACCTATGGCTTCTGGGAAAATAATTAATTCTTATGTTAGATAATTCTATTTAAACTTTTTATATAAACGCACACACTCATGCACACATGCACGCGAGCACACACACACAGTTGCATACACATCAATAATAAATAAGAAAAATTTAAAGATGTAAATTTGGTTCTACACAGTTATCTGAAATTAAAATATGGTCATTGCCAAGATGCTAGCTTGCCTGTCTGCATTCACACACACACACACACACACACACACACACACACACACACACACACACACAGAGTCACTCAGTGTTTTCCCCCCCTCTGATCCCACACTGCATGCTTATCTCTCATGTATGTCAAAGGTCACACTGCTTAGGCAACATGGCCCTAACCAGGCTCCATGACTGTCTGAGGTATTGAAATTGCTCTCCAGAGCTGTTGTGTTGTATATGCTAGGTTTACACAAAATCACAGCATGGAGAGGTTGTGGAGAGTATCTTGGGCTCCACTAGGGTTCTCTTTATGAAATAAGAAATTAGACTGTCTGTCTGTCTGTCTGTCTGTCTGTCTCTCTCTCCTGTGTGTGTGTGTGTGTGTGTGTGTGTGTGTGTGTGTGTGTATTTGGATGTGCTTGCCTGTGCCTGTGCATGTGGAATCCAGAGGCTGATGTCAGGAACCCTCCTCCATAATTCTCTGCCTAGTTCCTCCCTGACAGTGACATACTCTCCTTGAAGCTCACTTATTTGGCTAGGCTACTGACCAGATACCATTGAGGTGGACTGTCTCCCTTAGTTACTATGGTTCCATGTCCTGCTCTGCATCACTGGGTGCTGGCCACTGCAACTCAGGAATCAGCTGGCACAGAGGACTTCTGGGGCCTTGTTCACACTCTCTCAGTCATGGAGCTTGACGGACTTGGCTATCTCCAGTAAACAGGGGGTGACTGTGCATGACTATCACTTCATAGACAGCTATGTGATGGTGCCTAACTTTTAGGGCCATTCTCACATGGACCAGACAGACGTACCTGTGTGGCTGAGGATGTGTTGAATAAAGTCTGGCTTTGTGTGCGGGATAGATAGCTCAGCACTTACTCTCCTCATCCCAGGCTCCTGTAGCAGTCCTTCCATTCCTTTCTCTTAGTTCACCAATTTTGTTGTATAAAAGCGAGTTATTAAATCTAAGATGTGAAACACATATGGCTATACATATTTTCTGGGCAAGGTGATAGTATGGAACTGCTTCCTGGCATTTTTTCCATTGTATAAATATAACGATGATAAAAATTACCTTAAAAATAAGCACCAAGGAAAGATGTGTAGAGTCATACTGGAAAGACGTTAAGCAATCACACAGAGAGCCTGGTTCATCCAATTATTACACTCCCTGACAAAGTTTTCTTTAATTACAAGATCTGCAGATCACCTTGGTATTGCTTGATTTTCCCTAAGTACACACGCCACAGTGTCTGTCCCTGAAATATCCAAAAGTCCTTTAGCTATTCCTGTGTTCCCACTGAGGACTCTGACAGGGCAATATTCATGTGAGCATGTTCCTCATCCAAAGTGACAGTGACAACTTTCTCCTGATCAAGGAGTCAAGAGGCAGGACCCGACAGCAGGGGGAGATTTGCAGTTGATAGGTTACTCTTAAGAAGAAGTTTATGAACCTCTAGGTCTTCCTTGGCACTTGTACCTACAGATGGGCATTGTCTTTCTCTCTCCAAGTGTCCTGCAGAACCCAAAGGGGCTGATGGGTCAAGACGTTCTGGGCTGTCGAGCTGTGACCATGCAAAACACAGATGTTGCTCCAGTAGGAATAAGAACCAGTTTATTCTGCACCAATTGAGTGACTGTAACATGGTTTGTAACACAGATTCACGTTGCCCCATGTAACATGATCTATCGTGGAGAGGTTATCTGGACTTTTGAAGTCACCCATCAACCAACAGTCATAAGTCAGTGCAATTACCAAGCCCATTGTTGCTCATCTCAGTATGCAGAGAAGCAGGTGGAGAATCTCCTTTGAGTGTTCAGACATTATTTTACAGCATTCCTACCTGGGGTATGGTTTTCTCAGTTTCATGACACATTCTAAATGCTTTACCTACTGGTCAAAATGATGTGAGGTCAGATACAGAGCTTGGTTGTAAATAGCAACTAAGGGGACTACACACAGACTCCTCCTCCAGAGAACTTCCCCTAGAGAAGACTAGAGGGGAAAAAACCCTTAGTAAGTGTTTTGTGTATGTTGAGCTATCCATTGTCCAGAAGACATGACCTATGTGGACCTGGGAGGGTGCTCCCTCCCTCAGATAAAAAGTGAAGGGAATTGAGTCTTCTAAACTGATGTCAGTTCTTCTGGGGGAAAGGCCCATTTTAGCTGTGGAGAAAACTCTTCTAGGAAACAGATTTCTACAGAAAACATGCCAGAGTTACCATCTTCTTTTGATGGCAATTCTCAGTAGGGAGCTCTCTTCCTCTCTAAATGTTTTCTAACATGGCAGATTATTCTCTCTCTCTCTCTCTCTCATTTTTTTTGCCACAGTCATGATTAGGTCATTAGAAAAAACATTCTCTCATTTCCAAAAATATGAGGAAGTTCTCTCACATGAGGGCTTCTTACAAACCTTGAATTGTGTCATTTTTGGTTTCAAATGGTGGTTATGCATTTTCAGGGAAAATTAGCAGCTAGAAGTTAAGATGTAATACAAATCAATTGTACACTGAGCAGAGCTGGTTGATGAGGAGCACACACTGTGGTTTTCCACAAAGGGAGGAGGAAACCCAGGCATTGAGGCTTAAAGATGGGATCTGGGGAAGTAGGGAGGTACTAGGAGTGTATCAGAAAGAAAGCTGTGTGCACATATATGTACATTATTATATATAGCATGTGCTGCTATTAAACTGTTCATCATGTGTAATAAATATGTTTATATATACTTCCCCTTCAGTGTTGGGCTAGGACACTGATCCCTCTATAAAGTATTTGTAAACCATCAATTCCTTACTGATTTCAGTGGCTAATCTTCAGTTCTACACTTGATCTTAGCCAAAAGGCCAAGAAGCGATTAATCTTCAGTTCTAATGTGTTTAATTGTAGAGGGGTTCAGGCTATTTTAAAAGACAGCGAAGGCTTTCAGTACTTCAACTGTCTGTACTTCACCATTCACTCTTCCTGTCTTTTCTTGAGGTGTTGATTTGATGATAGAAGTCTCCACATCTGCTTTATTCTATTTTCTACTTTCCTAGGAAGAAAACCCTGATGTTGGTTTGTGACAATGAACTAAAAGATTATGATGTCATTGGAAATAAAAGCTCAAGAAAGGAACCGCCGTGTCATCCAAATGAGACAGCAATATCGACAAGAATAGCTACTAAGATTCAGTGGGAAAGATCTATGTTGAATAAATACAATGATGTTGTGAAAGTGACTCTATATCCAAGGGATCTTCAGGTTCAATGCAATCTGTCTTAGTAAAGGTTTCTATTGCTGTGAAGAGACAAAATGACCACAGCAACTCTTATAAAGGAAAACATTTAATTGGGGCTGGCTTACAGTTTCAGAGGTGTATTCTGTTATCTTCATGGTGGGAAACATGGCAGCAGTCAGACAGACATGGTAGTGGAGAAAGAGCTGAGATTTCTACACCTTGATCCACAGGCAGCAGCAGGAGACTGCCACACAAGGCCTAGCTTGAGCATATAAGACCTCTAAGTCCACCTCCACAGTGACACACTTCGTACAACAAGCCCACACCTACTCCAACAAGGCTGCCCCTCCTAATAGTGCCACTCCCCATGAGTCTATGGGGGCCATTCCTATTAAAACCACCACATAATCCAAATCAAAATTTAAATGGTATTTCTCCCAGAAGTATCACTTTTAAAACACATATGGAACCACAAAGATACCAAAGAATAAAAGCAGTGTTGTGGTGTCACAATATCTGAATTCACATTACAACTATATGTCTAAGAGAGCGTTACTGCAGGATTACTACCCCTTACCACAGAAGCCTCTTGCAGTCAGTGGCAATAAACAGAGACACACAACTGATCCATGAACACAAAATAAAGGGCTGACTTCCTGCCCCGAGGATCATTGCAGAAGAGGGAGCAGAAGAATTGTAAGACCCAGAGGCAGTGGATGATGACCACAGGAAAGCAGTGTTCTCGGACACAACAGGGCAGTTGCACTAATGAACCGAGAGTGGCTGTGACCTAATGGATAAGACCAGGGTGGACAAAATCCCAGCTTGGAAAATGGAGGAGAGTTCCCTTCTAGCTGAGGAACTGTGGCAGCTGATAGCTTCTGAGAGAGAGAGAGTCAGTTGTCCTCAGGGTTGGGGCCCCTCAGAGAGGCTACCTAGGCTCCAGGAGATGGCCATGTGGTGATGCACAGCTAGAAGCAATAAGAGGGAGAAGGATGAAAAGGAAGAAGAGAAGAAAAAGGAGGAAAACCCCGTGAAATTGAGAGAGAATAGTGTTTCAAAGGACTAATTTTAGAGGCATTTCACTTCCCTGGTGGGATTTATTTCAGGGATGTTTCACGAGGCTGTTATGAATGTGGTTGACTTCCTGATTTCTTCTTGGTATATTTGTCTGTGGTATTCAGGCAGGCTAATCATTTTTCTGTGATCTGTTTCTATCACTGTACATAATCTCACTCATATTTGGAACCTGAAACTGTTAACACTCATAGAAGTTGAGAGTAGATGAAAGGTACCAGAGGTCATGGAGGTCAGAGGGATGATTCCTCTGCGGAATATTAGGTCAAAGAAGACTAAGTCACAATAACAAGGACTATGGACAAGATTCTCTGGCTTTCTACCAGACAGTATTCTTGCTATACATACACAAGACTACTAAATACTGGAGAGAAGTAGAGGGAGAGGTTTAAGGTTTGTCTAAACACTATGCAGTGTACACTTGCATCCTGTGCAATTTTTTGAAACTGTGTCCATTTGTATAATTTTTATGGTGTAGATTATTAACTTAAAAAGACTGGAAAAATTCAAAAAGGTTCAGATTTAACAAACAAAACTGTTTTATACAGCCAAATTTAATAGAGTACACAATAATTTAATTGCATATGATCATTTGCTACATTAAAAAATATAAAATTGCAAGAATAACTTAGATAACTTAAAATAAATAGAAAAATAAATACATATGCAGATACACCCAAATAGATGCATCAATAAATACTTATACATATGGACAAAAATTTGCTCTGTTTTGCTGAAACATCTAGGCAGGTTGATTGAATTTATGCCAAAATAAATGAGAGTTTTTATAGGAGAACTTAAGCAGTGAGGTGCGATGTCCTAGCCCAGGAGAGTCCTCTCCACATTGACTCAGGACTTAATTCTTCTTTTCATTCAATCTTGCCAGCAGCTTGGCTGAGGAAGACAGGGCTCTCCTGACTTCTGCTCTGACCACCTCCCAGGCACAGGGGCTGTGTTTCTTCTCCTTCAGGTAGACTGTGATCCTGTGGAAGTAGTTCCTCACAGCCACCAGGGAGTCTTCCTGGCTCAGGGAAGGTTCCTGCACCTCACCCTGCTCCATCAGACAGGCTTGCAGGTCTTTGAGTTGTTGAAAAAGGCCATCACAGAATGTGTCTAGGAGGCTTGTCTCCCAAGCAGCAGATGATTCATCCGAGGTGAAGAGGGTCAGGACCTGCTGGGTCAGCTCCTGCAGGACAGGGATGACTTGGGCCTTCTGGATCTGCTGGGCATCCACCTTCTCCAGAGGGAATGCAAAGTCCATTCTGTCCTTCAGACAGGAGAGAAGGGAGAGTCTCCTCATTTGTGCCAGGAGTGTGAAGGCTCTCTTGTTCCTGAGGTGATGAGTCTGAGGCAGGTCACATCCCAGACAGCAGCTTGACCAGTAGTGCATCAGCACCAGGAATGTCAGCAGAGCACAGGGCCTGGCCATTGTGAATGTGGCAGATGCTGCTGGTCCTCTGGGCTCTGTGGTCTTGAACCTTCCCCTCTAGGATCTCTGAAGTCCCTCCTGGCTGGGTCCATGTGTCTTAAATAAGAGAAAGCACTAGTTTCCATTTTCTGATTGCCCTCCCATTACTTTCCCACATCCTCTTCACTTTCTTTTAGTCATTCTCTGCTTGTGTCTGTTCTTTCTTTAAAGCCATTTCTTGTTTTCATTATTGCTTCCACTTTCACTGCCCTCCTCAAAAAAACTTCTTTAGAGTTTATTCCTAAGAGAAATTGCCATTTATTTTTACAGCACAGATATAGCACACATGTATGAAATTACTCACGTGTAAAGAATGAAAACTTCCATCTAATCATTGTATGGAAAAGTTCTTGAATTTAATGATGCAATTAAATTTTGTGAGTTGTATTTACTTTGTAATATAGATATTTAAATTGTAATGTAAATTTTGTTGCAAATTATTTTTTCTAAGCATACACTAATGAAATATGATGCAATGGTACAAGTAAAAATTTTACATATGTTGATTAAAAGTTAAAAAATTGAGTCACATGCCACGTTTTCTTTATATCCAGGGGAGGCCTGAGGCCTGCCCTTTTCTGAATAAAAAGGGAGGAGGAGTGGATATAGGGCTGGGTTCGAAAGGAGTTGAGGGGAAGGAACTGGGAGGAGAGAACTGAGGGGAAACTCCAGTTTGTAAGAAAAATAAAAAATAGTTTTAAAAGTTGAGTCGCTTCATTCTATTTGTATTAATTTTGTTTAATATTAATTTATAAGAATGAATAAGTTATGTTTTTAGTGTATATTAGGTATTTGTTGTATGATCATTCAGGGGTCATTATGGCAAAGTTGATAAAGAGCTTCCTGATGAAGGTTGACATATTCATGTTGATCGCTGGAACCCATGGTGGAAGTGGAACACTGACTCCTGTAAGTTATACTCTCACTCCACAAGCTTGCTTTGGGAAGAACTTGCTAGGACACTTACACACACACACACACACACACACACACACACACACATTCTCTCTCTCTTTTAGACACACACACACACACACACACACAAGCACGTATGTATACAAACTGTCATAAAATTTATCACACACTGCTCTATTCGAGAAGTTTCAGCTTTATTCTTTACACAATTGTTTCCTCTGTCCTTAAGATGTAAAGGAATTCTGTCCTGGCCTGTGAGTTTCATTAATTGTTTCCTGCTCCATAAGATCATTTTCAAGATGAAGAACAGATGGGGCTTATCTGTGTTACAGCCAGTGTGACTTGGACAATTAACAGAGCTTCTCTGGCATTTCTCTCTTTCCTGAACTCATTTTGTCGTCCATGGGGTTGTGATTTACTGTTCCTCCAAAGGCAGGATCAGTGTAGACAACTGCTTTTCTGTC
Source organism: Peromyscus eremicus (assembly GCF_949786415.1). Classification (NCBI taxonomy): domain Eukaryota; kingdom Metazoa; phylum Chordata; class Mammalia; order Rodentia; family Cricetidae; genus Peromyscus; species Peromyscus eremicus. Next base: position 103,704,537 of record NC_081417.1, read on the forward strand.
CACCATTCCTATATCGAGGATTTTTCCACCAATGACAGTTAACTAAAACAGAATGCACACTCTTTCTAGCTGTGTGTGAGTTTAGAGACTATGATCCCTGGTTGCTGCCTTTTTTCTAAGTGCCCTGTGACTTCTTCAGTGGGGTTTGAGTTGACTCACACGCTTTGCTGCACAGTGGGGCAGAGTGTCCTCAGCCCTCTTCTTGTACCCCACTCCTTGAGAGTGCTCACCATATCTTGATGACATCAGCACTCACACACAGTGTGGTGTTTGCTTGTTTTTTAGCGTCATAAATCCTAGAAGATCGCTGCTCTGGTTTTAATGGATTCATAATGAAGCCTTTTGTTTTCAGTGTGAATACATTGCCAGGGATCAGAGTGTGAAGACTCTCAAAATGTCAATAGCAAAAGACCCTGTGGTTTGTAGTGATGTGTAAATGTCCATGTTTGTCCTGAGGATATTTGCGGTTTTTCCAAAAACTAGTTTTGTGATAAATATTTGATCACTGAGTGCTTGCTGTGCCTGAAGTTACGTGTGGTGATATTGTGTTCCCCAAAATATTGTGCACCCTAATAAACATATCTGGGGTCAGAGAACAGAACAGCCACTAGATATAGAGGCCAGAAAATGGTGGCACACACGCCTTTAATCCTAGCATTCCAGAGGCAGAGATCTTGGATCTCTGTGAGTTCAAGGCCACACTGGAAACAGCCAGGCGTGGTAACAGGAGCCTTTTATCCCAGGGAGTGATGGCAGAAAGCAGAAAGGTATATAAGGCTGAGGACCAGGAACTAGAGCTGGTTAAGATTTTAGGCTTTTGAGCTACAGTTCAGCTGAGATTCATTCTGGATGAGGACTCAGAGGCTTCCAGTCTGAGGAAACAGGATCAGCTGAGGAATTGGCAAGGTGAGGTGGCTGTGGCTTGTTCTGCTTCTCTGATCTTCCAGCATTCACCCCAATACCTGGCACCAGGTTTGTTTTTATTAATTAGACCTTTTAAGATTTATGCTACAGTTAGGAGGTGGAAATACAGACCAGAAGACACAGTGATAGCAGTGCCTCTGATTGCCTATTAATTATCCAGAGGTTTTTAACCTACAGATATTTATCCAGTTTTACTTTAGTAGTGGATACTGCACATACTCTGTCTTTGTCCATTTGAAAACTGAGCATTGGAGAGCTTTGAGGGATTCTATCACATAGAAGAGTTTCAGTATTGCCAATGTGTATAATTTTTCATTTAATTTTTCTGTGGTGATGGTGGCTCCATTGTGGATGTCATTTCTCTTTTGAATTTTCATTGCCTTGAATATTTTGTTTCTTTTTTCCACTTTCCTAGAGAGAAGATACTGACGTTGCTTGGTGGCATTGAACTGAAATTGTGGTGTCACTTGAAATGAAAGCAAAAGAAAGGAAGTGATGTCATCCCATTGGGGAAGAAAGAGTAACAATGTTGACAGTGTTCAACTTAAAAGTTCAATGGCATAAAATAAAACTGTAGAGATAACCGAGTGCATTTTGGAATGTGAACTGCAGAATCAATGCAATCAACACATCATTAATTTTCTACCCCCTACCCCAGCATCCATCTTAACACACCTATGGAAACAGGAAGCTGCTAGAGAGGAGGAATGTAAAGAATAAGAGCAATGGCTGTGGTGACACAAGCCTGATTTTGTACACTACATGCTACATCTCACAGATGTATCTCAGTCCTCTTTCAGAGAAAAATCTAGCAAGAGATGACTGGACACAGGCACTTACAAGTGATCAATATACAGAGACTCAGAATTGATCAGTATGGCTTTCCTGGCTCTCAAGGGCCAGTGATCATTACACAAGAGCTGGCAGGAAGATGAAGACTCCCAAGGACAGGTTCTGACGGTAGGAAACAGGAGTTTGTAGACACAGTGTAGTAGCTGAAGGTCTATATTGATAGCAGCTGTGACTGCATGCACAGTCAGAATATGATGCAGACAGACAAAATCCCAGTTTAAAGCAGGGAAGATGTCAGGAAATCCCAGTCCTAGCTGAGGAATTATTTCAACTGATGGCTGCTGGGAGAGGAAGATTCAGTTATCCTCAGTAATGGGGCCCCTGAGAGGTTGCCCGTGTTCCACTAGAGGGCGCTGTACCCTTGGGCAACAGGCAACAGCAAACTTAAGGTTAAAAAAAAAACAAATTGAAAGGGATCAGCAGTGTTTACTTTAGATGAATTTCACTTCCTCTATTAGATTTATTCCAAGGAATATTTTTTGAGACTATTGTGAATGCAGATTCCCCTGGATAATGCTAAGGTCAACGTGACACCTGAAAGGGTCATATGGGAAGAAGGGATCTTACCAGGGAAGATGCCTCTACAGAGTCTCCCTGTAGACAGTTTCTAAATCATTTTAATAACTGATGACTACTGTAGGAGTATCCAGCACACTACAGGTGATCCTACCCTGGGTAGGGGGTCCGGAAGAGCATTAGAAAGCAGGCTGAGCAGGCCTGAGCCATCAAGACAGCAGACAGTGTGTTCCTCCGTGATCTCTATATCAGCCCCTGCCTTCAGGTTCCTGCCTCCTTTAATATCTTGCCCAACTTTCTCTCAGTATTGGAATATGCTATGATTTTAAATTAAAGTCAACCTTTCTACCCCCTAAAATGCTTTAGGTTGTGAAAATTTATTACAGCACTAGAAACCATCACCAAGACAGGGCTGACACCCTAATTTTTCTATAGTTCACACTAGTATGTAGGAAGATCCTCATTTGTTGTGTGCTTAATTGTATTTTGGTTTCATGACCTCCCTCATCTATGGAATCCAAACCAGTTCATCTGATAGAATTTGGGGGTCAAGTTTTAGTTATCGAATTGCAGAGAAGTCAAGGGTAATTGTTGGTCAGGAGGACTAAGGTACAGAGGAACACAAACAAGATGTTCTGGTTTCCTTCTGTACAGCATGCTGGCTATACATCCAGAGGAGTACTATCTCATGGAGAGAAGTAAGATTTTATCATCACTGAACACGAACTACGAGATGGCTGCATCAACTCATCTCTTAAGTCTAAGCAGTATACATTGCTTCAGTATTATTTCCTACCAAGTCCAGGTGTGTTATATTTATGGTGTACAGAATGAGTTTAGAAGCATCAAAAAGTTTTCAAAAGATCATGTGGCTGACACATAAGATTAAACATGTACAGTCAAAAATTTATTGAATAGAAGAAATAAATTAACAATAACGGTTTGATAATTTAAAGGAAATATAAAATTTTATGGTATTGAAAAATAACTAAAATCATGTAGATACACAAACAAGCAGAAGAACTAATAAATAAATAAATAAATAAATAAATAAATAAATAAATAAATAAATAAATAAACTAACAAACAAATAAAACTTAAGAATCAATAAGCAAATTCCCTAACTTATCAACACAATATAACCCAATATTAGGATAACTATCCAGGCAAGTTGAATCAATGAGGTCAAAGTCAAAGAGATCTTGGAGAAGGCCATTTCTGGGCAGTGAGTTTCAGGATCCTAGCCCAGGAGAGTCCTCTCCACTTTGGCTCAGGACTTACTCCTTCTCCTCAGTCAATCCTGCCAGCAGCTTGGCTGAGGAAGACAGGGCTCTCCTTATTTCTGCTCTGACCACCTCCCAGGCACAGGGGCTGTGTTTCTTCTCCTTCAGGTAGACAGTGATCCTGTGGAAGTAGTTCCTCACAGCCACCAGGGAGTCTTCCTGGCTCAGAGAAGGTTCCTGCACCTCCACCTGCTGCTTCAGACAGGCTTGCAGGTCTTTGAGCTGGTGGTGGAGGCCAGTGCAGAATGTGTCTAGGAGGCTTGTCTCCCAAGCAGCAGATGAGTCCTTTGAGCTGAAGAGGATCAGGACCTGCTGGGTCAGCTCCTGCAGGACAGAGATGGCCTGGGCCTTCTGGATCTGCTGGGCATCCACCTTCTCCAGAGGGAATGCAAAGTCCATTCTGTCCTTCAGGCAGGAGAGAGGGGAGAGTCTCCTCATTTGTGCCAGGAGTGTGGAGGCTCTCTTGTTCCTGAGGTGATGAGTCTGAGGCAGGTCACATCCCAGACAGCAGCTTGACCAGGAGTGCATCACCACCAGGAATGTCAGCAGAGCACAGGGCCTGACCATTGTGAATGTGGCAGATGCTGCTGGTCCTCTGGGCTCTGTGGTCCTGACCCTTCTCCTCTGAGTTTCTGAAGTCCCTCCTGGTTGGGTCCATGTGTCTTAAATAAGAGAAAGCACTAGTTTCCATTTTCTGATTGCCCACCCATACTCTCCCATGTACTTTTCACTTTCTTTCAGTCATTCTCTGCTTGTGTCTGGCCATTTTTTCCCCGCCATTTTTGTTTCCATTATTGCTTCCACTTTCAATGTTTCCCCTCAACAAACCTTCTGTAGAGTTTATTCCTGAAAGAAATTATGGTTGATATTTATATTACAGATATACCTTTCCTGTGTGAAATCACTCACTTGTAAAGCATAAAACCTTACATCTTATAATTGTTGAAAATTTTTTGAATTTCATGCTGCAATTGAATTTTGTGGTCATATTTATATTTTAATATACCTATTTAAATTATAATGTCAATTATTTTTCAAATTATTTTTGTGAGTCTACAGGTGTTATTTGAAACAATGGCACATGTCAAAATCTTATCTGTTTTGTTTAGGGATGAAAGGGTGAGTTATTTTTACTAGTTGCGTTAATAGAGTTCAATTCTAAAGCTTATGAAAAATTAAATTTGGCTTTTATTGTATATTAGGTATTTCTTGAATGATCATTTGGGGGTTGTTATGGCACAATCAATAAGAGATTCCTGGTCAAGACTGACATATACATGTTGATTCCTGGAATTCATGGTTGGAACAGAAAACTGACTCATGGAGGTTGTTCTCTCACTCCACATGCTTGCTGTGGCATAATCTTTGCTGCACACACACATGTGTTCACAAAAACTCGTAAAATTTATCATCTATGCTTTGCTCTAAGGAAAAGTTTCAATCTTTTTTTTTTTTTTTTTTTTTGGTTTTTCGAGACACGGTTTCTCTGTGTAGCTTTGCGCCTTTCCTGGGACTCACTTGGTAGTCCAGGTTGGCCTCGAACTCACAGAGATCCGCCTGGCTCTGCCTCCCGAGTGCTGGGATTAAAGGCGTGTGCTACCACCGCCCGGCTCAATCTTATTCTTTACACAATTGTTTCCTTTGTCCTTAGGATGGAAAGGGATGCCGACCTAGCCTGTGGGTTTCTTGAGCTGTTTAGTATTCCAGGAGACCATTGGTCTGAAAGAGAAAAGTCGGGGCTTCTCTCTGTTATAGGCATTGTGACCTCTACAGTTAACAGAGTGTCTATGAAATTTCTCCCTCTCATGGACCAGTTTTGTCAGCCATGGGGTTGTGCTTCACGGTTCCTTCAAAGTCAGGATCCATGGATACATCTCCCTTTCTGCTCACCATTCCTATATTGATGATTTTTCCACCAATGACAGTTAACCAAAACAGAATGCACACTCTTTCTAGCTGTGTGTGAGTTTAGAGATTGTGATCCCTGGTTGCTGCCTTTTCTCTAAGTGCCCTGTGACTTCTTCAGTGGAGTTTGAGTCGACTCACACGCTCTGCTGCACAGTGGGGCAGAGTGTCCTCAGCCCTCTTCTTGTACCCCACTCCCTGACACTGCTCACTATATCTTGATGACATCAGCACTCACACACAGTGTGGTGTCTGCTTGGTTTTTAGCATCATAAGTGCTAGAAGATGGCTGCTCTGGTTTCAGTGGATTCATTAGAAAGGATTTTGTGTTCATCAGTGAACACATGGCCAGAGATCAGAGTGTCAAGAATCCCCAGATGTCAAGAGCAGAAGACCCTGTGATCTACAGTGATGTGTAAATGTCCCAGTTTGTCCTGAGGACATTTGCACTAGGTAAGTATTTGTGGTTTTTCCAAAATCTAGTTTTGTGATCAATATTTGCTCACTGAGCGCTTGCTGTGCCTGTAGTTAGGAGGTGGAAATACAGACCAGAAGACACAGTGATTAGCAGTGCCTCTGATTGTCCATTAGTTATCCAGAAGTTTGGACCTGCAGATATTTGTGTAATTTTACTTTAGTAATGGATACTTCACACACTCTGTCTTTGTCCATTCAAAAACTGAGCATTGGAAAACTTTGAGGGATTCTATCACATAGAACAGTTTCAGTATTGCCAATGTGTATAACTATTCATTTAATTTTTCTGTGGTAATGGAGGCTCCATGGTGGATGTCATTTCTCTTTTGAATTTTGTTGCCTTGAATATTTTGTTTCTTTTTTCCACTTTCCTAGAGAGAAAATACTGACGTTGCTTGGTGACATTGATCTGAAATTGTGGTGTCACTTGAAATGAAAGCAAAAGAAAGGAAGTGATGTCATGTCATTGGGGAAGCAATAGCAACAATGTTGAGAATGTTCAACTTAAAAGTTCAATGGCCCCAAAATAAAGGAATTTTACATCAAACCGACTGTATTTTGGAACATGAACTGCAGAGTCAATGCAATCAGAGTCAAAATATCAATGATTTTCTTCCCAGCAACACCAATCTTAAGACACCTGTGGAAACAGGAAGCTGCTGGAGAACAGGAATGTCAAGAATAAGAGCAATGGCCATGATGCCACAAGACCTGATTTTATACATCACCCTCTACATCTAACAGAGGATAAGTGCATCTCTCAGCGCTCCTCAGAGAAGGTTCACACGGCAATAGATGACTGGACACAGACACTTACAGGTGGTTAATGTACAGGAAATAGGTGTCCTAGAAAGGACCACCATGTCTTTCCTGGTTTCAACAGGGCAGAACTCTTTACAAGAGAGCTGGCAGGAAGATGGGGATTCCCAGACACACTTTCTGACTGTAGGAAACAGGGGTTTGTAGACACAATATAGTAGCTGCAGGTCCATATTGATAGCAGCTGTGACTGCATGCATAGTCTGAATATGATAGAGACAGACAAAATCCCAGTTTCAAGCAGGGAGGATGTCAGGAAATCCCACCCCTAGCTGAGGAACTACTTTCACCTGTTGGCTGCTGGGAGAGGAAGATTCAGTTATCCTCAGTAATGGGGCCTGTTAGAGTTTTCCCGTGTTCCACTAGATGGCGGTGTATGCATGAACACCTGGCAACAGTTAGCAAACAGACTCAGGGATCCAAGTCCAAGCACTGGGCTGAGCTCCTGGAGATCAGAAGAGAGGGAGGTGGGATCCTAGGAGCAAAGGGGGCAGGGAGTCAAGATCATGATGGGGAAAACCAGAGAGAGAGATGACCTGAGCTAGTGGGAGCTCTGGGACTCCGGACTGACAGCTGGCAGACCTGTATGGGACCCATATGGGCCCTCTGAATGCTGCTGACACTTGTGTGGCTTGATCTGTTTGTGAGGCCCCAGGCAGTGGGACCAGGACTTGTCCCAAGTGCAAGAACTGGCTTTTGGGAGCCCAAACCCTATGCTGGGACACCATGCTCAGCCTTGAAGCAGCGAGGAGCTATGCTCAACCTGGTATGCTACACTTTGTTGACTACCCAGGGGAGGCCTTATCTCCTCTGAGGAGTAGTGGAGGGGTGTTAAAGGTGAGTGCAGGAGAAGGGGATGGAGGGGTAACTGGGATTAGTATGTAAAATGAAAAAAAAATGAAAATTAAAAAAAAAGATACCAAATGAAATTGAGAGGGATTAGCTATGTTGCTTTAGAAGAATTGCTTTCACCTCCCTTGTTAGATGTATTTCAAGGTATGTTTTTGAGGCTATAATGAATGGAATTTACCCTGGATGATTCAAAGTTCAACTTGACACCAGATAGGTTCATGTGGGAAGAAGGGATCTCACCAGGGAAGATGTTTCTTCAGAATCACACTGAAGACCAGTCTCTCAATCATTTTAATAACTGATGACTGCTGTAGGAGTATCCAGCATACTATGGGTGATCCAACCCCTGTGCAGGTGGTCCTGACGAATATTAGGAAGCAGGCTGAGCAGGCCCTGAGGCATCAAGGCAGTAGACAGTGTGTTCCTCCATGACCTCTATATCAGCCCCGGCCTTCAGGTTCCTGCCCTGTTTAAGATCCTGTCAAACCTCTGTCAGTGATGGAATATGCTGTGATCTTAAACTAAAATAAACAATTTCTACTCCAAAATGCTTTAGGTCATGATTTTTTTGTTTGTTTGTTTTCGAGACAGGGTTTCTCTGTATAGCTTTGCGCCTTTCCTGGAACTCACTTGGTAGCCCAGGCTGGCCTCGAACTCACAGAGATCTGCCTTGCTCTGCCTCCCAAGTGCTGGGATTAAAGGCGTGCGCCACCACTGCCCGGCTAGGTCATGATATTTTATCTCAGCAATTGAAGCCATCACCAAGACAGGGCTGACACTCCAGTTTTTCTTTTTTCATATTTCATTTTTTTAATAGTATGTAGGAAGATCCTCATTTGTTGATGGGCTTTATTTTATTTTGATTTCATGGTCTCATTCATCTCTGGAATCCAATCAAGTTCATCTGATAGAAGTTTGGAGCCAACTGTAAGTAATGGGAGGCCAGAGAGGTCAAGGGGAATTGTTGGTCAGGAGGACTAAGGCACAATGGAACACATGCAAGTTGTTCTGGTTTCCTTCTGTACAGCATGCTGGCTATATATCCAGAGGAGTACTATCTAATGGACAGAAGTAAGATTTTACCGTCAGTGAACAGGAACTATGAGATGGCTGCATCCACTCACCTCTTAAGTCAAATCAGTACACACTGCTTTCAGTGTTATTTCCTACCGAGTCCAGGTGTGTTATATTTATGGTGTACATAATGATTTCAGAAGCATCAAAAAATTTATTGAATAGAAGAAATAAATTAACAATAAAGGTTTTACAATATAAAGAAAATATGCAATTCTATGGTATTAAAAATAACTAAAACCATGTAGATAAACAAACAAGCAGAAGAAGTAATAAATAAAAATAAGTAAATAAACAAACAAACAAACAAATAAAACATCTGCATCAATAAGCAAATGCCCTTACAGATCAACACAATACAACCCAATATTAGATTAACCATCCAGGCAAGTTGAATCAATGATGTCAAAGTCAAAGAGTCCTTGGAGAAGGCCAAACCTGAGCAGTGAGGTGCAGGATCCTAGCCCAGGAGAGTCCTCTCCACTTTGGCTCAGGACTTACTCCTTCTCCTCAGTCAATCCTGCCAGCAGGTTGGCTGAGGAAGACAGGGCTCTCCTGACTTCTGCTCTGACCACCTCCCAGGCACAGGGGCTGTGTTTCTTCTCCTTCAGGTAGACAGTGATCCTGTGGAAGTAGTTCCTCACAGCCACTAGGGAGTCTTCCTGGCTCAGAGAAGGTTTCTGCACTTCCACCTGCTGCTTCAGACAGGCTTGCAGGTCTTTGAGCTGGTGGTGGAGGCCAGTGCAGAATGTGTCTAGGAGACTTGTCTCCCAAGCAGCAGATGAGTCCTTTGAGCTGAAGAGGATCAGGACCTGCTGGGTCAGCTCCTGCAGGACAGGGATGACTTGAGCCTTCTGGGTCTGCTGGGCATCCAGCTTCTCCAGAAGGAATGCAAAGTCCATTCTGTCCTTCAGGCAGGAGAGAGGGGAGAGTCTCCTCATTTGTGCCAGGAGTGTGGAGGCTCTCTTGTTCCTGAGGTGATGAGTCTGAGGCAGGTCACATCCTAGACAGCAGCTTGACCAGGAGTGCATCACCACCAGGAATGTCAGCAGAGCACAGGGCCTGACCATTGTGAATGTGGCAGATGCTGCTGGTCCTCTGGGCTCTGTGGTGCTGAACCTTCTCCTCTAGGTTCTCTGAAGTCCCTCCTGGTTGGGTCCATGTGTCTTAAATAAGAGAAAACACTAGTTTCCATTTTCTGAATGCCCTCCCAATACTCTCCCATGTACTTTTCACTTTCTTTCAGTCATTCTCTGCTTGTTTCTGCCTATTTTTTTTTCGGTCATTTTTGTTTTCGTTATTACTTCCACAGTCAATGCTCTCCTCAACAAAACTTCTCTAGAGTTTATTCCTGAAAGACATTATGGTTGATGTGTATAGCACAGATAAACCTTTTCTGTGTGAAATCACTTACCTGTAAAACATAAAACCTTACATCTGATAATTGTCCTGAAAAGTTCTTGAATTTCATGCTGCAATTGAATTTTGTGGGTCATATTTGTTTCTTAACATAGCTTCTTGAATTGTAATGTCAATTTTGTTTCAAATAATTTTTTGTGACTCTACACGTGCTATTTCAAGGAATGGCACATGTCAAAATCTTATCTATGTTGGTTAGGGTTCGAGGTTGAGTTATTTTATCTAGTTGTCTTAATATACTTGAATTCTTAAGTATATGAAGGATCAAGTTTGTTTTTTATTGTATATTAGGCATTTATTGAATGATCATTTGGTGGTTATGGCACAGTCAATAAGAGCTTCCTGATCAAGACTGACATATTCATTTGATCCTTGTAACTCATGGTGGGAGCAGAAAACTGACTCATGGAAGTTGTTCTCTCACTCTGCATGCCTGCTGTGGCATGATCTTTACAGCATACACACACATGTTCACACAAACTCATAAAATTTATCATCTATGCTTTGCTCTAAGGGAAAGTTTCCGCCTTATTCTTTGCAGTATTGTTTCCTCTGTCCTAGGATGGAAAGGGATGCAGTCTTGGCCTGTGAGTTCCTTGAACTGTTTAGTGTTCCAGGAGATCATTCCTCTGAATGAAGAACAGTCTGGGCTTCTCTGTGTTATAGCCATTGTGACCTCTACAGCTAACAGAACGTCTCTGAAAATGATCTCTCTGTCATGGACCAGTGTTGTCAGCCATTGTCTTTTGCTTCACAGTTCCTTCAAAGTCAGGATCCATGGATACATCTCCCTTTCTGCCCACCATTCCTGTTTCGAGGATTTTTTGAACAACAACAACTATCCAAAATGGAATGCACGTTCTTTCTAGCTGTGTCTGAGTTTAGAGACTGTGATCCTTGGTAGCTGCCTTTTCTCTAAGTGCCCTGTGACTTCTTCGGTGGCTTTTGAGTCTACAAACACTCTCTGCTGCACAGTGGCACAGTGTCCTCAGCCCTCTTCTTGTACCCCACTCCCTGAGAGTGCTCTCCATATCTTGATGACATCAGCACTCACACATGCTGTGGTGTCTGCTTGGTTATTAGTGTCATAAGTCCTAGAAGATCAATGATTTGGTTTCAGTGGATTCATTAGAAAGGATTTTGTGCTCAGCAGTGAACACATGGCCAGAGATCAGAGTGTCAAGAATCCCCAGATGTCAACATCAGAAGACCCCATGGTCTGTAGTGATGTGTAAATGTCCCAGTTTGTCCTGAGGACATTTGTAAGATATAAGTATTTGAGGTTTTTCCAAAATCTAGTTTTCTGATCAATATTTGCTCAATGAGTGCTTGCTGTGCCTTAAATTAGGAGTTGGAAACACAGACCAGAAGACACAGTGACAGCAGTGCCTATCATTGCCTATTAGTCACCCAGATGTTTGGACCTACAGATATTTATGCAGTTTTACTTTAGTAGTGGATACTGCACACACTCTGTCTTTGTCCATTTGAAAATTGAGCAGAAGAGCCTTGAGGGATTCTATCAGATAGAAGAGTTTGAGTACTGAAATTGTGTATAATTTTTCATTTAATTTTTCTGTGGTGATGGTGGCTCCATTGTGGATGTCATTTCTCTTTTGAATTTCCATTGCCTTGAATATTTTGTTTCTTTTTTCCACTTTCCTAGAGAGAAGATACTGACGTTGTTGGTGGCATTGAACTGAAATTGTGGTGTCACTTGAAATAAAATCAAAAGAAAGGAAGTGATGTCATCCCAGAGGGGAAGCAATAGCAACAATGTTGAGAGTGTTCAACTTGAAAGTTCAATGGCATAAAATAAAGTAATTTTACATCAAACCAAGTGTATTTTGGAACGTGAACTGCAGAGTCAATGCAATCACACTCAAAATTTCAATGATTTTTTCCCAGCAACATCAATCTTAAGACACCTGTGGAAACAGGAAGCTGCTGGAGAGCAGGAATGTCAAGAATAAGAGCAATGACCGTGGTGTCAAAAGGCCTGATTTTATACATCACCCTCCACATCTCACAGAGGATAAGTGCATCTCTCAGTGCTCTTCAGAGAAGGTTCTTCTGAGAATAGATGACTGGACACAGACACTTACAGGTGGTTAATGTACAAGAAATAGGTGTCCTAGAAAGGACCACCATGTCTTTCCTGGCTTCCATAGGGCAGTAATCTTTACACAAGAGCTGTCAGGGAGATGGGGATTCCCAGAGACAGTTTCTGACTGTAGGAAACAGAGGTTTGTAGACACAATACAGTAGCTGTATGTCCATATAGACAGCAGTTGTGACTGCATGCACAGTCTGAATATGATGCAGACAGACAAAATTCCAGTTTAAAGCAGGGAAGATGTCAGGGAATCTCACCCCTAGCAGAGAAACTATTTCAACTGATGGCTGCTGGGAGAGGAAGATTCAGTTATCCTCAGTAATGGGGCCCCTGAGAGGTTGCCCGTGTTCCACTAGAGGGCGCTGTACCCTTGGGCAACAGGCAACAGCAAACTTAAGGTTAAAAAAAAAAACAAATTGAAAGGGATCAGCAGTGTTTACTTTAGAGGAATTTCACTTCCTCTATTAGACTTATTCCAAGGAATATTTTTTGAGACTATTGTGAATGCAGATTCCCCTGGATAATGCTAAGGTCAACGTGACACCTGAAAGGGTCATATGGGAAGAAGGGTTCTTACCAGGGAAGATGCCTCTACAGAGTCTCCCTGTAGACAGTCTCTAAATCATTTTAATAACTGATGACTACTGTAGGAGTATCCAGCACACCACAGGTGATCCTACCCTGGGTAGGGGGTCCGGAAGAGCATTAGAAAGCAGGCTGAGCAGGCCTGAGCCATCAAGACGGTAGATAGTGTATTCCTCCGTGATCTCTATAACAGCCCCTGCCTTCAGGTTCCTGCCTCCTTTAATATCTTGCCAAACTTTCTCTCAGTATTGGAATATGCTGTGATTTTAAATTAAAATCAACCTTTCTACCCCCTAAAATGCTTTAGGTTGTGAAAATTTATTACAGCACTAGAAACCATCACCAAGACAGGGCTGACACCCTAATTTTTCTGTAGTTCACACTAGTATGTAGGAAGATCTTCATTTGTTGTGTGCTTAATTGTATTTTGGTTTCATGACCTCCCTCATCTATGGAATCCAAACCAGTTCATCTGATAGAGTTTGGGGGTCAAGTTTTAGTTATCGAATTGCAGAGAAGTCAAGGGTAATTGTTGGTCAGGAGGACTAAGGTACAGAGGAACACAAACAAGATGTTCTGGTTTCCTTCTGTACAGCATGCTGGCTATACATCCAGAGGAGTACTATCTCATGGAGAGAAGTAAGATTTTATCATCACTGAACACGAACTACAAGATGGCTGCATCAACTCATCTCTTAAGTCTAAGCAGTACACATTGCTTCAGTATTATTTCCAACCAAGTCCAGGTGTGTTATATTTATGGTGTACAGAATGAGTTTAGAAGCATCAAAAAGTTTTCAAAAGATCATGTGGCTGACACATAAGATTAAACATGTACAGTCAAAAATTTATTGAATAGAAGAAATAAATTAACAATAACGGTTTGATAATTTAAAGGAAATATAAAATTTTATGGTATTGAAAAATAACAAAAATCATGTAGATACACAAACAAGCAGAAGAACTAATAAATAAAATAAATAAATAAATAAACTAACAAATAAAACTTAAGAATCAATAAGCAAATTCCCTAACTTATCAACACAATATAACCCAATATTAGGATAACTATCCAGGCAAGTTGAATCAATGAGGTCAAAGTCAAAGAGGTCTTGGAGAAGGCCAAATCTGGGCAGTGAGTTTCAGGATCCTAGCCCAGGAGAGTCCTCTCCACTTTGGCTCAGGACTTACTCCTTCTCCTTAGTCAGTCCTGCCAGCAGCTTGGCATAGGAAGACAGGGTTCTCCTGACTTCTGCTCTGACCACCTCCCAGGCACAGGGGCTGTGTTTCTTCTCCTTCAGGTAGACAGTGATCCTTTGGAAGTAGTTCCTCACAGCCACCAGGGAGTCTTCCTGGCTCAGAGAAGGTTCCTGCACCTCACCCTGCTCCATCAGACAGGCTTGCAGGTCTTTGAGCTGGTGGTGGAGGCCAGTGCAGAATGTGTCTAGGAGGCTTGTCTCCCAAGCAGCAGATGAGTTCTTTGAGCTGAAGAGGATCAGGACCTGCTGGGTCAGCTCCTGCAGGACAGAGATGGCCTGGGCCTTCTGGATCTGCTGGGCATCCACCTTCTCCAGAGGGAATGCAAAGTCCATTCTGTCCTTCAGGCAGGAGAGAGGGGAGAGTCTCCTCATTTGTGCCAGGAGTGTGGAGGCTCTCTTGTTCCTGAGGTGATGAGTCTGAGGCAGGTCACATCCTAGACAGCAGCTTGACCAGGAGTGCATCACCACCAGGAATGTCAGCAGAGCACAGGGCCTGGCCATTGTGAATGTGGCAGATGCTGCTGGTCCTCTGGGCTCTGTAGTGCTGACCCTTCTCCTCTGAGTTCTCTGAAGTCCTTCCTGGTTGGGTCCATGTGTCTTAAATAAGAGAAAGCACTAGGTTCCATTTTCTGATTGCCCTCCCATTACTCTCCCATGTACTTTTCACTTTCTTTCAGTCATTCTCTGCTTGTGTCTGGCCATTTTTTCCCCCGCCATTTTTGTTTCCATTATTGCTTCCACTTTCAATGTTCCCCTCAACAAACCTTCTCTAGGGTTTATTCCTGACAGAAACTGGTTGATATTTATATTACAGATATACATCTCCTGTGTGAAATCACTCAGTTGTAAATCATAAAACCTTACATCCAATAATTGTCCTGAAAATTTCTTGAATTTCATGCTGCAATTGAATTATGTGGGTCATATTTATATTTTAATATACCTATTTAAATTATAATGTCAATTATTTTTCAGATTTTTTTGTGAGTCTACAGGTGTTATTTTAAGCAAAGGCACATGTCAAAATCTTATCTATTTTGTTTAGGGCTGCAAGGGTGAGTTATTTTTACTAGTTGTCTTAATAGTGTTCAATACTAAAGTTTATGAAAAATTAAATTTGGCTTTTATTGTATATTAGGTATTTCTTGAATGATCATTTGGAGGTTGGTATGGCACAATCAATAAGAGATTCCTGATCAAGATTGACATATTCATGTTGATCCCTGGAACTCATGGTGGGAGCAGAAAACTGACTCATGGAAGTTGTTCTCTCACTCCACATGCCTGCTGTGGCATGATCTTTGCTGCACACACACATGTGTTCACAAAAACTCATAAAATTTATCATCTATGGTTTGCTCTAAGGAAACATTTCAACCTTATTCTTGACACAATTGTTTTATTTGTCCTTAGGATGGAAAGGGATGCCGACCTGGCCTGTGGGTTTCTTGAACTGTTTAGTATTCCAGGAGACCATTGGTCTGAAAGAGAAAAGTTGGGGCTTCTCTCTGTTATAGGCATTGTGACCTCTACAGTTAACAGAGTGTCTATGAAATTTCTCCCTCTCATGGACCAGTTTTGTCAGCCATGGGGTTGTGCTTCGCAGTTCCTTCAAAGTCAGGATCCGTGGATACATCTCCCTTTCTGCTCACCATTCCTATATTGATGATTTTTCCACCAATGACAGTTAACCAAAGCAGAATGCACACTCTTTCTAGCTGTGTGTGAGTTTAGAGACTGTGATCCCTGGTTGCTGCCTTTTCTCTAAGTGCCCTGTGACTTCTTCAGTGGAGTTTGAGTCGACTCACACGCTCTGCTGCACAGTGGGGCAGAGTGTCCTCAGCCCTCTTCTTGTACCCCACTCCCTGACACTGCTCACTATATCTTGATGACATCAGCACTCACACACAGTGTGGTGTCTGCTTGGTTTTTAGCGTCATAAGTCCTAGAAGATCGCTGCTCTGGTTTCAGTGGATTCATTAGAAAGGATTTTGTGTTCAGCAGTGAACACATGGCCAGAGATCAGAGTGTCAAGAATCCTCAGATGTCAAGAGCAGAAGACCCTGTGATCTACAGTGATGTGTAAATGTCCCAGTTTGTCCTGAGGACATTTGCACTAGGTAAGTATTTGTGGTTTTTCCAAAATCTAGTTTTGTGATCAATATTTGCTCACTGAGTGCTTGCTGTGCCTGTAGTTAGGAGGTGGAAATACAGACCAGAAGACACTGTGATTAGCAGTGCCTCTGATTGTCCATTAGTTATCCAGAAGTTTGGACCTGCAGATATTTATGTAATTTTACTTTAGTAGTGGATACTTCACACACTCCGTCTTTGTCCATTCGAAAACTGAGCATTGGAGAACATTGAGGGATTCTATCACATAGAAGAGTTTCAGTACTGCCAATGTGTATAATTTTTCATTTAATTTTTCTGTGGTGATGGAGGCTCCATGGTGGATGTCATTTCTCTTTTGAATTTTCATTGCATTGAATATTTTGTTTCTTTTTTCCATTTTCCTAGAGAGAAGATACTGATTTTGCTTGGTGGCATTGAACTTAAATTGTGGTGTCACTTGAAATGAAAGCAAAAGAAAGGAAGTGATGTCATCTCATTGGGGGAAGCAATAGCAACAATGTTGAGAGTGTTCAACTTGAAAGTTCAATGGCCGTGAAATAAAGGAATTTTACATCAAACCGAGTGCATTTTGGAATGTGAACTGAATAGTCAATGCAATCACAGTCAAAATGTCAATGATTTTCTTCCCAGCAACATCAATCTTAACACACCTGTGGAAACAGGAAGCTGCTGGAGAGCAGGAATGTCAAGAATAAGAACAATGGCTTGGTGCCACAAGACCTGATTTTGTACATCACCCTCTATATCTCACAGAGGATAAGTGCATCTCTCAGTGCTCCTCAGAGGAGGTTCTCACGGCAATAGATGGCTGGACACAGACCCTTACAAGTGGTTAATATACAGGAAATAGGTGTCCTAGAAAGGACCACTATGTCTTTCGTGGCTTCCGTAGGGCAGTACTCTTTACTCAAGAGCTGGCAGGAAGATGGGGATTCCCAGACACACTTTCTGACTGTAGGAAACAGGGGTTTGTAGACACAGTGTAGTAGCTGTAGAAACATATTGATAGCAGCTGTGACTGCATGCAGGTCTGAATATGATGGAGACAGACAAAATCCCAGTTTCAAGCAGGGAGGATGTCAGGAAATCCCACCCCTAGCTGAGGAACTACTTTCACCTGTTGGCTGCTGGGAGAGGAAGATTCAGTTATCCTCAGTAATGGGGCCTGTTAGAGTTTTCCCGTGTTTCACTAGATGGCGGTGTAAGCATGAACACCTGGCAACAGTTAGCAAACAGACTCAGGGATCCAAGTCCAAGCACTGGGCTGAGCTCCTGGAGATGAGAAGAGAGGGAGGTGGGATCCTAGGAGCAAAGGGGGCAGGGAGTCAAAATCATGATGGGGAAAACCAGAGAGAGAGATGACCTGAGTTAGTGGGAGCTCTGGGACTCCGGACTGACAGCTGGCAGACCTGTATGAGACCCATATGGGCCCTCTGAATGCTGCTGATACTTGTGTGGCTTGATCTGTTTGTGAGGCCCAGGCAGTGGGTCCAGGACTTGTCCCAAGTGCAAGAACTGGCTTTTGGGAGCCCAAACCCTATGCTGGGACACCATGCTCAGCCTTGAAGCAGTGAGGAGCTATGCTCAACCTGGTATGCTACACCTTGTTGACTACCCAGGGGAGGCCATATCTCCTCTGAGGAGTTTTTGGGGCAGAGGGTTCCAGGGGGGAAAGGGAGTGCAGGAGAAGGGGATGGAGGGGAAACTGGGCTTAGTATGTAAAATGAAAAAAATGGAAATAAAAAAAGATACCAAATGAAATTGTGAGTGATTAGCTGTGTCATTTTAGAAGATTTGCACTCACTTCTATTTTTAGATTTATTTCAAGGTATGTTTTTGAGGCTATTATGAATGGAATTTACCCTGGATGATTCTAAGTTCAACCTGACACCAGATAGGTTCATGTGGGAAGAAGGGATCTCACCAGGGAAGATGTTTCTTCAGAATCACACTGAAGACCAGTCTCTCAATCATTTTAATAAATGATGACTGCTGTAGGAGTGTCCAGCACACTATGGGTGAGTCAACCCATGGGCAGTTGTTCCTGATGAATATTAGGAAGCAGGCTGAGCAGGCCCTGAGGCATCAAGGCAGGAGACAGTGTGTTTCTCCATGACCTCTATATCAGCCCCGGCCTTCAGGTTCCTGCCCTGTTTAAGATCCTGTCAAACCTCTGTCAGTGATGGAATATGCTGTGATCTTAAACTAAAATAAACAATTTCTACCCCAAAATGCTTTAGGTCATGATATTTTATCTCAGCAATTGAAGCCATCACCAAGACAGGGCTGACACTCCATTTTTATCTTTTTTCATGTTTCACTTTTTTAATAGTATGTAGGAAGATCCTCATTTGTTGATGTGTTTTATTTTATTTTGATTTCATGGTCTCCTTCATCTTTGGAATCCAATCAAGTTCATCTGATAGAATTTGGAAGCCAACTGTAAGTAATGGGAGGCCAGAGTAGTCAGGGAGAATTGTTGATAGGGAGGACTAAGGCACAATGGAACACATGCGAGTTGTTCTGGTTTCCTTCTGTACAGCATGCTGGCTATTCATCCAGAGGAGTACTATCTCATGAACAGAAGTAAGATTTTACCATCAGTGAACAAGATCTACGAGATGGCTGCATCCACTCACCTCTTAAGTCAAATCAGTACACATTGCTTCAGTATTATTTCCTACCACGTCCAGGTGTGTTATATTTATGGTGTACAGAAATGAGTTTAGAAGCATCAAAAAATTTATTGAATAGAAGAAATAAATTAACAATAAAGGTTTGACAATTTAAAGAAAATATGAAATTCTATGGTATTAAAAATAACTAAAACCATGTAGATAGACAAACAAGCAGAAGAAGTAATAAATAAAAATAAATAAATAAATAAATAAACAAATAAAACATCTGCATCAATAAGCAAATGCCCTTACAGATCAACACAATATAACCCAATATTAGGATAACTATCCAGGCAAGTTGAATCAATGATGTCAAAGTCAAAGAGTTCTTGGAGAAGGCCAAACCTGAGCAGTGAGGTGCAGGATCCTAGCCCAGGAGAGTCCTCTCCACTTTGGCTCAGGACTTACTCCTTCTCCTCAGTTAATCCTGCCAGCAGGTTGCCTGAGGAAGACAGGGCTCTCCTGACTTCTGCTCTGACCACCTCCCAGGCACAGGGCCTGTGTTTCTTCTCCTTCAGGTAGACAGTGATCCTTTGGAAGTAGTTCCTCACAGCCACCAGGGAGTCTTCCTGGCTCAGAGAAGGTTCCTGCACCTCCACCTGCTGCTTCAGACAGGCCTGCAGGTCTTTGAGCTGCTGGTGAAGGCCAGTGCAGAATGTGTCTAGGAGACTTGTCTCCCAAGCAGCAGATGAGTCCTTTGAGCTGAAGAGGATCAGGACCTGCTGGGTCAGCTCCTGCAGGACAGGGATGACTTGGGCCTTCTGGATCTGCTGGACATCCACCTTCTCCAGAGGGAATGCAAAGTCCGTTCTGTCCTTCAGGCAGGAGAGAGGGGAGAGTCTTCTCATTTGTGCCAGGAGTGTGGAGGCTCTCTTGTTCCTGAGGTGATGAGTCTGAGGCAGGTCACATCCCAGACAGCAGCTTGACCAGGAGTGCATCACCACCAGGAATGTCAGCAGAGCACAGGGCCTGGCCATTGTGAATGTGGCAGATGCTGCTGGTCCTCTGGGCTCTGTGGTCCTGAACCTTTTCCTCTAGGTTCTCTGAAGTCTCTCCTGGTTGGGTCCATGTGTCTTAAATAAGAGAAAGCACTAGTTTCCATTTTCTGATTGCCCACACATACTCTCCCATGTACTTTTCACTTTCTTTCAGTCATTCTCTGCTTGTTTCTGGCTATTTTTTTTTCGGTCATTTTTGTTTTCATTATTGCTTCCACAGTCAATGCTCCCCTCAACAAAGCTTCTCTAGAGTTTATTTCTGAAAGACATTATGGTTGATGTGTATAGCACAGATAAACCTTTCCTGTGTGAAATCACTTACCTGTAAAACATAAAACCTTACATCTGATAATTGTCCTGAAAAGTTCTTGAATTTCATGCTGCAATTGAATTTTGTGGGTCATATTTATTTCTTAACATAGCTTCTTGAATTGTAATGTCAATTTTGTTTCAAATAATTTTTTACGAGTCTACACGTGTTATTTGAAACAATGGCACATGTCAAAATCTTGTGTATGTTGGTTAGGGTTCGAGGTTGAGTTATTTTATCTAGTTGTCTTAACACACTTGAATTTTTAAGTATATGAAGGATCAAGTTTGTGTTTTATTGTATATTAGGCATTCATTGAATGATAATTTGTTGGTTATTATGGCACAATCAATAAGAGCTTCCTGATCAAGACTGACATATTCATGTTGATCCCTGGAACTCATCATGGGAGTAGTAAACTGTCTCAGGGAAGATGTTCTCTCACTCCACAAGCCTGATGTGGCATGATCTTTACTGCATACACACACACACACACACACACACACACACACACACACACACACACGTTAACAAAAACTCGTAAAATTTATCATCTATGCTTTGCTCTAAGGGAAAGTTTAAGCCTTATTCTTTATAGTATTGTTTCATCTGTCCTTAGGATGGAAACGGATGCCGTCTTGGCCGTAGGTTTCTTGAATTGTTTAGTGTTCCAGGAGACCATTGGTCTGAAAGAAGAACAGGGTTCCTTGAACTGTTTTGTATTCCAGGAGACCATTCCTCTGAATGAATAACCGCCGGGCTTCTCTGTGTTATAGGCATTGTGACCTCTACAGTTAACAGAACATCTTTGAAAATGATCTCTCTGTCATGGACCAGTTTTGTCAGCCATTGTCTTGTGCTTCAGAGTTCCTTCAAAGTCATGATCCATGTATACATCTCCCTTTCTGCCCACCATTCCTGTTTGGAGGATTTTTTGAACAACAACAACTACCCAAAACGGAATGCACGTTCCATTAGCTGTGTGTGAGTTTACAGACTGTGATCCATGGTTGCTGCCTTTTCTCTAAGTGCCCTGTGACTTCTTCAATGGCTTTTGAGTCTACAAACACTCTCTGCTGCACATTGGGGCAGAGTGTCCTCAGCCCTCTTCTTGTACCCCACTCCCTGAGAGTGCTCTCCATATCTTGATGACGTCAGCACTCATACATGCTGTGGTGTTTGCTTGGTTATTAGCATCATAAGTCCTAGAAGATCCATGTTTTGGTTTCAGTGAATTCATTAGAAAGGCTTTTGTGCTCAGCAGTGAACATATGACCAGAGTTTAGAGTGTCAAGAATCCCCAGATGTCAACATCAGAATACCCCATCATCTGTAGTGATGTGTAAATGTCCCAGTTTGTCCTGAGGACATTTGTAATATATAAGTATTTGTGGTTTTTCCTAAATATAGTTTTGTGATCAATATTTGCTCACTGAGTGCTTGCTATGCCGGCAGTTAGGAAGTGGAAATACAGACCAGAAGACACAGTCATAGCACTGCTCTGATTGCCTATTAGTTACCCAGATGTTTGGACCTACAGATATTTATGCAGTTTTACTTTAGTAGTGGATACTGCACACACTCTGTTTTTGTTCATTTGAAAATTGAGCAGAAGAGCCTTGAGGGATTCCATCACATAGAAGTGTTTCAGTACTGCCAATGTGTATAATTTTTCATTTAATTCTTCTGTGGTGATGGAGGCTCCATGGTGGATGTCATTTCTCTTTTGAATTTTCATTGCCTTGAATATTTTGTTTCTTTTTTCCACTTTCCTAGAGAGAAGATACTGACGTTGTTGGTGGCATTGAACTGAAATTGTGGTGTCACTTGAAATGAAAGCAAAAGAAAGGAAGTGATGTCATCCCATTGGGGAAGCAATAACAACAATGTTGAGAGTGTTCAACTTAAAAGTTCAATGGCATAAAAGAAAGTAATTTTACATCACACCGAGTGCATTTTGCAACGTGAACTGCAGAGTCAATGCAATCACAGTCAAAATATCAATGATTTTCTTCCCAGCAACGTCAGTCTTAACACACCTGTGGAAACAGCAAGATGCTGGAGAGCAGGAATGTCAAGAATACAAGCAATGGCCCTGGTGTCAAAGGCCTGATTTTATACATCACCGTCCACATCTCACAGAGGTTAAGTGCATCTTCTCAGTGCTCCTCAGAGGAGGTTCTTCTGGCAATAGATGACTGGACACAGACACTTACAGGTAGTTAATATACAGGGAATAGGTGTCTGAGAAACGACCCGTTGGGCTTTCCTGGCTTCCATAGGGCAGAACTCTTTACACAAGAACTGGCATGAAGATGGGGATTCCCAGAGACAGTTTCTGACTGTAGGAAACAGGGTTTGTAGACACAGTATAGTAGCTGAAGGTCCATATTGATAGCAGCTGTGACTGCATCCACAGTCTGAATATGATGGAGACAGACAAAATCCCAGTTTCAAGCAGGGAGCATGTCAGGAAATCCCAGCCCTAGCTGAGGAACTATTTTCAACTGATGGCTGCTGGGAGTGGAAGATTCAGTTATCCTCAGTAATAGGGTCCCTGAGAGGTTGCCCGGGTTTCACTAGATGGCGCTGTACCCATGCACAACAGGCAACAGTTAACAAAGTTAAGATTCACCCAATCAAGTCCAAGCACTGGGCTGTGCTCCTGGAGATCAGCAGAAGAGAGGGAGGTTGGATCCTAGGAGCAAAGGGGGCAGGGAGTCAAGATCATGATAGGGAAAACCACAGAGACAGCTGACCCGAACTTGTGGGAGCTCAGGGACTCTGGACTTACAGCTGGGGGACCTGCATGGGACCCAACTATGTCCTCTGAATGTGGCTGATGCTTGTGTGGCTTGATCCTTGTGTGAAGCCCCTGGCAGTGGGAGCAGGACTTGTCCCAAGTGCAAGAGCTGGCTTTTGAAGCCCAGATCCTTTGCTGGGGATACCTTGTTCAGCCTTGAAGCAGTGGATAGTGGCTGTGCCATGCCTCAGCTTTGTATGCTATACTTTGCAGACTACCCATTTGAGGTACTACTACTACCTGAGGATTGAATGGGGAGTTTTATGGGTTGAAGAGCAGGGGAGGACAATGGAGGGATAATTGGATTTAGAATGTTAAATAAAAAAATTTAAATAAAAAAAGATACCAAATGAAATTGAGAGGTATTAGTCATGTAATTTTAGAAAAATATCAATTCCCTTGTTAGATTTATTTCAAGGTATGTTTTTTTTGAGGCTGTTATGAATGGAATATTACCTGGACAATTCTAAATTCATCTTGACACCAGGTAGGGTCATATGGGAAGAAGGGATCTCACCAGGGAAGATCCTCTACAGAATTGCCCTGGAGACCAATCTCTAAATCATTTTAGTAACTGATGACTGCCGTAGGAGTGTCCAGCACACTGTGGGTGATCCAAGCATGGGCAGGTGGTCCGGAAGAGCATTACAAAGCAGGCTGAGTGGGCCCTGAGGGATCAAGACAGTAGACAGTGTGTTCCTCCATGACCTCTGTATCAGCCCCTGCCTTCAGGTTCCTGCCCTGTTGAAGATCTGCCAAACCTCTGTCAGTGATATAATATGCTGTGATTTTAAAGCAAAATAAACAATTTCTACCCCAAACTGATTTAGGTCATGATATTTTATCTCAGTAATTGAAGCCATCACTAAGACAGGGCTGACACTCCATTTTTTCTTTTATCATGTTTCACTTTTTTAATGGTATGTAGGAAGATCCTCATTTGTTGTGTGTTTTATTTTATTTTGGTTTCATGGTCTCCCTCATCTTTGGGATCCAATCGAGGTCATCTGATAGAAGTTGAGAGTCAATTTTTTTTTTACTGGGGCCAGTGAATTCAGGGGGATTAGCTGGTCAAGAGGACTAAGGCACAATGGAACACATGCAAGATGTTCTGGTTTCCTTCTGTACAGCATGCTGGCCACACATCCAGAGGAGTACTATCTCATGGAGAGAAGTAAGATTTTACCATCAGTGAACAGGAACTATGAGATGGTTGCATCAACTCACCTCTTAAGTCTAAGCAGTACACATTGCTTTCAGTATTATTTCCTACTGAGTCCTGGTGTTTAATGTTTATGGTGTACGGAATAAGTTTAAAAGCATCAAAAAGTTTTCAAATGATCTAATGGCTGACAAGTAAGATTAAATATGTATAGTAAAAAATTTATTGAACAGACGAAATACGTTAACAATATGGTTTGATACCTTAAAGAAAATATGAAATTCTATGGTATTAAAAAATAACTAAAATCATGTAAATAGACAAACAAGCAGAACTAATAAATAAATAAAAGTACATATATGTGTATATATAAACAAAGGAATAAATAAAACATCTGAATCAATAAACCAGTGCCCTTACAGATCAACACAATATAACCCAATATTAGGATAACTATCCAGGCAAGTTGAATCAATGAGGTCAAAGTAAAGAGATCTTGGAGAAGGCCAAATTTGAGCAGTGAGGTGCAGGATCCTAGCCCAGGAGAGTCCTCTCCACTTTGGCTCAGGACTTACTTCTTCTCTTCAGTCAATCCTGCCAAAAGTTTGGCTGAGGAAGACAGGGCTCTCCTGACTTCTGCTCTGACCACCTCCCAGGCACAGGGGCTGTGTTTCTTCTCCTTCAGGTAGACAGTGATCCTGTGGAAGTAGTTCCTCACAGCCACCAGGGAGTCTTCCTGGCTCAGGGAATGTTCCTGCACTTCCACCTGCTGCATCAGACAGGCTTGCAGGTCTCTGAGCTGGTGGTGGAGGCCAGTGCAGAATGTGTCTAGGAGACTTGTCTCCCAAGCAGCAGATGAGTCCTTTGAGCTGAAGAGGATCAGGACCTGCTGGGTCAGCTCCTGCAGGACAGGGATGACTTGAGCCTTCTGGGTCTGCTGGGCATCCAGCTTCTCCAGAGGGAATGCAAAGTCCATTCTGTCCTTCAGGCAGGAGAGAGGGGAGAGTCTCCTCATTTGTGCCAGGAGTGTGGAGGCTCTCTTGTTCCTGAGGTGATGAGTCTGAGGCAGGTCACATCCCAGACAGCAGCTTGACCATGAGTGCATCACCACCAGGAATGTCAGCAGAGCACAGGGCCTGGCCATTGTGGATGTGGCAGATGCTGCTGGTCCTCTGGGCTCTGTGGTGCTGAACCTTCTCCTCTATGTTCTCTGAAGTCCCTCCTGGTTGGGTCCATGTGTCTTAAATAAGAGAAAACACCAGTTTCCATTTTCTGATTGCTCTCCCCTCTCTTTTCTATTTTTTTTCATTATTTTAACTCATTTTCCTTTTGTGTCTGGGTTTTTTCTAAACCATTTTGATTTTCTTCTTTGCTTCCTCTTTTGCTGCTGCTCACACAAACCTTCTTTACTGTTTTTCTTTATAAATATAATTGTTATTAAGTATTACACCAGGGTTATATATTTTTGTTTGAAATTTTTGCATCTATTGCAAAGACAAAAATTTCCTCAGATATCTTCTATTTCATTTTATAATTAATTATTTCCTTCTATTTATATCATTTACTTAAGTATTTAAATTATAATGTAAGTTATGATGCAGTTTTTCTAATAAATATATTTAAAAAAGATGTAGTTTAACGTTTTCCCACATTTGAACAGCTAAAATTTAGTTCTTCATATTGCCCACAATAATTCTAATATAACTATATATAAAAGGTTAATTTAAACATCACAGTTAATTAGTTATCTAACCAATGATTGTATAAGATTCCTTGCTGTTCAAGGCTGTTGAACTGAGGCTGATTCCTTGATCCTGTGGTTGAAACAGAGAACTCTCCCCTGTACGTTTGCCTCTGACCACCACATACACAAAGAGACAATCTTTGGCATGCACAACACAGTCTCACACACATAATCACACACACACACACACACACACACACACACATTTACATATTTATATACACCTCCTCATTCATACTTGCACATAAACACACAAGTTCACATACAGACACAGACACACAACCTGACATACACACCAACTGATATGCATGGTCATACACATACGATCACACTTACTATCATAAACACACAGGTACATTCTTTCACTCTAAATTGTACACACATGTACATACACCAAGAAACACAGTGAAGGACACAAGAAACACATACAGATATAAACTCTCATGTACAAGTGAACACATACACACCCAAATACACACACTCACATATCCAGACACACACATGAAGACATGCATATACACACTCACACAATACACACACATAAATGCACACTCCCACACACATCTACTCCCACACACATGCAAACATACACAACACTCCAAAATTCACACACAGCCATACAGAAGGCATACATTTTGACATTTAAACATATATACATATACTAAAACACATACACATATATGTACACATTCCCACAATATACACAAGTACATACACACGATAATTCACATATAAACACACATACAGTCATATAACACACACACATATACATATACTCACACATATGTACTCCTACACATATGCATTCATTCTGACAAACATACACACTCAGATGCACACAGATACTCACATTCCAACATATACACAAACTCACACACAGACAAATCCACACAGAAAAACACATACATTCACACATACAGACACATACACATGCAGATCCTTGCACACACACTCATATACATGCATTCTCTCACACACGCATGCATACACACATACAAACTCAGACACATATACACATCACACACATACAGATATAAAGACATATATGGACACATTCACACACTTACACAAGAGTAATAAGAAATTAAAATTTAAAAAATAAGTTAAATTTTCACTTATTTTGTTTCACAACTTTAGAACATTATATCCATGGATTTCTGGATCCATGGCATAGTGGGAATACCATGTGATTCATGAAGTTCCTCACTTCATGGTGGCCAAAGATGCAGACAAGGACAAAGTGTGTCCTTAGATGGAGCCTCCAACCACTCATCTCTAACAATCAATGGGCTTTCACTGATACAGTTTGTTCCTTGAGGATGATGAAGGCTCATGTTCCCTGTGAACACTGCTCCCATGAGTACCAGCCTCCAGCACAGGAAACCTCGAGAGACACTCCATATCCAAACCACACATAGGTAAAGTGTCTGAACACTCGATTTCAAAGGCTAAGGATCTCAAATGCTATGCCATGAGTACTATTACAGTCATACCAAATTTATAATCATTTTAACCAGCATGTGATGTTTATCCTCATGCACAGGACACAGCAATATGGTTGAGTCCCTATAAACAACGTTTGTGTCACATCATAAGAGAAGCAGTTCTAGCTCCTCAACGTCTCCTACAGCAGCTAGGGATCTGCAGGGTCGTTTCTGTGTGTTTGGAAATTCAAAGTCTTTGTCTTCATTCTGTAAATAACAAATAAATTAATTTAAATAACAGCAACAAATAATTGTTATATTGTTTTGGATTGTGTAAAAAGCCCTTCTGCATAGAAGAACACTAGAGTCACTATTCCCCTCACCTCCAAACTGTATCTACCTGCAATATTTGCTCCTCTGCTGTTGATAATTTCAGTTTCTTCTACTTTAGAGGCATACACTGTTGTCAGAGACTTTGGAAACCAGTCTCCTCATCTCTGTATCTACTGACCCTAGTGATGATTTCTTTGCTGTGCAGACCCTTCTTAGTGCCATTTAATTCTCTCTTCCATGATCTTCTGAATGCTCAGTCTTGTAATCCTTATCCTGGAAGTCTGTGTTTCTGCCATTCCTTAGATCCACATAGGTGACATGACTGATGTTTGAGTTTCAAATATTAGAAAGGGGAAAATTGTATGAATCTGTTAAGCATGTATCACAGGGCTGGTCTAGTTATAGCAGAGTCCTTTAATGTGTGTCTGTCTGAAAGTCCATTTCTCCTCCATTACTAGAACATGACTTTGTAGATGTGATCCTCATGGTGGAACTTGCTGCTTTTTTTCCTTGTCCAAAATGTCTCCCTGAGGCTAGGGCAAAGAGTTTTAGATCAATTCTGTTGGCAGAGGAAGTCTTAATAATGAAAAGGAGCAAGCTGAGAAAGGAAAAATACAAGATATACTATGTGAGAAGAAAAGGAGTACCACAGAAGTGGAAGGGACCTAAGTCATATGTTCAAGGACATAAACAGATTAAGAAATGGAATAAAGGGAGTAGTGACCTCAAGGCAAGATCCCACCCAGCTAAGATTCCAACTTGTGAAAAAGAATTAAAGAAAAGCTTAGATCTGAGTATGGTGGGCACACCTTTAATCCCAGAGACAGAGGCAAGAGGATCTCCGAGTTTGAGGCCAGCCTGGTCTACAGATCCAGGTTCAGGACAACCAAGCTTAGGAGGCAAAGGAAATAATGGAAAAGAGAAATTTGGTGAAGATGTAATTGAACAAGGGGGCCAAGTTCCAGCCCCAGTAAGTAGCAGAACTTGGCAGCTTTGGCCACATGGTTCTAGTTTTAGAGTCAAGGGTAGAAGAAGAAAGGGTAGAGGAAAGGGTTTATGTACTCTTCCTATTCACCAAGACTCCTTAAGACTTGGCTTTATCCTCTGGAAAAGCCCTTGGCTTCTTCCAGGTTTAGCTTTTCCTATAGTTAGCTGAATTCCTACTTCATATTTCTATGTCCTGCAGCATCCAGCACTATGTCTGCCTGCATGACACCATGCTTCTTGCCAGGATGATAATGGACTAAACCTCTGAAATGGTAAGCTAGTCCCAATTAAAAGTTTTCATTTGTAAGAGTTGCCATGGTCATGGTGTCTCTTCACGGCAATAGAAACCCTAACTAAGATGCTCTCCTCACATCATGGTCCTGTCTCAGTTCTTCTATTCCTGTCTCTTGATTCCCCAATTCTATTGAACCAAAGCAGATTATTATATCTAATGATATGGCTATAAATGTTTTCTGGGCAAGGTGATATTATGGAACTGCTTCACAGTAATTTATTATTCTATTATATAAACATAAGGATGATTAAAATTACCTTAAAAATAAACATCAAGAAAAGAATGCAGAAAGTCATATCTAAATGATGTTGCACAATGACACAGAGACTCTGGTTCATCAGTAATCATACTCCCTGACAGAGTCTTCTTCAATTACAAGCTCTGCAGATCATCTTGGTATCAATCAATTTCTCCCTAATACACACTCCACAGTGTCTGTCTCTACATATTCTGAACTCCTTTATCTATTCTTGTGCTTCTCCCGATTACTCCAACATGGCAACATTCATGTGGGCATGTTCCACATCCAAAGTGGCAATGACAACTTTCTCCTGACTATGAAGTCAAGACCTGACACAAGGGAGGAATTTGTAGTTGACTAGTTACTCTTATGAATGAGTTGATGAAAAACAGAAAAAGAAAAAAAGAGTATATATAAAAGGGTAGATTATTGAATCTAATCTGAAAAGAAAAAAAGAACATAAAGAAATGATAAGATAAAAGGTAGATTTTTAAGTCTAATTAGAAAAGTAAAAAGAGAATACAGATATGATAAGATAAAAAGGTGGATTATTGAATCTACTTTTAAACAGGAACTACTTGTTTTAAATGGAATAAGTAATCAAATTTTTTCTGAATTTGTCAAATGATAATGGACTAGACATTGTTAATGTATATAATGGAGTTTTCTGTCTGAATCTGCCAAATATTAATGGACTAGACATTGTTAATGTAATTCTTGACTGTATATATTGTATATACTTATTGGATATACTTTTTCTTATATTAGTTATAACTTCATTTTTTTAAGTTTTTCCACACAGGCTTTCTCTGTGTAGCTTTGGAGCCTGTCCTAGAATTCACTCTGTAGACCAGGCTAGCCTCAAACTCACAGAGATCCACCTGCCTCTGCCTACTGAGTGCTGGGATTAAAGTGTGTGCCACCACTGCCCAGCAACTTCATTTTTAAACAAAAAAGGGGAAATGTGATTGATATATAGTGCATCCCAATAAAATTATCTGGGGGCCAGAGAACAGAACAGACACTATATTAAACATAGAGTTTAGGCAGTGGTAGCACACACTTTTAATCCTAGCATTCGGGAGGTAGAGGTCCCTCTGGATCTCTGTGAATTCAAGGCCACATTGAAAACAGACAGGTATGGTGACACACACCTTTAATCCCAGGAAGTGATGACTAGAAGGAGAAAGGTATATCAGGCATAAGGACCAGAAACTAGAGGCTTTTTAAGCTTTTAGGCTTTTAGCAGCAGTTCAACTGAGATCCAATTGGATGAGGACTCAGAGGCTTCCAATTTGAGGAAACAGAATCAGCTGAGAAGCTGGCAAGGTGTGGTTAGCGGTAGCTTGCTCTGTCTCTCTGATCTCTCAGAAATCACCCTGCCCCTGCAAAAAGAAGGAGTTGATGAGACATGTGGGCCTGAGCTACTGCTGAAGGCCATGTCTGGGTCCATAGTCCTGCTGCAGCTGGTGTCTGTGTTGATGTCCATGGGCCCTGTTACCACAGAGGTCCATAAGAACTGTACATGTTGAAATCCAAGGGCCATGCTGAGACCACCCTGCCCTTCACTGGCCCTGGGATGGCTAGCTCTGCCCCTTACTGGACACTTCAGGAGGAGAGCTGGCCCAGTCCCTCATGAGATATATAGCACCACACCCCTCACTGTGGGCATTGGAGAGCTGGCCCCAATGGCAGTGGTGTAGAAGAGCTGTCTCTAACCCTCACCTGAGGGGCCTGGTCCCAGCTGCCCAAACTGAGGAGTTCAGCTACCACTTAGACCCACATCCTAGCCATTGGGTTGGCCCACCCTGTCATCTATCCCATTTATGATCTGAGAGGACTGGTCCTGCAGAACAATAACCCCAGCATCTCTATGACTGACTTGGGGCAATAACAGGATATTAGGGGAGTTTCTGTAGGATCTAGTAATGATGGTGTGCCAGAGACCAGAGGCCATGAATCAGACCAATGACTCACTGCAAAGAACTTTTTAGGGTGAGGCTGATTGAAGAAAAAGGTATACTGTGTGACATTCTGAATCTCCTGATGTCATTAGGACGAATGAAGAAAGGTTGGGGAAGTGGGAAAGACAGTGGATTGAGGTGGATTTTTATGTCTGTTTCATTTTGTTTTTAATTAATTTCTGTCGGAGGTCAATGCTGAAGGGGTGAGTTGATAGATATGGGAGTGCTGGGAGGGGTGCAGGATTGGGGTGCATGATGTGAAATTCCCAAAGTATTATATATATGAAGTGGATGAAACTCTAGGGTTTCCCTGGCAGCTGAACCTACAGACGGACATTGTCTTCTTCCCTACATCTGTACCGAAGAATGCAAAGGGGCTATTGGGTCAAGATACTCTGGGCTGTTGATCTGTAACCCTGCAAAACACAGATCTTAATCCAGTATGAATAAGAACTAGTTCATTCTGTACCAGTTAAAAGTGACTGTAATATTGTCTATAACAAGGATTCAGGTTGCCCCTTGTGACATGTTCTATTGTGGAGAGGTAACCTGAACTTTTGAAGTCATTGTTCAAACAACAGTCATAAATCAGTGCATTTACCAAGCCCAGTGTTGCTGATCTCAGTAGGCAGAGCAGCAGGGGGAGAATCTCTTCTGTGGGTTCAGATATTATTTTACATCATTCCTAGCTGGGGCATGGTTTGCTCAGTTACATGACACATTCCAAATGCTTTACCTACTGGTCAAAATGATGTGAGGTCAGACACAGAGCTTGGTTGTAATTATCAACTGAGGGGACTACACACAGACTCCTTCTCCAGAGAACCTCCTCTAGAGAAGACTAGAGGAGAAAAAAGCCTTAGTGACTGTTTTGTGCATGTTGAGCAGACCATTGTCCAGAAGGCATGACCCGTGTGGAACTGGTAGGGTGCTCCCTCCCTCAGATGAGAAGTGAAGGGAGTTGAGTCTTCCAAACTGATGTCAGTTCTTCTGGGGAAAATGTCTGTTTTAGTTGTGAAGAAAACTCTTCCAGGAAAAAATTTCTAAAGAAAACACACCAGAGTTAAACAGTTTCTTCTTTGAAAATGATAGTCAGTAGGGGGCTCTCTTCCTCTCTAAATGTTGGCAAGCATGGCAGATTGTTTCCTCTCTTCCTCCCCCTCCCCCTCTCCCTCCCTTTCTCCCCTCTCCCTCCCACTGCCTCTTCTTCTTCCCACCCTCCGCTTCCCCTTAGCCCTCTGTCTGATTTTGGCCACAGGTATCATTAGGTCTTTAAGAACACTCTGATTAAAACAAAACAAAACAAAATGACAACAAAAAAAAAGAGGAAACTCTCACATGAGAGCTTCTTACATTATTGCTTCATATTCTATTTCAACTGGTGGTTATGCATTTCCGCAAATATAGTAGTCAGAAAGCAAGATGTAATAGATATCAGTTACAGAATGGCAGAGCTGGTTGATGAGGAGAGAATGAGGAACAAACACTGTCTTCCCACATCAGGGAGGAGGAAACCAGGGCTATGAGGCTGAATGATGGGGTGTGGGACAGCAGGCAGGTACTGGGAGTATATCAGAAAGAAAGCTGTGTGCACATATATGTACATTATTATATATAGCATGTGCTGCTATTAAATAGTGCATCATATGTAATATATATGTTTATAATACTTCCCCTTCAGTGTTGGGCTAGGACACTGATCCCTCCATAAAGTATTTGTAAACCATCAATTCCTTATTGATTTCAGTGGCTAATACTCAGTTCCAATGTGTCTAATTGTAGAGGGGTTCAGGCTATTTTCAAAGACAGTGAAGGCTTTCAGTACTTCAACTGTCTATACTTTTCCATTCACTCTTCCTGTCTTTACTTGAAGTGTTGATTTCATGATAGACGTCTCCACATCTACTGTATTTATCTTTGCTACTTTCCTAGGAAGAAAACCCTGATGTTGGCTGTGGCAATGAACCAAAATATGATGACATTCGAAATGAAGCTGAAGAAAGGAACTGGCGTGTCATCCAAATGAGACAGCAGCAGCAAAAACATTACCTACTAAGATTCAGTGGAAAAGATCTATGTTGATTAACTACAATGATGCTATGAAAGTGACTCTATATCCTAGGGATCTTCAGGTTCAATGCATATGTCTTAGTTAAGGTTTCTATTGCTGTGAAGAGACACCATGACCCCAGCAACTCTTATAAAGGAAATAATTTAACTGGGGCTGGCTTGCAGTTCCAGTTCCCAACATTATCTTCATGGCAGGATGCAGGCAGACATGGTACTGGAGAAGGACCTGAGAATTCTACACCTTGATCCACAGGCAGCAGCAGGAGACTGCCACACAAGGCCTAGCTTGAGCATATAAGACCTCTAAGTCCACTTCCACAGTGACACACTTCGTACAACAAGGCCACACCTACTCCAACAAGGCCACACCTACTCCAACAAGGCCACACCTACTCCAACAAGGCTGCCCCTCCTACAATGCCCCTCCCCATGGGCCAAGCATTCAAACATATAGGTCAATGGGGGCCATTGCTATTAAATCCATGACACAATACAAAATTTAAATTATGTTTCTCCCAGAGGTATCACTTTTAAAACACATATGGAACCATGAAGATACCAAAGCATAAAAGCAGTGTTGTGGTGTCACAATACCTGAATTCACATTACAACTATATGTCTACGAGAGAGTTACTGGAGGATTACTAACCCTTACCACAGAAGCCTCTCACAGTCAATGGCAATAAACACAGGGACCCACAACTGATCCATGAGCACAAAATAAAGGGCTGACTTCCTGCGCCAAGGATCATTGCTGAAGAGGGAGCAGAAGAATTGTAAGACCCAGAGGCAGTGGATGATGACCACAGGAAAGCAGTGTTCTCAGACACAGCAGGGCAGTTGCACTAATGAACCGAGAGTGGCTATGACCTAATGGATAAGACCAGGGTGGACAAAATCCCAGCTTGGAAAATGGAGGAGAGTTCCCTTCTAGCTGAGGAACTGTGGCAGTTGATAGCTTCTGAGAGAGAGAGAGTCAGTTGTCCTCAGGGTTGGGCCCCATCAGAGAGGCTACCTAGGCTCCAGGAGATGGCCGTGTATCCATGCACAGCTGGAAACTCCAAGAGAAGAAGGGTGAGAAGGAGGAGGAGGAAGAGTAGGAGGAGGACAAGAAAGCCATGAAAACTGAGAGGGAATAGTGGTGTTGCAAAGGATTAATTTTAGAGGCGTTTCACTTCCCTGGTGGGATTTATTTCAGGGATGTTTCATGAGGCTGTTATGAATAGGTTTTATTTCCTGATTTCTTCTTGGTATGTTTGTCTGTGGTATTCAGGCAGGCTAA
Organism: Peromyscus eremicus; assembly: GCF_949786415.1. Taxonomy (NCBI): domain Eukaryota; kingdom Metazoa; phylum Chordata; class Mammalia; order Rodentia; family Cricetidae; genus Peromyscus; species Peromyscus eremicus. The sequence goes on from NC_081417.1 coordinate 103,739,045, forward strand.
TCACTTTTCTGATAGCTGTTCCTATCACTGTATATAATCTCACTGATATTTGGAACCCAAAACTGTTAAACTCATAGAAGCTGAGAGTAGATGAAAGGTACCAGAGGTCATGGAGGTCAGAGGGAGGATTCCTCTGGGAAATATATGTCAAAGAAGATTAAGTCACAATGTGACAGGAGCAAGATTCTCTGGCTTCCTACCAGATAGTATGCTGGCTTTACATACAGAGAATACTATATACTGGGAGAAATTAGGGACATAGATTTAGGGTTTGTCTAAACTCTATGCAGTGAACACTTGTATCCGGTGCAATTTTTCAATACTCTGTCCATTTGTAAAATTTTTATGGTTTAGAGTATCAACTTAAAAAGACTGGAAAAATTTGAAAAGTTACAGAATTAAAAATCAAAGTGTTTTATACAGCAAAATTGAATGGGATTCAAAATAATTTAATTGTGTATGATGGTTTGCTACATTAAAGAAAATACAAAACTGAAAGATTTAACTTAAATAACTTAAATTACATAAATAGTAAAATAAATACACACATAATACACAGAGATACCCAAATGGATGCAGAAACAAATGCCCTTATATATATAGATAAAATTTGTGCTGTTTTGCCAAAACATCTAGTCAGGTTGGTGGAATTCATGTCAAAAATAAATGAGAGTTTTAAAAGGAGAATTTATGCAGTGTTGTAGCCCAGGAAAGTTCTCATCACTATGGCTCAGGACTTAACTCCTTCTCCTCAATCAATACTGCCAGCAGCTTGGCTGAGGAAGACAGGGCTCTCCTTACTTCTGCTCTGACCACCTCCCAGGCACAGGGGCTGTGTTTCTTCTCCTTCAGGTAGACAGTGATCCTGTGGAAGTAGTTACTCACATCCACCGGGGAGTCTTCCTGGTTCAGGGAAGGTTCCTGCACATCCACATGCTCCATCAGACAGGCTTGCAGGTCTTTGAGCTGCTCCTTGAGCTCATCACGAAATGTGTCTAGGAGGATTGTCTCCCAAGCATCAGATGATTCATCCGAGGTAAAGAGGGTCAGGACCTGCTGGGTCACCTCACCCATGACATGGATGACTTGAGCCTTCTGGATCTGCTGGGCATCCACCTCCTCCAGAGGGAATGCAAAGTCCTTTCTGTCCTTCAGGCAGGAGAGAGGGGAGAGTCTCCTCATTTGTGCCAGGAGTGTGGAGGCTCTCTTGTTCCTGAGGTGATGAGTCTGAGGCAGGTCACATCCCAGACAGCAGCTTGACCAGTAGTGCATCACCACCAGGAATGTCAGCAGAAGCACAGGGCCTGACCATTGTGAATGTGGCAGATGCTGCTGGTCCTCTGGGCTCTGTGGTCCCGAACCTTCCCTTTAGGGTCTCTGAAGGCCTTGCTGTGTGCATCTGTCTTAAATAGGGAAAAACACTGGTTTCCATTTTCTGAATGCCCTCCCCCTACTTTCCAGTTGTCTTTTATTTTGTTAAACTCATTCTCTGCTTCTTTTCGGGAATTTTTTCTAAACCATTTTGGTTTTCATCATTGCTTCCCCTTTCACTGCTGCCCTCAGAAAGCCGTTTACAACTTTCTTTTTCTATGTAGAATTGTCATTAACTATTACACCACAGATTTACTCTTTGTTTGAAATTTTACACATCTATTGTAAAGACAAAATTTTCTCTAAAAATTGTATTTAAAAGTTATTGAAATTAGCCGGGCGGTGGTGGCGCACACCTTTAATCCCAGCACTTGGGAGGCAGAGGCAGGAGGATCTCTGTGAGTTTGAGGCCAGCCTGGTCTCCAAAGCAAGTTCCAGGTAATGCACAAAGCTACACAGAAAAATTCTGTCTCGAAAAACCAAAAAACAAAATTATTGAAATTCATTTTACCATAATTTCTGTTTTATTTACATTATTTTCATATATGTTTAAATCATAATGTAAAGTGTGGTCCAAATTGTTTCTAAATTAAAATATTGATGCCCATGATGGTGGTGGTGCACACATTTAATCCCAGCATTTGAGAGGCGGAGGCAGGTGGGTCTCTGAGTTCAAGGCTAGCCTGGTCTACAGAGTGAGTTTCAGAACAGTCAGGGCTACACGGAGAAACCTTGTCTAAAAAAATCAAAAAAGAAAAAAAAGCATTGATGCTAATGAAATACTTTAAATTTTCCAATGTTTAAAGGCTTTATTAAGTTATTTTCTTCAAATTGCTTTTATTAACTCTTATATTAATTCATATAAGATGTTAATTGAGTCATCAGTGTATCTTCTTTATTCACCGAATGATTGTCATGCTACCCTGAGGTCTGCATGTGTAAAGGCTTGCTGGTCAAGCTTGATGAGTTGAGTTTGATTCCTGGAGCCAGTGGCTGAAACAGAAAACTGACTCCTGTAAACTTGACTCTGACTACAAGTTCACACTTGGCAAATTTGTACCTACACACATGTCCTCAATGCATGCATGCACAAACAGCACCCACACACCATCACACACTTACACACTCACACAGGTACTCACACTTGCTCATTCATCAATATGGATACACACAGACACATACTGTCATATACACATGCACACAAACATACAAACACAGTCACACAGATACACACTTACCATCACACACACTCACAGACACATACACTTACACTCATACACACAGATATACATAAACACAAATGCACACACATGCTTACACACATACACACAGACACAGAGAAACACACAATTACACACTTACACAAATATGTGACCCATACTCACACACAAAAATTCATGCATATTACACGCAAATACACACACATTCCACACTCACACATAGATACACATATGCACAAACACATAAACATATTACCACAATAGAAATACACATAAACACACTCCCCTACACATGTGCGTACACAGAGTCACACATAAGACAGATTTTCAACACATGTGCACAGAGAGACACACCCAAACACTCAAGCACACACCAATGTACACATTCCACACATACAAATACATACCATCATTCAAACATAAACACTTACACACACACACAAATTTCCACACATACACACATTTGCACAAACACACACGTATGCACAATCCCATATTCCACATATATATGTATACAACACACACAAACTTACACACAGAAACACACATGCATATCCTTACACACACATTCACATACATGCTTTCTCACATATGTATACAAACACACATACACACATACAGACACACATGCACACACACTCAAACAGATACACATGTATAGTCACACACAAATACATTCATAGAAACATACTCACATACACAAGAGTGATAAGCTATTAAAAATGTCAAAGGTTAATTTTCACTTATTTTGTCTCACAAGTTTAAACGTTAACTCCTTGGATTTTCTGATCCATTGCATAGTAGGAAGACAATGGGACTCACAAAGTTACTCACTTCATGGTGGCCAAAGATGCAGACAGGGACAAAGTGTGTCCTTAGTTGGAGCCCCCTAACCTTCCTCCAGCAAAGCCTCACTACCTAGTAGTCCACTCATCTCTAACAATCAACGGGCTTTCACTGATACAGTTTGTTCCTTGAGGATGATGAAGGCTCATGTTCCCTGTGAACACTGCTCCCATGAGTACCAGCCTCCAGCACAGGAAACCTCGAGAGACACTCCATATCCAAACCACACATAGGTAAAGTGTCTGAACACTCGATTTCAAAGGCTAAGGATCTCAAATGCTATGCCATGAGTACTATTACAGTCATACCAAATTTATAATCATTTTAGTCAGCATGTGATGTTTATCCTCATGCACAGGACACTGCAATATGGTTGAGTCCCTATAAACAACGTTTGTGTCAAATCATAAGAGAAACAGTTCTAGATCCTCAATGTCTCCTACAGCAGCAGGATCTGCAGGGTCATTTCTCTGTGTGTGGAACATCAAAGTCTTTGTCTTCATTCTGTAAGTAACAAATAAATTAATTTAAATAACCACAACAAATAGTGTTATATTTGTTATATGTTATGTAAAAGCCCTTCTGTGTAGGAGAACATTAGAGTCACTATTCCCCTCACCTCCAAACTGCATCTAACTGGAATATTTGCTTCTCTACTGTTGATAATTTCTTTGGAAACCTGTCCCCTCATCTCTGTGTCTACTGACCCTGGTGATGGTTTCCCTGGCTGGCTGTGCAGACCCTTCCTAGTGCCCTTTCCTTCCCTCAGTCTCCATGGCCTTCTGATGTCTGTCTTGGAATCTTTACTCAGGAAGTCTGTCTTTCTGCTCATTCCTGTGGATGTACATGGGTTACACAACTAACTTGTAAATATCAAATGTTTAGGAAGATTAAAGAAATGTAGGAGTCAGTTAAGCATGTTCATAGGCATGGTCTACTGATAGCAGAGTCCCTTAGCTTGGGACTCTGTCTGAAAATCCATTATTCCTCAGTTACCAGAACACAGCTTTGTACCAGAGTAGAAAAACATGCACACACATACATGTACATGTACAGACACACACACACATACACACACACACACACACACACACACACACACACACACAGAATTATTTAATTCATTTAATATGTTTGTATTTCTCTTGAAAGGGCAACAGTTTGTCCTTCGTTTTCTTCCTTACTTTAAGTGGAAAGTGATACTCCATGACCCCTTTTTCTTCCATAACTGGGTAGTGATTGGTCAGAGCCTTCACAGCACAGTCTCTTCAGAATGGAGAACCAGATGATGCTTTTCCTCTTTATTTCCATAGGTGACTCATTACAAAGGGGTTCTCTAACATTTCTCATCTCAGGAACAAATTCTTCCTCTCAAGAACCTCGTGGCTGTGCTTCCCTGATCCCTCAAAGTCAGGATCAGTGGTGATATCCTCTTTCTGCTCATCCCCTGTGCACTGAGGTCTACAGTGTTCTTCAACCTGTGACAATCACCCAGACCTGTAGTGCTGGTTCCTCCTTGGTGTGTATGTGTGTGCAGAGCCTGCCCCCAGAATGGTGTTACTTCTAATACCATGGGACTTAACTCAGTAGCTCTCAAATTCTTTCTACTTTCTGCTGCACAGTGCAATCTCATCCTCAGCCTTCTTTTTTTCAACCTTGCTCCATGAGATAGGGCTTCAATGATGATGTCAGAACTCATACTGGAAGTCATATCTTCTTGGTTTAAGTATCATAAATTCTAGAAGGTCATGCTGTAGTTGATCATGTGAAGGAGGTTTGTTTTCAGTTAAATGCACAAGACTTGAGAGTTGAACAATAGGTCAGAGAAGCCAGAGGCAAAAAAGCCTGGAACGTTTGGTCAAAGAGGACTAAGTCACAGTTTCACAGGAGCAAGACATTCTGGTATTGTTTGATATCTTTACAGCTGCTGCAGTACAGGGAGAAGCTCGACAAGATGCTAAGCCTTCATTTTCCAAAGGAACAGAGGGGTTCAGCCTTCTTGGAAAAGACTGACACCCAGCTAGCTCACTCCAGTTACTTTGTTCAAGCATATACAAAGTTAACAGGGGACAGGAAAGGTTCTAACTACCACGGTTTACTTGTTCTTGCTGACCATGAAAGCAGACAACCCACACAAATCTCATTCCCTTTTGACTATGGCTGGCCATCATCAAAAGTATGAACTCCAGGTTTGCCAGGAGTGTCTTAGGACCTCGGTTGGTGCAGCTGCAAGCTCTCACAGAGCACCAAGTGCAGGTTCTCCAGAGAGACAGCAGTTCTTCAAGGCTTAAACAGTTTCAAGACAATTTCTCAGCCTCTGCCGATCAACCCAAACACAGCAAAGGCTTTACCGAAATATTTCACCCAAAGTCAGACAAAAAGGCTTTACCATATATTTCATTTAAACCCAGACATAAAGGCTTTACTTTACATATCACTATATTCTGGCTTACTACTGCACAGCATGCTGGTTATATACACAGAAAAATACTCTATTCTGGAGAAGTGTAAAGATTTAGGCTTTTACCATCAAAGAATGAGAAGTGTGAGATGGGTGTATCTACTCATCTAAGTAACAGGCGATGTCAATATCACACTTCCTTCTCTAACTAAGGCCCAGGAAATATTGCAGAAGAAATGGCAGAAAAATGGTAAAGCCAGAAGTTGGGGAAGATTGCTGCTAAGTATCTCTGGACATGACAGGGCACTCATGAAATCAGGACAGTTGTGCTTGTGTGCAAGAGATCTATACAAGTGAAGCCAGTATACTCCAGCTTTTACAGGGAAGGGTCTCACAATGCTCCATCCCAATCTGAAGTCCCATTGGCAGTGATGGCCAATAGTAGTGTGACCTACAGTAGATGACACATTCTTCAGTGTACATTACCCTGTACATATGCAAATATGGGATGCACTAATTGGTGTAAATGCGCTATAATAAAAGGAAAACAAAGAAAAGAAAAAGAGATGAAGTTGGGATGAGAATATGATGGGGAGCTCTAGGAATATTTCAATTCAGACAGGAAATCGTGGATATAATGTACATACCTTGCATTGATATATGAAATTACAAAAGAACAGATACAAATTGTAAAAATTGTACCAAGTCAAAATTTGATAGAATCCAGAGTTCTAGCTTACTGTTGTACAACATATTGACTATACAGAGTGCTACTTCACTATATATTTTGTAAAAACTAGAGGACAAGATTATAGGATTTTTATCTACAATGGAATGGTAATGACAAGATGGTTGGATTTGCTTATATTTAAGAACCACAAACTTTTAACATTGTCTTAATTAGGATTGCCGTTTCTGTGATGAAACACCATGACCAAAGCAACTTGGGCAGGAAAGGGCTTACTAGAATTTCACTTCCACATCACAGTTCATCATCAAAGGTCAGGAACACAAAAGGGGCAAGAACTGGAAAGCAGAGCTAATACAGAGGCCATGGGGGAGTGTTGCTTACTGGCTCGCTTCTCAGGCCTTGCTCAGTGTGCTTATACAGCTAGGTACATCAGCTCAGGAAGGGCACCACTCACTACATCATTACTAATTGATGCCCCACAGGCTTGTGTATAACCCCAGCATGTGGAGGAATTTCCTTAATTGAGGTTTTCTGTTCTCAAATGACTTTAGCTTCTGCCACATTGACATAAAACTAGCCAACACACCTAACCCCTTCACAACAAGACACAGAAACACATCACTGTTATGGCCCACCCTTTCCTTTTCTTGTTCATCCCCACAGTCACATTAATATGAACATCACAATATAAAATAGTCCATGTTTTTTTTTTATTTTGCAATACAATTAAGTTCTACATACAGGCACAGATTCCCTTGTTCTCCCCCCTCCCGCCCCCCTCACCTTCCCCCCAGCCCGCCTCCCATTCCAATCTCCTCCAGGGCAAAGCCTTCCCCACAGACTGAGATCAACCTGGTGGACTCAGTCCAGGTAGGTCCAGTCCCCTCCTCCCAGGCCGAGCCAAGCGACCCTGCATAGGCCCCAGGTTTCAAACAGCCGAAAATAGTCCATGTTTTAAGAGTGACACAGTTTTTTAAGCATTCACTCACTTGCCTTTAATCCCAGCACTCGGGAGGCAGAGCCAGGCGGATCTCTGTGAGTTCGAGGCCAGCCTGGGCTACCAAGTGAGTTCCAGGAGAGCAAAGCTACACAGAGAAACCCTGTCTCGAAAAACCAAAAAAAAAAAAAAAGTCTCTTTGAAATATCCAAACTCAGGGACAGGAGGGGTGCTCAATAATGAAGAGCACTGACTGCTCTCGCCTAGGACCTGGGTTTGATTCCCAGAACCCACAAAGTGGCTCACAGCCACCTGTAACTCCTTTTCAATAGGATCTGATGCTCCCTTCTGACCTCCACAGGAAACAGGCATACGTGTGACAAACAGACATACATGAGGTGAAAACATTCATAAAATAAAAATGAATGAAGGTATAAAAATTTTAAAAATATCCAAATTCTCTCTTAAAACCCAAGGTATCTCAATTGTGGGCTCCTCTAACTATCAAAAATAAATTAAACACTTTCTTATTTTAGAGGGAAGAAATAGAACACAGTCACAATCTGAACAAAGCCAAATCAAACACCAACAGTGCAAAGAACTCAGTGACCAATATCTGAGTTTCACTCACTATCTTCTGTGCTTTTCCAAAGGGCTTGGGTCTCTTCTCCAGATCCACCTCCTGCAGCACACACAGCTTGATCCCTAGGTTCAGGTCAGCTCCAGTACACACCTGCTGCTCTCCTTGTGGACACCCCAAGGTACTGGCATCTCCAAAAGGCTGGAGTCTCTTGCAGAAATAGTGCTGCACTTTCACGAGTAGCCTCTCGGGGCTCTTTTGAGGGACTCCAGCTGTACCACAGAGTGCCAACCTTCAGATAATCTGCTGACACCTTCATGCCTTCCAAACCAGCACTAGCTCGATGATTTTTACACAGTGGTCTTTTTTTAACCTCCCCTGATTTCTCAGCTCCTTCTCACCAACATCAAATGTCTCAGTAAAACCAAGGTTTCCTTGTAATGGTTTTGGTATCATGTTAATCACAGCTGATTATTTCTGCTGGCTAACCAGAATCAGATTCTTCTTTTTTTTTTTTTTAAATTTTTGAGACAGGGTTTCTCTGTGTAGTTTTGGTGCCTGTCCTGGATCTCACTCTGTAGACCAGGCTGGCCTCGAACTCACAGAGATCCGCCTGGTTCTGCCTCCCGAGTGCTGGGATTAAAGGCGTGTACCACCGCTGCCTGGCAGCTCTCAACATTCTTATCTTCCAAGCTCCCATGGAACAGATAACAAAGCTATGAACCCTCAATGGCTTTTCTAGCCCCATGTTCCAAAGTTTTTCCACAATCTTTCCCAAAACATATGATCAAATCTGTCACGTGAATACCCCCCTAATCTTGATACCAATTCTGTCTTAGGGTTACTATTTTTCCCATGAAACACCATGACCAAAGCAACTTGGAGGGGACAGGGCGGTTTTGACTTACACATCCACAGCACTGTTCATTATCAAGGGATGTCAGAAGAAAAACTGAAACAGGGCAGTAACTGGCAGGAAGGCACTGATGCAGAAGCTATGGAAGGGTACTGCTTACTGGCTTGCTTCTCAGGGATTTCTCAGCTTGCTTTCTTACACAGCTAGGACCATCCGCTTAAGGATGGAACCTCCCAGAATGGGACAGGACCTTCTTCTCGAGTATTAATTAAGAAATTGCCCTACAGACTTACTTGAAGAGCCATCACATGGAGGCATTTCTTTTGATATTCAGTCCATTCAGATAACTTTAGCTTGAATCTGGTAGACATAAAACTGACCAGCACAATGTACCCTACAAATGGGTTCAATTTTTATGCTGTAATGTGTCAGTTTTAATAAAATTTATAGTATGAAAAGATATAAGAATGGATAGATACAAAACTAATAATATTTGATGACACAGAAAAATAATTTTATTCTGTATAAGGAAAATGTTTAGTTATATTAAAGAATATGTAAAACTTCACATGATATTATAACTTAAATTTTATACTTAAATAAATTTTTACACATACATTTATGCATATAAATAGAAATAACTGGATGAATCTAGAAGCAAATGTCTCTACAATATTATGCAGTACTGATCATAACTGATGAAACATCCAGGAAAGTTGGTTGAAGGATATTGAAATGAGTGAGAGCATTGAGAGAGCAGAATTTGTGCAGTGAGGTGCAGGATCCTAGCCCAGGAGTGTCCTCTCCACTTTGGCTCAGGGGCTGTGTTTTTTCTTCTTCAGGTAGACAGTGATCCTGTGGAAGTATTTCCTCACAGCCATGAGAGAGTCTATGAGTTTCCTTTACTGTGTAGAGATTGGGCAGAGCCTTCATAACACAGAGGCTCCTCAGAATGAAGAAGCAGAAGACGTTTTTCTGTTTATTCCCATGGGTGACTCATCACAGTTGACAGAGCTTCGCTGGTTGATATTGCTCTCTCTCAGGAACCAATACTTGAAGACATGGGGTTGTGCCTCACTATTCCTCCAAATTCAGGACTAATGTAGACATCTGTCTAACCTTTTACCACTGATGTCCACAGTGTTCTTCAATCTGTAACAATGACCCCTACCCTGAATTGTAGCTCCTTCTTCATCTGTGTGTGGAGATATTGATGCCAACATGATGCCATTTTTCAAGTACCATGTGACTCACTCAGTGGCTTTTGAGTCTACCCACACTCACTGCTGCACAGTGACACAATACCCTCTGTCCTTCCTTTGTACAGCAATCCCTGAGTGTGCTCACCACACACTGATGACATCAGCTCTCATACTGGATATGATGTCTGCCTGGATTTTAGTACCATAAATCCTAGAGAATTACTGCTCTTATCTTTAGTGTGTTCATGTGTTCATGTTTTGTTTTCTGTAGTGACTCACGTTTCCAGGGACCAGAGTGTCAAGGATCCCCAGACAATAACATCAACAAAGCATTTTGTCTACATTGCTGTAAACTTTTTCCAGCTTTCTTTTCTTTTTTTTTTTTCTTTTTTCTTTTTTTGGTTTTTCGAGACAGGGTTTCTCTGTGTTGCTTTGCGCCTTTCCTGAAACTCGCTTTGAAGACCAGGCTGGCCTCGAACTCATATAGATCTGCTTGGCTCTGCCTCCGGAGTGCTGGATTAAAGGTGTGCGCCACCACCGCCCGGCCCAGCTTTTCTTAATTTCATTCATAGTAGATAAGTACTAATTGTTCCCTCAAATACTCTTTATATAATCCACACTTGATCATCAAATGCTTGTTGTTGGAAATGATTGGATGGGTGTACAAGATATACTGATGGCTGAGCATTTGATTACAGTTGTACAGGAATAAGGCCAAGGATGTTTATCCAGTTTGATTATAGTAAGGGATTAAGGTCCTTGCATCCCCATCTCCACTCTACTCAAAACTGCATGGTAGATACAATCAGACTATTCTTCCAGAGAGGAAAACTGTATATTTGAACTGTATATAATTTTTCATTTAATTTTACTGTATTTTTGAAGCGTTCATTTAATGACAGACTTCTGCGCTTCTGTCTTTTCGTTACATTTACTCCATAATGATGATAGAGTAAAACGACACAAGTAGATAGCATCCATTCTAATTTCATGATAGTTAGCTGTTTATTTATGTATTTACTGATTTATTTACTTTTGACTTTTCTATTTTCCTAGAGAGTAAAAGGCAGTTTTGGGTCTTAGCATAGAAATGAAAATATGATGTCAGTTCTCATGAAAGTAGAAGAGAGGAAGTCACTTTTGTTCTCAGATGGGAAGCAATAGCAGTAATGTTAGTAACATTCAATATAGCACCCGGGAAGTCCTAAAGCTGTGAAATAAGAAGTGATAATACAAAAATGACTGTGTTTTCAAAGTGACCTAAGATTTAATGAAGTTTCAATAAAGTCTAACAACATTGCACTCAAAAAGAAACGTCAGTCCTCAAATGCACACGGAAGCACAAAGTGCAGTATTGGGGGTACTACAATACCTGATTGCATGCACTACACTCTTACAGTAATCAAGGCATCAGGACATTAATACAGAAGGAGGATCAGTACAATGGAACAGTTGGTCCAGAAATAAGTACACACAGCTACATCCACCTGAGCTCCCTGAATTACCACCAGCACACACTGGGGCTGGAGAATCTCTTCTGTAACTGGGGCTGGGAGAATAAAACCAGGTCTCTATCTGCCCCTCGGTACAACAGTCCATCAAAATGATGAAAGATCTGAACGTAAGTGCAGAAACTTGGAAGTTGATAAGACAGACTTAGAGAAAACACTTCATAGGAGCTATACACAAGGGCTTTGTGAAAAGGCCTCAGACAGCCCAAAAAGCAGAAAGAAGTGAGAAATGGGAACTGGATAAAAAATACACAAAATTTCAAATTTTCAGCATAGCAAAAGAACAGTGGCCTAAGTGAAAATATAGCCTACAGGGAGGAAGGAAAAGCATTTCCACTATTCACCTGACCAGGAATTAGATACTAGAAAGGATAAAAATGTTAAAATGCCAAAACAATGTATAATTCCATTAATTCATGGGCAAGAGAATGAAGAGATAGTTCTCAAAAGGGCAAGTACAAAGTGCCAATACATACTTGAAACATGGTCAGTATCACGAGCTATCAGAGAAATTTCAAATCGAAACTACAATCACATTTCATTTCACCCCAAGAAGAATGGCTATCATTCTGTAAATGCTGGTGAGAATACAGGTGTGTAGGTGGATGTTAATTAGTGCTGAGTGTCACTGTGGAGTTTCTTCACATAAGCTAACAGTGGAGCTACCACTTGATCCAGCAGTTCCACTCCTGTGTATATATCAGAAAGAACCAAGTGATCTTACAATAGAAACATCTGTATTTTCATGTTTAATACGTTAGCATTCATAATAGACAAAATATTTACTTAGCCTAGATGTATATCAAAAGGTGAAAGGATATTTAAAAGTTATGTACATTGGATATCTGTGTGTCAATTCTATCAGCTATGTCAGATATAGGAAAAAATAAAAAGGAGAAAATACAAGATGTACTTATAACACATACTAAAAGACTATTAAGATATAAAGCAGAATAAATGATTTATATGAATCTGAATAGATATCAAGAACATGATTCTAACAGAAATATTTGAAAAGATACATAGCATATGTTTTCTATCATGTGTGGAATCTACAAAGATATATATGTATGAATATTTGTATACGAATATATATGTATGTATATATATGACATACTTATAGACCAGGGTCCTTTTTGTAAAAATAGGACCAGGGTGAAGTATTTGGGGGAAGAGGAGAGGATTATGGAGGAGTAAATATATAAAAGCACATTATAACACACATGAATGCAAATATCACACTAAAACCCATCCCTTTACAAATCACTACACTTTGATCACAGGACATGGGGAAATTAATCTAATACTACCTTGAAGCTTCCCCTCTGTTGGCTACCTCTCACAAAGTGGACAGGTGCTTTTCTACAAAGTGGAAAAGGGGAGAAAATCGAAACATCTTATCCAGCTGTGAACCCTGTGAGCCACCATAGTGAATGGCCTAGAAAGCCACGCCCATTAGTGCAATAGTGGCATGAATGTCATGGGAGTAATCAACAGCAATCTAATGGAAACTTTGGCCTGCTCCAAAAGAGGAAACCCGAGTCTTGTAATGCAAACGTCGCCAAGAACCTATGGCTTGTGAGGTCAGAGACCCCATATTATTTTGCCAAAGGATCACAGTATGAGAGACCTTTTTAAATACTTACATTTTATACTTTTAGGCTAGTGAAATACTTAACCCTCATCAAAGAAACTTGCTTATACAGGGTTAATATAGAAACTCAAAGTTAATCAAACAGGAGAGCATAAGCAACTATCAGTGCTCACTCCTACATGGAATGTTACTATCACACCTCCTTCCCCAACCAAGCTAATGGCACATCGCAGAAGAAGGGGCAGAAAGAATGTAAAGCCAAAGGTTGAGGAAGATTGCTGAAAAAATCTGAATACGACAGGGCTATAGCATTCGTGAACTCAGGGCAGCTGTGATTGTGGGAAAAGGAGTGTAGACAAGATCAAGCCAGTCAACACTCCAGCATGGAGAGGGAAGGGGCTCAAATTCCCCATCCCTAATTGAGGATCTCTGGCAGTTGATGGCCACTGAGAGAGAGTCAATTTTCTTCAGTGGTGTGGCCCATAGTAAATGGCTTATTCTTCAGTAGCTATCACCCTATACCTATGCAAAATTGGAAATTACTAATTGGACCAGTTGGGCTATAATAAAAAGACAAAGAAGTGAAACAAGGCGTGATGTTAGGATGAGAATGTGATGGGAGGTCTAGGAAGAGTTAGGGGCAGGGAATAAAGTGTGCATATGATGTAAATACATAGTATTCGTGTATTAAATTACCAAAGAGAAGACATAAATTTAAAAATTGTATTATCACAATTTAATATGAAGATATGTTCTTCTTTAGTATTGCACAAAGAAAAATCACATAATATATATTATAAAGCACTAGAGGTGAAATTGAAGAATATATCAGAAAATGGAAAGATCTCCCATGCCTGTGGATAGGTAGCATTAACATAGTAAAAATGACAATCTTACCAAAAGCAATCTACAGATTCAGTGCAATCCCCATCGAAATCCCAACACAATTCTTCACAGAACTGGAAAGAACAATACTCAACTTCATATGGAAAAACAAAAAACCCAGGATAGCTAAAATGATACTGTCCAATAAAGCCATCTCTGGAGGCATCACCATCCCTGACACCAAGCTCTACTATAGAGCTATAGTAATAAAAAACAGCTTGGTATTGGCATAAAAACCAACATGTGGACCAATGGAATCGAATTGAAAACCCTGACATTAACCCACACACCTATGTGTGGTGATATATTGTGTCCCCCAATATATTGTGCATCCTAATAAACTTATCTGGACTCAGAGGACAGAAAAGCCACTAGATAGACATAGAGACCAGAAAATGGTGACACAGATGCCTTTAATCCTATCACTTGGGAGGCAGCGATCCATTCGGATCTCTGTGAGTTCAAAGCCACACTGTAAATAGTGTAAATGGTGACTTATGCCTTTAATCCCAGGAAATGATGGCAGAAAGCAGAAAGGTATAGAAGGCATGAAAACCAGGAACTAGATCTGGTTAAGCTTTAAGGCTTTTGAGCAGCAGTTCAGCTGAGATCAATTCCAGATTAGGACTCAGAGGCTTCCAGTCTGAGGAAACAGGAATGGCTGAGAAGTTGGCAAGGTGAGGTAAGCTGTGGCTTGTTCGGCTTCTCTGATCTTCCAGTGTTCATACCAATACCTGGCTCCAGGTTTGTTTTTATTAATAAGACCTTTTAAGATTCGTGTTACATCTATGAACACCTGATTTTTGACAAAGAAGCCAAAACTGTATAATGGAAAAAGAAAGCATCTTCAACAAATGGTACTGGCATAACTGGATGTCAACATGTGAAAGATTACAAATAGATCCATATCTATTGCCATGAGCAAAACTCAAGTCCAAGTGGATCAAAGACCTCAATATAAAACCAGTTACATTGAATCTGATAGAAGAGAAAGTAGGAAGTAGTCTTGAATGCACTGGCACAGGAGGCTACTTCCTAAATATAACACCAGTAGCACAGACACAGAGCAACAATTAATAAATAGGACCTCCTGAAACTGAGAAGCTTCTGTAAGGCAAAGGATACAGTAAATAAGACAAAACTACAGCCTACAGAATGGGAAATGGTCTTCACCAACCCCACATCTGACAGAGGTCTGATCTCCAAAATATATAAAACTAGATATCAAAATACCGAACAACCAAATTAAAAAATGGGCTACAGAGCTAAACAGAGAATTCTCAACAGAAGAATCTCAAATGGCTGAAAGACATTTAAGGAATTGCTCAACATCCTTAGTCATCAGAGAAATACAAGTCAAAATGACTCTTAGATACCATCTTACACCTGTCAGAATGGCTAAGATCAAAAACACTGAAGACAGCTTATGTTGGAGAAAATATGGAGCAAGGGGAACACTCCTACACTGTTGGTGGGAGTGCAAACTTGTACAGCCACTTTGGAAATCAATATGGTGCTTTCTTAGAAAATTGGGAATCAATCTTCCTCAAGACCCAGCTATACCACTCTTGGGCATATACCCAAGGAATGCTCCATCATACCACAAGGGCACATGCTCAACTATGTTCATAGCAGCATTATTCGTAATAGCCAGAACCTGGAAACAACCTAGATGCCCCTCAACTGAAGAATGGATTAAGAAAATGTGGTACATATACACAATGGAGTACTACTCAGCAGTAAAAAACAATGACATCATGAAATTTGAAGGCAAATGGATGGAACTAGAAAATATCATCCTGAATGAGGTAACCCAGACTCAGAAGGACAAGCATGGTATGTATTCACTCATCAGTGGATACTAGATGTAAAACAAAGGATAGCCAGACTACAACCCACAGCTCCAGAGAAGCTAGCTAACAAGGAAGACCCTAAGAGGGAATGCATGGATCTCCCTGGGAGGGGAAATAGATGATATCTCCATGAGTAAACTAGGGATGAGGGGGGCAATGGAGGGTACGGGACGGGAGATGAGAACATAAGGGAATGGGATGTTCGAAGTGGAACAGGGATGAAGTGGGAGAGCAATGAGAGAGATACCATGATGGAGGGTGACATCACAGGGATAGAGAGAAGCTGGGTGCAAGGGAAGTTCCCAGGAATTCACAAGGATGAACACAGCTTGGACTACTGGCAATAGTGGAGAGGATGCCTGAGCTAGCTTGCCCCAGTGGTAAGATAGGTGAATGCCCTAACTGTCATCATAGAGCCTTTCTCCAGTAACTGATATAAGCAAATGCAGAGATCCACAGCCAAACACCGGGCTGAGCTCCAAGAGTCCAGTTGAGGAGAGAGAGGAGGGAGTCTAAGAGCAAGGGCATCAAGATTATGATGGGGAAACCTACAGAGATAGCCAAACCAAACTAGTGAGCACTCATGAAATTTAGACCAACACCTGTGGAACCTCCATGGGACTAGGCCCTCTGCATAAGCGAGATAGTTGTGTAGCTTGATCTGCTTAAGGGGCCCCCTGGCAGTAGGATCAGGATCCCTCCCTGGTGCATGAGCTAGCTTTTTGGAGCCCACTGCCTATGGTGGGACACCTTGAACAGCCTTGAGGCAGGGAAGGGGCTTAGACCTGCCTCAACTGAATGTATCAGGCTCTGCAGAATCCCCATGGGAGGCCTTACTTTCTTGTGGGAGGGAATGAGGTGTAGGTTGGGGGAAGGCTGGAGGGGTGGGAGGAAGGAAGAGGGGGATCTATGATTGGTATGTAAAATGAATAAAAAATTTCTTAATAATAAAACAAAGAAAATGTCCTACAGGGTCCTGCAGACCCACCACATGGAAGCATTTCTTTTTGATATTCCCTCCATTCAGATGATTTTAGCTTGTATCTAGTGGACATAAAACTAACCAGCATACAATGTACACTAGAAATGTACGGAGTTTTTATTCTGTGATGTGTCATTTTAATGAAATTTATAGCGTTGTAAGGATATAAGAATGTATTATTATACATATTATATTTAATGACACAGAAAAATCATCTATTACTTATAGAGAAAATACTCTCTTGTATTGAAGAAAATGTAAAATTTCACATGTTATTAACTTAAATTTCATAATTAAATAAATAAATATTTATATACATAAATACAAATAACTGGATCAATCTGGAAGCTAAAGTCTATACTATATACACAGTACTGCTCATAACTGATGAAACATCCAGGAAGATTGATTGAAGGGTGTCAAAATGAGTGAGAGCATTGAGAGAGCAGCATTGGTGCAGGGAGACGCAGGATCCTAGTCCAGGAGAGTCCTCCCCACTTTGGCTCAGGACTTACTCCTTCTCCTCAATCAATCCTGTCAGCAGGTTGGCTGAGGAAGACAGGGCTCTCCTTACTTCTGCTCTGACCACCTCCCAGGCACAGGGGCTGTGTTTCTTCTCCTTCAGGTAGACAGTGATCCTGTGGAAGTATTTCCTCACAGCCACCAGGGAGTCTTCCTGGCTGGGGGAAGGTTCCTGCTCCTCCACCTGCTGCATCAGACAGGCTTTCAGGTCTCTGAGCTGGTGGTGCAGACCAGTGCAGAATGTATTTAGGAGGCTTGTCTCCCAAGCAGCAGATGAGTTCTTTGAGCTGAAGAGGATCAGGACCTGCTGGGTCAGTTCCTGCAGGACAGGGATGACTTGAGCCTTCTGGGTCTGCTGGGCATCCACCTTTTCCAGAGGGAATGCAAAGTCCTTTCTGTCCTTCAGGCAGGAGAGAGGGGAGAGTCTCCTCATTTGTGCCAGGAGTGTGGAGGCTCTCTTGTTCCTGAGGTGATGAGTCTGAGGCAGGTCACATCCCAGACAGCAGCTTGACCAGTACTGCATCACCACCAGGAATGTCAGCAGAGCACAGGGCCTGGCCATTGTGAATGTGGCAGATGCTGCTGGTCCTCTGGGCTCTGTGGTCCTGAACCTTCTCCTCTGGGTTCTCTGAAGTCCATCTTGTGTGCATGAGTCTTAAATAGGGGAAAGCACTCTTTCCCACTTTCTAATCCCCCTACTTACTTCCCAATTCTCTTTTCACTTTCTCTCACTCATTCTCTGCTGGTGTCTGGGCTTTTTTCTCAACCATTTTTGTTTTCATTATTATGTCAACTTTCCATGACCCCCTCAAGAAAGCCATTTTTAGAGGTTCTTTTCTAAATAAATTTCCATCACCTTTTATAGAACACATATACCTCAAATGTATGAAATTTGCTCATCTAATGTAAAGAATGAAAAATATTCATGAAAAAGTGTACATAGAAGCTATTGAATAACTCAGTCATTCACGTTCTTGAAGCATACACATGAGCACCTGATTGGTTTCCCAGCACTCATGTAAAAGAGGCACAGAAACACATGCATGTAATCCTGAAACTTGGGAGGTGACACAGACAGGTCCTTAGAACTTTAAGGATATCCAATATAACTGCAATGTTGAGCCCTAGCTTAAATGTCAGAGAAAACAAGGGAGGGAGGGAGGGAGTTAGGAACTGGACATTGACATCTGGAATCAACTTGTGTGAACACACACATGCAAATGTAAACACACACATGTGTGCATGCTCTACATCAGACACACACAATAAAGAGCAATGATTAATTCAATGAACAAAATACAAATTGAGCCAAGCGTGGTTGCTCATGTATTCATTTTTAATATTTGGGTGGCAGAGGTAGGTGGTTATTTATATTGAAAGATAGGTTGGTTTCTGTAGTCAGTTCCAGGATAGCCAGGGCTACATGGAGAAACTCTGATTAAAAAAAACAATAATAACAAAAGAAAAGAAAGTAGAACTCGAGTATTTTGAGAAGTTAAAGTTTTATACATTTATTGAAGTGTAAAGGTGAATATATTATATATTAATATCTAAAATCATAGAACGAAGATGGTGTTGGCTGCCAGCACAGGATGTTGAGCTCCAAGGAGGCTCAGAGACCCATGGAGGCTCTGAGATGTGATGCCTCAGGGAAAAAGGGGTCTGCAGGGCCTGCAATAGCTCCAGAACAACTAAGACAAAAATAAAGCAAGTTTTATGGGAAGATACTTTTAAAATGTGGACTCAAAAATGTGGAAGGAATGATGGGGGAACAAAGCCAGGCGTGGGAAACGGTAAATCTGTAGCCGTCACTACCACATCTCAGCCAGCAGGCTACAAGCACAGAAGTCATTCCTGATGAGCCGTGGGGCTGCTGGCACTGATGACAGGAAGAAGTGTGGCTCTCTGGAGCTCCTGCAGCAACATTGCTGAACAGGGCCAGCCCTAGGGCAACTAGTTAGGCCCTGGCATGGAGCCATCCTGGCTGTGGCTAGTCCTGCTTGCCCTTCTGGGAGACAGTGGGAGCAGGGCCACAGTGCTGCCTGCAGCCTACAAGCACAGCGGTCCTGCTTAGAGACAGAGATGTGCACTGGCCTAGAGCTCCCATGGAAATACGTCATAACTGAATAGGGCCAGTCCTAGGCCAGCCAACCAGAATTCAGCAGGCTGCAGCCAAGGCTGGAACTTCTTTCTCTGCTAGGAGACAGAGTGGTGGGGCAACAATGTTGTCTGTGGGCTACAACACAAAATAGGAGCCTGACAAGCCTGGGAACAGTAGACATAGAGGGCAGAGAGGTGTGCTGCAGCAGGAGCTTCACAGAACCTGCCCCTAGGATGCCCTGCATAGCTGCAACATCACCCTACTTCTGGACAGCAGGAGGATTTCTGAGATGAGTCTTGGCAATGGTCCAGGATTTATGGTGCTTCAGAAATCAAAAACCTTGAACCTGACCAATGACTCATGGCAGTGAATATTTGCATGTAAACCTGTCTGGGACACACACACACACACACACACACACACACACACACACACACACACTGCAGTTTCCACTGCCACTGTGAGGAAGGAATATTCAGTGGAGGGATGAAGGATAGAGGAAGGAGTGGTGAGTGAGTGGTGGAGAGAGGTGGAACTAGAGCCTCTATGATTGTGACAGGTTCCATAGAAGGCTGTGGTGGATGCGGGAACATGCAGTTTCCAAGCAGGGACAGCAGAGTGGTGTGCAGCAGCCTGGAGAATCCATTCCAACTCAGGCCCCGAACTGGCTGCCCAACACCAAGATCACCCTGGTTCTGAGCAATGACATGATGCCCAAGATGAAGAACGTTCATTGTCTGGATTAGACCTTCCCAAAAGATCTCTATGGTTCACGCTGTCCCTGGAGGCCACTTGGTATCTGTGGTCCACGGCCAGAGGCCATGTTGAAGCTGAAGGTTCATGTGGATGTCCATGGTCTACAGCAGCTAGGAGCCGTGTTGATGTCCCTGGCCTGAGTTACCAACAAAGGCTATGCAGAAGTCCTTGGTCTGTGCTGCAGCCTAAAGCTGTATTGATGTCAGTGGTCCATGCTGACACTGGGGGCTATACTGATGTGAGTGGCCTGTGCTGCCATCTGAGGCCACAGTGATGTCCAGGTCCATGCTGCTGCCAAGGGCCATGTATAGTCTGTGGTCCTATTGTAGCTGGGGTCTATGTTGATGTCCATGGCATGTGTTACTACTAAGAGCTATGCAGGTGTCTTTGAACTCTTGTTGATGTCCTCAGGCTGTGCTGCCACCAAAGGCGATGTTGATATGGGTGGCCTGCTCAGCCACCTAAGGTCATGTTGATGTCCTTGGCATGTGCTGCCATCAAGGGCTATGATGGGGTCTATGACCCCTGCAGCAGCAGAGGTCTGAACTGGTCTGAACTGCCACTGGAGACCAAGCTGAGGTCCGTGGCACCTGCTAACCCTGGAAACCATGTGGATGTCTGTGCTCTGGGCTGTCACTAGAAACCATGTGTAAGTCCATGATCTGTGCTCCTGATGACTGCAAAGGGCAAGGAAGCTACTTTTGCCATGGTATTGATGACTGCAGACTCACAACTGAGATGGAGGGACATAGAAGACCTTTGTGACAACCCCTCCCTCTTATCCCCCTCCCCCTCAAATAACAACCTAGATAGAAAGCCATCCAAGAGAACTCTTAAAAATTGTGATAAAGATGCTGAAATGCAGATATTCAAAATTAATGGCTTCTGACGGTAGAGCAGGTAGGGAAAGGACTCAGATTTCTTTAAGGGGTTTCCCCCTGGGAGATTTACCATGCTCCAGTGAGTACATGAGCAACACAAAGATGTAGGGTTTTTTTTTTTCTCTTTTTTTGCTTCTTCTTTTTTGTGGAGGAGGGAATCCTAAGAATAGAGGAGCAGACATGAGAGGACTGGGAAATGAATGTGCTCAGGGTTAATGATTCCTGGAAGACTTTGAGATAACAGAGCAGTCAGAAAGAATACTTCAAATATTTTCATTTTCAAAACATTTCTTCATTGTTTTTCTTCCCTTTTTGTGGGGAGTCATTCATTTGTGTGCTTTCCCTGTGGCCTGAAAACACAAGACTCAGACACTAAGTTTTAAATAAGATGTTAATTTTCCCAATAAACCTCAGATATACCAAATTTCTTAGTTAGGATTTCTATTGCTGTAAAGAGACACCGTGACCGTGGTAACTATTATAAAGAAAATATTTAATTGGGGTGGTTTGGTTCCAGTTTCAGAGGCTCAGTCCATTATTATCATGACAGGGAGCATGGTGGCATGCAGGCAAATGTGCTGGAGTAGTAGTTGAGAGTCCTACATCTTACAAGCAACAGGAAATCAACTGAGACACCGGGCGGCATCCTGAGCATAGGAAACCTCAAAGCCCGCCCCCACAGTGACACACTCCCTCCAACAAGGCCATACTCACTACAGCAAAGCCACACCTCCTAAGAGTGCCACTCCATATGAGATTATGGGGGCCAATTACATTCAAACTACCACACCAAATATAGATAGAAAATATTCCAATGAGAAAGATCTGTGGTAGAAACTCAAAGTGCATACATACATGTAAGCATACACAGAGTAACCAGATTGGTTTCATATCCAAATATTGCTCTTTTGGGAACAAATTTTTAACTTTAGTCTTCAGCCCGCCTCTTTCCTTGCTTCCTTTAAATGGGAAATGAGCTCCCTTAGCTCTATGACTTTCCTTTATTGTGTAGAGACTAGGCAGAGCTTCCATATCACAAAGGCCCTTCGGTCCCCCTATGTTTGAATGCTTTGTCCCCACTTGATGTAACTGTTTGGAAAGCGTTAGGGGGTGTAGACTTGCTGAAGGAGCTGTGTCACTGGGGTGGGCTTTGCAGTTTCAAATGCCCGGCCAGGCCCATTCTCTTTGTGTCTGCCTGCTGTCTGAAGGTCAGGACGTAAACCTTTTAGTCACTGCTCCAGTGCCATGTCTATCCTTCTTCCCACCATAACGGTCATAGACCCTGCTGTCTTCTGGAATCGTGAGCGCTAAATTAAATGCCTTCTTTGATAAGAGTTGCTTTGCTCATGGTGTCTCCTCACAGCAATAGAATACTAAGACACGAATGAGTGAAAAAAATACAACCATCAATTTCTCAGTTTGCTTTAGAAAGCCTAGGTATGGATTTAGATTTTCTTTTTAGAAAAAAAATCTAATAGAAAGAAAAGGTGAATGCATTTGATAAATTTTCATGTAAAGTAAAAAAAAAAGTGGTATATGTTCCAAGAAATATGTAAATATTATAAATATGACATGAAAAATGAATAAGAACATTGCACATTAACAAATTAACATCAATAACATTAAAACTGTTGTGAATTAAGGCCTGATTACTTGGTTTTTCATGTATCTTGTTTAATCATACTGGCAAAAGAGCAGCTGAATTGATTTTAAAATTATTGTTAAAAACTGCAATAAACACCTTTTTAAATAACCAAAGATAAGCTAACGTGGTACTCACCACTAATCCAAGCTCTTAGGAGGCAGACACAGGAGGATGGGGAGTTGAAGTCCAGCCTCAGCTTTAGAGCATCTTCAAGAAGAGCCTGGGCTGTGCAATTCCCTGTGAGGACAGAAGGGGGCTCAAGGGAGACAAAAAAGAAAAGAGGAAATGAAGGGAAGAAAAGAAGGAAGGAAATGCACAAGGAAGCAAGTGCCAGTGAGATGTCAAATCAGTCCAGAAGAATCATTTCAAGACATCCTCACATGCCCCTCTGTTTGAGTGTTTGTTTAATCTTGTTTTGTTTTTAAACGGGCTACATCTTGGCTGAAATTGTGAGATTTTATGACCTATGAATAACTTCCTTGTGAGACAGATCAGGAAGACCCAACTCTTCACAGTGGGGTGTATTTTCCTTGCAGATTAAATATTGGGTGAAAGTTCACTGGCAAAAAAATATTAATTTCACATTAGATGTTTATTGCCAGAACTCCTTTATGTTCTTTCCTGTTAAGTAGACTGAAGCCGTCAAACATCACTTGACTATTTGATTGACAGCTGTCAAACTCTTCCCCCAGGTACCCATTGCATGGGCAGGTGTCAGGTAGCAGAACAGAATGAGTCCCCTAGTTTCAGCAGACACAAGTGTGGGAATGGGAGTGGGAGCCCCTGCTACTTCCTCCCCGGTTCTGAGCTAACCAGGGATGTAATTGACGTTGCAGCCACTCCTGAGGCTCCATCTGGGTGGCCCACACACAGCCTCAGCCCAGCCATTTTCCATGGATGGCAGAAGCTGTCAATCAATCAGCTGCTTCTTCAGCATTTCCTCCAGTTGTCCTCAAGACAATCATTTTAAAAGGTCAGGAAGACAGCCATTCGGCTTCACGTAGGCCCCCCCCCATGACTCTGCCTACATCTGTTCCAGATAACTAGGCCTCCATGCAGGGAAGAGGACTGCTCCTATTAGCTGGTGTGTGTGCAGGACTGGCTGTACAAGCAGCACTCCTTATTCTCTTGGGAGCAATAAGGAGACCTTCTTCCTGTGTGCTGACACCTCTTCCTTAGCCCTGGGCTGCAGCCCCAGCCCAGTAAAGCCCCATTTACATGATTTGCTGCCTAATTATGGTCGTTATCACAGATTAATGGGCTAAAGTGATCATTGCTATCTCAACACTAGCCAGAGAAAGTTAGCACCAGATGGAGGCTGGGAGCAGAAGCCACAGACAGTCAAGACTATGAAGGACTACAGCTTTTCCGAGAAGGTGACAGACAGAAAAGAGCTGAGACCAAAGAGCTGAGATCCAGGCCTGTTGCAAGCTGGGCTGTGTGAAGAGTTCCAGGGAGCTGCTGGGAGTTACTAGCTCCAACTACTGAGGAGCTGGGTAACACTAAAAGCTCCGGGTCCCAACACCCCAAGCTCAGAGTTGTAACGTTAGCAACTGGGTGTTGAGCCACTGTTACTTGAAGCCCAGATCTGTAAGACTAAAAGCAGAGGGCTCTGACACCCTAGGCTTGGCCCTAAGGCCACGAAGGGAGTTTTGTTTTGCCTAGTCATCCCCATTTGAATAGAGAAGACTCTTGGTAGGTGGCACCTGCACTGTGAAGACTAAACTCCTAGGAAGGAAACAGAAGTTTGCAGTCCACAGTGCAGTAGACTGCCTTCTTTCTAGTTCTCTGATTGTGCTGTGGGCTCAGTGTCACCCACACTGGAGAGACTGAGGCTGGCTCTGTCTCTGTGGGAATATTGTGGAGTCATATTCTTTCTAATTGAGATGACCAAAATAAATGACTAAGTGCTATCCATTGGTAGTGTTCTGTCTCCTGAAAACAATTCCAGCCAATGCTTAAAGCATCTCTGTGGACCAAGTTCTTAAATGTTTCTTTGAGGACCATGGCATTTACTTCAGTTTCTGGCAACTGAGCTTCTGACTTCTGATGCAGTCTTCTCTGAACTCAGAACAGGGAAATATCTAACCAGAGATACCTATCAGCTCCCAATTCCTTTCCAGTTCATTGGGTTTAGTCATGTTGTGGTTTGAAAGAAAATGGCCCTCAAAGAGAGTGGCACTATTAAGAGGTGTGCCCTCTTGGAATAGGTATGGTCTTATTGGAGGAAGTGTGTCACTGTAGGGGCTGATTTTAAGGTTTCATATACTCAGGATACTTCCCAGTGAGTCAGTTGACTTCCTGTTGCCTGCAAGATGTAGGACACTCAGCTCTTTCTCCAGCACCGTGCTTGCCTGCATGCCGCCATGTTCCCCACCATGGTGGACTGAACCTCTGAACCGTAAGCGAGCCCCCTCGACTAAATGTTTTCTTTATATGAGTTGCTGTGGTTATGGTGTCTCCTCACGGCAATAGGAAACCCTAACTAAGACAAGTCACGAGGGCAGGGCTCTGTCAATTCACTGCATTTCTATGACCCCAGGGACATCCTTGAGATTTACAAGATGGATTTTGGAGCTTGCCAGTCAGTAAGGGCAGAAGGTTGGTCACAATCACAGTGTTATTACTGACCCTGGTAAGCCGCAGCTGCTCCCAGATGGTGCGGTGTTATGACCTTGCAGCCCCATCCACAAGTGTCCGGGTGCGTAGCCGGCCCTTCCGCACTCCCTTTGTCAGTGGACCACTGACACCTCTAGGGATGAAGTGGCCCAGCTGTACTGTGGGACTTGTGGGAATCGACTGGTGCACACAGATCCTCGGCTACCTTCGGGTGTGTTGGGCCCTCACATTTGGTTCTTTAACACTGTATGGCTCTAGCAAGTTAGTAACTCTGGCATATGAATGAGAATATGGCCATAGTGATTTTCAAGAAAATGTAACAGAACAGAGTCAAATCCCAGAATTTTAATGCCCCAAATTATAATTTAAAAAAAAAAAAAACTAAAAAAGCAGGTTAAATTGAAAAGGAAATAGTAACCGGAGACTTGGAGGGGTTTAGGTTATCACAGAGAGAAGCAGCTGAGTCCCAAGATGTTTGTTTCCATTTTCCTAAACTGGTCCCTGGGATGGAAGAAAACGAAAGGGCTACAAACCATTTAATGCAAACATTAGTTTCCTAACTTTTACATGTAGACAGAAGAAATTTAAAAGTGTTGTTCTGCAACCTGAGGCCGAGCTGAGTGATACCTCCTAAACTGAAGCCACTCCTTACCTGAACTAGCCTCACAGACATAGACTTCTTGATTAATTCACCATCGTCTCTGAAATTCCTTATGTCTGTCTGTTTATATTTTCTCCTTCTATGGATAAAAGCAGAAGCGGAAGGATTGCAAAGTCACTATTTAAGGTGAAGTGAGAATTTTCTCCTGATTATGAAGTCAAACCGCACATTCTGACGGTAGTACTTAATTTCTAAAATGGGCAGCTTACACTTAAGGACGAATGTGCTGTCAGGTGTACTTCCTAACCTCTCCTGCAGATCCACACTTGGATTGCCAGGCTGTCCTGCTCCTGGTGTATGGTTCAGCGCGTACGCGGTTGGGTGGAGCAAGCTGCAGCCCAAGAGCACAGGCTGCCACTCTCTTCACAAGGCTCTCCACCGCTGAAGGTGTGCTCGACTTGAAGCTGGTTGTTCTTTCTTCGAGATGGGAAAGCTAAAGACACGGGCTCCGTCCAATAATGGGGTCAGTTCTTTTCAAGGAAGAGCTCAGTTAACTGTGGAGAAAAATCTGCCAGGAGATAGAATTCTGCAGAGTAGAAAAGCTCCAGGGCTTTGTGCCCTTTGCCCACCAGGTGGCTCTCACCCCTAGTAAGGACATTAGATCCTAGTGGGAAGTGACTAAAGATGTCACTTTCTTTTTGCTGCAGTGACTGTTGCGTCATCACTTCATAACAAGGGCATTCCCTTGTTTCCGAAAATTTTGACCAGGAAGGTGGGGTGAGGGTGCGGGAGGATCATCTTTTATATATAGAAATTTCTGAAAAAAAAAAATCCTCAACTTTGACTTTCAAACGGTGGTTGTGTACATTGGGGCAAATGACTGACAGAAACCAGTGTGAGAAAGGAAGCAGCTGCTCAGCTGAGAGGACAGGTTGATGCGGAGAGGATGAGGAGAGAACCCCGGGGATTTCTGCATAGGGCCAGAGGTGGCTATTGTGATCAGAGTGGAAGAATGGTGCTCAAGGACACGTCAGAACTAGCTTCAGTTTAGTGGGTATGTTATAGCTTACATGCAAAACGTACTCCAAAGGCCCATGTGAAAATGTACTCCAAAGGCCCTGGTCCCCTGGGTGGTGGCACTGTGTAGTGCTGTGGCCCTTCAAAGGGTGGAACTTAGCATCAGGCTCTTAGGTCTGTATGGGTGAGGAGCATGCTGTTCATTTCATGGGAATCGTGGGATGATGATTCATGTCCCTCTCTCACTCTTTCTCTTTGTCCCTCTCTCGTTCTCCTTCCCCTATACTTCTCCCCCCTTCTTCTCCCTATTTCTTTTCCCATTTTCCTGTCTTTCCTCACTCTCTCACTGTCCCTTGAGGGAATATGAACTCCAGCTCCGACACATATTCCTGTCCGTATGTATTCTCGAAGGCACAAGTTAATTCAGCTAACCTTGGACTTGAACCAAGAGTTCAAATAAACTTATTTTTATTTCTTAAGTAGTCTCTACTATATATGTTGTTATAGTGATGGAAAGCCAATACAGAAGGTTAATGTGTCTTCCAGATTGTTATGCAAACCACTATTTTACAGTTTTTCTTTCGAAGTACTTTCAAAACAAATGGAACAGATCTTCAGGTTTACCTTGGCGTCATCCATTTGGCATGTGGACCAGCAAAGTCTATCATCCAGTTTTATGCCCATTGTTTAATGGCTAAATTTTTTACGTGTAAAACAAATATCTAAAGGGAAAATGGACTGTTTCAGAACCTCTTCAGAGATGGGCTCCCTGGGGGCCAGATAGGCCTGTATGACCCAGATCGATCCCCATGTCATTATCCAAATATTTCTGGTGGCTAGCCTGAGTGTTATTTGGACATACTTGATTTCCTTCTCACATTCATAAATTATATACTGTCTCCTCCCCTCCATTCTCCCTCTAGCTTTTTCAAGCTCTTTCACATCATTCTTCCTCCTTTGAGGTAGGAAAGAAAATGGACAAGTCACCTTAGTTTACCAACTTACCACATCCTGTGCCCAACAGTTTTCAACAGTCACTGATACTTGGTACCTCTTAGAGCTTTCTACTCTGTCTCTCAGATGGGGTAGGAAAGCAAAGTAGGGAGACTTTCTTCCAGGCAGCGGGGAGGTAAACAATGTCCTTGTCCCACCATTACCACTAATACCACTAACGAAAGCTGGCACCTGTGGCCAGGAGTTCTATATCCCTAAGGTCCTGAGGCATGCCACATGGACATAGGAGAGAGTTTTTTTTTCCACTGAAGCTGAGAATTGAACAGCATTCCCACCTTCCCAGCTTTTATTGGGCATAGAATGAGGTCTTGATGCAAGAGCTGTGCCTCACTAGGGGTGTATGGACAGACTTTTCCTCACCCTTTGAACTCAGGGCCTCAATATTCTAACCATTAGAGTCTACATTTTAAGTTCCAATTTTGGAATGTGTGGTTTATGTTCTCTTACTATTCCTAGATGGTCAGTGAGGAAGCTTTGGCTCCGTGAATCCCATATACCTTGGCCTATCCTATGCCAGGATGAAATAACACTCAGAGTAATTAGAGTGCAGAGGAAAAGACTGCATGGTCCAGAGACCAGGTCAAGGTCTTGGTTAGAATTTCTCTCTGTAAAGGCACCAAATGCTTGCCTAATAGAAATTTATTTGTACTCTGGAGATAGATCTGTGAAAATTAATGTATTTTGAAGATGGAGTGTCTTCACAAATAAGAATCATGGAAAGTAGGATGGCGGTGTGGCAGAAATGTCACTGTCACTTCCCCTACCCCTACTGTATCTCATTCTCTAAGCTAAAGCCAGTTCTCACGTTGCTAAGTAACTCCAGTCCCATAATTCAAGCTCACAAAACACTTCATCTTTCCCTGCAGATGACAAAGACAAAATACTACACTCCCGTGGAAAATGTGGATATATGTGTGAAGGGATAGCAAATAACATGGTAATGAAAGCCAGAGGTGATTCTCCCTCGAGGATTCCCGATCCAGAGTGAATCAGTGTTTCTAACTGTGGCAAAAACATGATTGTGAGGATGTTCCTCAAGAGATCATTGAAGAGGACCTCCTGGCTCAATAGAAAGGCCAACCCCAAGAACTCACAGGGCAGTGTGCTAGGCCTGGTACCCATGGCCCCCTGTGGGGCCTGGCAAGGGATATAGATCCTCTGGGAAGCTTTAAACTGCAGTTCAGTGGAGCCAGAGGGGTTAAAGGTAATGACTGATGTCCGCATCGGATTTTGCAGATGGTTTTGAATGTTTTTATGGTTATGTGTTTTCTTATTGTTTAGAAACCTGCAGGAAAGGAGAAAGCTAAGAAAAGTGAATGGAATTACTTGCCAGGGCCACAGCAGGGGCAGGAAACTAGAGTGAGATTTGGATACAAAACAGATTAAGAACCATTATTTTCTCCATTTTATAAATGCCAGAGATAAATTGCTAAGGTCAAATGCTGAGTCCAGTTGGGTCTGGTGAATTACATGATTCCTTCCCTCCAGAGCAGTAGTTCTCAGCCTTCCTAATGCTGTGACCCTTTAATACAGTTCCTCATGTTATGGTGACCCCCAACCATAAAACTATTTTGTTGCTACTTCATAACTGTAATTTTGCTATTGTTATGAATCATCATATCTGATATGCAACCCTCAAGGGAGTTGTGACCTACTGGTTGAGAACCACTGCTCCAGTGGTTGACACTAAACTTTTAGTATCCTAGATTGACCATAGACGCTACTTGAAACTCCCGACTCCTTAAGGGAGCCCAGGATCCTGACTGTACCAGTGTTGGTGATAGTTGATTTAGTAATGACCTAGGCAGATGTAAGAAGGAAGATAAAGGGAGATGAGGAGGCGTGAGGCTCAGAGCTAGCACAGAGGTTCTCTGTAAATTCAGGATCTAACAAGGACACTTGTGAATGCTTTATGTGTTGATGACTTTTGCATCATTGTGGCCAAATACAAAGAGAAAGATTTATTGAAGCTCATGGTTTCCAAGGACTCAGTCCATGGCCACTTGGCCCCACAAGCAGAACACCTGTATGGCCAAAGGATGTGGTGCAAGATTGTTTTACCTCATGGTGGACAATTAAGAGAAAGCAGGGGAACTCTGGTACTAAGCTGACTTTTCACCAGCCCTTAATCCCATTCCAGCTCCCAGCCTATGGGATGATGCCCCCCATGTGACTCTAGCGCTTTCCACTTAATCTTCCTCAAAGGGCCTTATAGACATACCTAGAGGTGTGTCCCACCAATTTCCACATGATTCTAAATCCATTCGGAAGATCAGCCATGACACTTGAAGGAAATCATGGTGACAGTCACTCAGTGTTGTCAACACACATTCAGGGTCACAGCTATCCTGGGTCGATCTAAAATGTAAAAACCTTTGTCTATGTGAAAATCTCAAGCTATTCTTTTTGATCAAAACAAAATGACACAATCATACAAGTGAGTCCAAGAGAACATCTCCCCACTCCTAGAAATCAGAGGACTCTAGACTATGGAGACATAGGTACTCACCAAGCAGCTTCATAGTGATCACATTAGGCTTTTCCAGAAAAAAAAATGTTGAGCGTAAACCTCTAATATGTTTGCTTTTAGATGCTAGAAAATAAACATCTACATTAGAAAATTCTAAACAAATAAGTAAGTCTGTTCTAAAATATTCTGTAATCATAATAATCATTTGCCAATAAAAAAATTACTAGTGTTGGGTTGGAGAGATAGCCCAGCAGTTGAGAGCAGTGGTTGCTTTTTCAGAGAATCAGAATTCACATGGCTGTTCACAACCAACTGTAACTCCAGTCCCAGGGGATCTGCTGCCCTCTTCTGACCTCTGTGGGCACTTCACCCATGTGGTGCACGGACAAACATGTAGGCAAAACACTCAGACACATAAAATAAATAAATCTAAAAATATATACTTAAGTGTCATAAAAGAAAATATCAGCATAATGTTTCAAAACTATAGTTATGAGAAAGTATTTCAATTTCCTTTCAAGGTATTTTTTTTATTGATTCTTTGGGAACTTCACACCATGCACCCCAATTCACCCATCTCCCAATCTCTCTGCATCCACCCCTCACCCTTATAGTACCCCACAAAGGAAAACTAACAAAGAAATAATTTTAAAAAGGATAAAGATAAAAAAGAACAAAATAATAAAAATAACAATAAATAAAAATAAAAGTAAGATTATCAATTTCAATTAAAAACAAACACACAGCCGGGCGGTGGTGGCGCACGCCTTTAATCCTAGCACTCGGGAGGCAGAGTCAGGCGGATCTCTGTGAGTTCGAGGCCAGCCTGGGCTACCAAGTGAGTTCCAGGAAAGGCGCAAAGCTACACAGAGAAACCCTGTCTCGAAAAACCAAAAAAAAAAAAAAAAAAAAAAAAAAAAAACCACACAACCAAAACCAAATAATCAAACAAAACAAAACAAAAAAAAACCACTTCACTCCTCCATCTTTGCCTCTCTGTCACCTCTTCATTCATCTTAGCGGCATTGGGAGCTTCTGTGTGTCATGCAGTGTACCTTTTTGTCCAAACAGCTTTCCTTGCAAATGTTCATTGTATAATGTGTTGTTGGTCAGGTCAGGCTCAAGGCCTCTGGCCTCCAGCACACCATCAACACTGGACCCCCACAGAAACTCCCCAAACATCCCACTGTTGCCCCAAGTCATATAGACCATGAGGCCATGGTCCTGCAAGACCAGTCCCTTCACACACTCCAGCAGGTAACAGATGGGGTAAATGTTGGGGTGTGCCAGCTCAAAGCCCTGGGTGGGTGCTGAGTTGGTCAGTCAGGGCCACTGGGACCACTCCCCTCAGGTACTAGGCAGGGCCAGCTGTCTTCCACACCTGTGAAGGGTGAGGGATGGGGCCACCTTTCCCACGTGTGGGAAGCCAACTCTCCTATTAGGAGGGGGGCCAGATCTCCTGTGCTGGGGTAACTTATGCCAGGGCCACTGAGGTCAGCTCTCTGATGAGGTGGGTGCAGCTCTCCCCAGGCCAGTGAGGATTGAGATCAGCTCAGCAAGGCCTTTGTACTTAAACTTATGGTTCAACACCTGGCTCATATGGGCCCTTGTGGTAACACAGGCAACAGACGTTAATACAGACCCCAGCTGTGGCAGGACCGTGGACCTAGACATAGCCAGCAGCAGCAGCTTGGGCCTCAATGTCACCATGGACACGAGTGGCATCATATGCTTCTCAGATGGCATGGGCCCACCAGCAGTGGGGTCTCCAGACTCTATATGGTTCCCAGGTGGCGGTAGAGACCCCAGCAGTCGAACAGCCCCTGAAGGCAACAGGAGCCACAGAACTCAGCACAGACCCTGGCTGCAGTTGGTCCCAGACATGGCCCCTGGCCACAGCTTAGGCCTAGATATCAACATGGCCCCAGGTGACAGTGCAGGCCACCCTGATCTGCATGGCCCCAATGGCAGCATGATCTTTGTGTACCAACATGGCCTCAGGTGTGGGCCCACACCCCAGGCATCTGTACTGCTTTTGGTGGTAACCTAATTCACAGACATCAATGTGGACCCTGGCTCTGGTGGGGCCACAGACCCAGACAAGGCCCTTTCAGCATCCCAGGCCCCTGACGACTCCATGGTTATTGGTGGTACTGCAGGCCACTCAAGTCAGCATGGCCCTGGCAGCTGCATCTCCCTTGGACCCCAACATGGTCTCAGGTGGCAACCTGGAAGCCAGCATCCTTGTGGCCTTTGGTGGGAACATGGGGCATGGACATCAACATAGACCTCAGCTGCCATAGAACCATGGGCCCAGACATGATTCCTCAGCAGCTCTCGGTCCTGAGTGCAGGCCTCTCAGATTGCAATTACCCCAGCTGCAAGGTCGCCCTGGGACAACAACATGACCCCAAGTGGCGGCCCAGACCTTATGCATCCACATGGCGTTCAGTGGTACCAGGAGCCATGGATGTCAGCACAGACCCTGGCTGCAGTAGGGCTACATCAAGGTATTTTTTAATTCAAATTTTGGATTAAATATTCTTTGTTTAAATTACATATAGATGGAAAAATGTACTTTTTCTTGTAAAAAAAAGTTAGTACACAGGAAAAAAATTATTTTGAAATTTAAAAATGGTACATGGTTCACTGGGACATTTGTGTCCTAGAATGTTTATTCCTTGCTATAAATGAAGTCCCTAACCCCTACCAGGGCATCTTAACCTCAAGCATATGCCAGAACCACCAACAGAGCTAGTTAAACATGGACTATATTGCTTGTACACATTTTTTCTGATTTAATAAATTTATGAAAGGGCTCTAGAGCCAGCATTACTAACAAATGCTGAAATGGTTCTTTGTAATCAACTCGCATAATTGGTGGGAATGATAAAGGTTACAGTCTCTCTGGAGTTGCTAATCTCATAGGACCCTTTGATTCCTGGAAGATTTAGTAAGTATCCCTAATATATGATGTGATGTTAATCATTCCAACTTGAGCTCTAGAATCACCTGGGAGACAGGCCTCTGGGCATGCCTTGGGAAGTTATCTGCTCACTGTGGGTGGTACCATTTCCTAGGCTAGGATCCTGAACTATATAAAAAGGAGTGAGAGAACATTCTATTCTCTTCTTGATAGTGGCTGCAATGTGATCGACTGCTTCAAGCTTTTGCTGCCTTGAGTTCTCTGTCATGATTGACTCATACCCTTAAACTATGAACCAAAATAATCCCTTTCTTCTTTAAGTTTCTTCTGTCAGGGCATTTTATTACAGTTACAGGAGTAGAATTTAATAGTTGTGTGAAGGATGCTTTTTTTTTTTTATCTCTGCCTTTCAAAAAGCAGTGCAGTTTAAAGGTCATTGCTATTTTATTATTAAAAATACAGCAAACAGACTATTTAGAGGCTTATAAAACCCCAAGTGCTCTCTGTCTCCATGGCAACAACTCCTTATTAAGGACCCAAACCAACTTTTCTCTGCAAATGTTTATGGTGCTCCTGTAGTGTGGATGGTGAGAATCAAAGCCACTATCATAACAACAGCTGATGAGAAAATGCTGATGTGAATACCAAGAAACCAAGACTGAGTTACAAACTAAATGATGACAAGATGATCCAGTAATATCCTTTGGGGAAGAATATAGGTTTGGAAAATAAGGAGATTTGGGCCCATCAGAGTGACAATCCATATAAAACATACTTACTGGTGTTTTTGCTGTTCATGGGGTCTCCTGTTCTCAGCTTTGGGAAGTCTGAAACCCAGAGAGATCCTGTAAGTACAGCCAGCATGTTGAGAATGCAGCACAACATTCAGCTCAAGATGAGTGCTCAATAATTTACTTAATAGTATTTTCTGTGAATGATCTCTTGGGGCTTAAATTGTATGCCTATGAAAGGTAAATCTTTGAGATATATGAAATTCTAGATTTTGAGTTAAATGTAAAGAAAATCTGATATTCCAATGTGAACCTCTTCTGAGAATTATATTAAGTTTTCAAACTCCAGAAAACATCGGTATCATGGGCTATTAGTCTCCAAGTTTACTTTATCCATCACAATTCTGTTTATTTTGCTTTTGCAACTTAGGAATCAACTTGAAAATATGAGTGTGATTATGCCTATGTAAAGAAAGGAAAGACAGAGAAGTTTAATTTTTTTAATGGAATAACAAAATATATAGCATTGTTATTCAATTTGGGCATCATCCATGAAAAAGAACAGGGATTTGATAGAGCATTTGGAACTGATTTCTGCAACTGGCAGAGAACAAAATGAATAGCACTGGAGAATATCATGCCATCAGGGCTCACTAAGGTCCACATTGGCAAAGGCAGCTCAATTGCCTGGCTGCAGAAAATGAGATTTGAGATCTATTTTCCATACATTTTGGTATGCTCTGTCTGAAGCTGGTCTTGTTTTCTTTAGTGTATTTCTCATTCATCAAAACACTAGGGTTGAAGAGGTTCATCTCCTAATTAGGAGAGTCTGTGATTTACTCAGTAATGTAGTTGTCTACACTAACATTTTCTCTTTTGGAACTTTACAGAAAGACCGGTTTGATGTAAGGACTGCCATTTGATACAAGGTCTGTGGTGTGTTTTAATTAGGTAAAAGCGGTTTATCCCATCCACTAGTGTTTGTTCTGAGATGAATCACAAGTCCTCCCTTTCAAGCGACTTCCGTCTTCCAGGGATGGAACATGGATATGCCACTAATCCCAACATTAGGCAATCAGTGTTTTAAAGACAGGAGAGAAGCAGGTTTCAGGTATTTAACACTGTGAGTTAAGGACTTTGCCAAGCAATTAGGGCCATGAAGATGCAATAATTACCTTTGTTTCCTCAAGGGGTGATTAGGAAACCTCTAGAGTCTAGACCAATTTTGAGTAAAACTTCTTTTACTGCTGTGTCATAGGTAGAGAATGATTTTGCACTCCTAACTCAAAGATAAGATGAAAATACTTCTGTAGTTATGACATCAAGAGATCCCTTATACAAATGAATTTGTGACACTGAGAATTAACTCTAAAAAGATATTAAACAGGAGGCTTATTGAAAACTCCTTACAATTTTACCATCAGAATTTCAGATTCTACCTATCTCCTAGTTTAGTGTAGGAACATCAGGGTTCTTGGGTCAGCAGAGCAAACTATGGGAAAGGAACACCTTTTGACGTCTTATATCTGCTTCTGGTGCAAAGGTGGGTGCGTTTTTTGTTTGTTTGTTTGTTTGGGGTTTTTTTTGTAAGAAAGAAAATGACAAGAATCAAAGTATCGAGGTTAATTTCTAGCAGGAAAGAGAATCTTAACTCTGCATGAAATAGCCCCCAAAGGAGTACATGAATCTTGTCGCAGACTACCTTGCCCTCCCAGACTTGGCCTCTGGCCCTACTGCACATGACCAGCAGGGGGCTTTTCTCCTGTGCAGGTTTCATTAACCCACAGTTGGTGGAATCTGCCCTTCGTTTTATGTATGTGGCTTACCCTCATATTCCAAAACATTCATCATAAAAAAGGAAGACTTGCACATGCTTCTGCAAACCTTGAATTCAATTTCTACTTTCTGTTTTTGTCTCTCTGTGGAACCTTTGAGCCAGAAACTACAGCAGCAGAACAGGAAACAGCTGTGTGAACAAGGGTAGGCAGTTAAAGGCAATGGGTAAAGAGAAAGCTCCAGGGGTTTCTACATAGAAGAAGGAAAACACAGGAATACAGAAGGGAACAGATCCAAAAAGCAGATGTGGCAGAACTGTGTCGAGTTTCAGAATCAGCACGAAAATTCAATATGCTTTCCCTTTGCCAGCCTGAGTAGTCCCCCCGACACACACACACCCTCGCTTCAAGCTACTGTTTTAAGCCACTGTGGACACTGAACACCTTCAGTGTGTTGTATACCTATTTTCTAGCTTATGATTTCCTTTCTTGTATTAATAAATATTCTGTGGCTGTGATAAAATGTCATGACCGAGGCAACTTACAGAAGAAAGTTTATTTAGGCTTATGTGTCCATCAAGGCAGGGAAGCGTGGCGGGAAGGGGCAGGCACAGTGGAAGGAGCAGAAAATGGAAAGCTCATATATTCACAAGACCAAGCAAAGATAGCAAACTGCAGAGAGGTAAGGATTGTTTTACTCTCAAAACCTGCTCTGAGTGGTGTATTTCCCCCAGCAAGGCTGTAGCTCCTAATCCTCCCCAATCACTCAAATACGGGAACCTATGGGAGGTATTTCTCTTTCAAACCACATTTCTAAAGTGCAGCTATTTTTTTGTTCCTCAATGGATGATAAGGTAATGCACCTTCAAATTGTTTGATTGGAAAAACAAAACAAAACAAAACAAAACAAAACAGAGCATGCATATACAGCTCTACCTTCAGAAAACAAAGATAACTGCCGTTTGTTAGGTGTTGACCTCAGAGGTTATCACGAGGGCTTTAAAATGGGTAGATGTAGGCTCTACAAACGCTTTCCCCACTTTTCATGCAAGAAAACAGAAGTTTCAAGAAGTTGAATTGCCTTGAAGCAGGAGTTCTGTATCCTACGGATGAGTTTATGGGTGATTACCTAGTACTGGATTTCTGTAATCGTTTTAAATCTATTTTCTTATGTTCAAAAGTCTTTTTCTTTATGTGCTTGTACTTTTTCACAACTACATTTGTACTGGCTACTGGCACTAATCTGTTTTGTGTTCTTACCTTGATTTTATGGAAAAGAAATGTTCAGATGCAGTTCTGTTTCTGTGTCAGACAAAGGATGTGTCTCAATTTTATGTTCATTGCAATATGGTTCTTATTGAAACCACAAATTTTAAAGAATTTTTACAAAAACAACATTGACCACTATTCAAAGTCAAAACAATTCAAAGTTAATCAAGAATGGTCAGACATATATCAGAAATAAAAAGGCAATATTCTTAGACTATGTACCTCTACAAGAAAATGAGCTGCTACTATATAAAGTAGTAATAAGGGGCTGAGGAGATGGTTCATTCAGTAAAATGCTTTGAATACAAGCAGGTGGACCTGTGTTCAGATCCCAACACCCAGTGTAAAACAAAAAACTGGGTGTGACCTTGCACAGGGCAGGCAGAAACAGGAGAATCCTGGGCTAACTGGCCACACAGTCTACCTAATTAGAGCTAATTACTGGAAAGCAATTGAAGAAGACATCTGACATTGACTTCTGGCTTCCAAAGACACATTCACACACTCTTTTAGTTAGGGTTTCTATTGCTGTGAAGAAACACCATGACAATGGCAACTCTTATAAAGAAAAGTATTTAAATAGGGCTGGCTGACAGTTCAGAGGTTTAGTCCATTATCATCATGATGGGAAGCATGGTGGCATGCAGGCAAACATGGTGCTGAAGAAGCAGCTAAGAGTTCTACATCCAGATCCTCAGGCAGCAGGAAGAGAGAGTGACACTGGGCCTGGCTTGAGCATTTGAAACTATAAAGCTGACCCCTAGTGACACACTTCCTCCAACAAGGCCACACCTACTTCAACAAAGCCATACCTGCTAATAATGCCACTCCATATGAGCCTATGAGGGCCATTTTTATTCAAATTACCACACACACACACACATACACACACCACCCCAACACATGTTCACACACACACACACACACACACACACACACACACCAAAATTCCACCAATAATATACCCATGCTATTCTAGTTTCATCTCTATTATTATGATTAAAGCACTTGGGGAGAAACAAATTATTTTTCCAGATCACAATCTATCATTGAGGAAAGTCAGGGTAGGAACTCAAGTCAGAAACCTGGAGGCAGGAACCACAGAGGAACGCCACTTGCTGGTTCACTCTCTGGATTGCTCATCCTTAGTTAGCTTCTTACGCAACCCAGGACCACCTTGCCTAGGGCTGGGACTGCCAGCAGTGGGCTGGGCCCTTCTACATCAGCTAATAATCAAAACAATCCTTTGCAGACATTCCCGCAGGCCAATCTGACTGAAGCAATTCCTCAGCTGAAGCTCTCCGTCACATGACTCTAAGCCATGTCAAGTTGACAAATAAAGCTAACCAGGACACATATTAACAGTGGAGAGATTAAATAGCCCAAGTAGTTTGTTTACGAGACTGGACCCCATAGGCTCATATATTTGAATGCTTTGTCCCCAGTCGGTAGAACTGTTTGAGCAGGATTGGAAGGTATGGCCGTGTTGGAGGAGGTGTGTCATGGTGGAGGGGTCTCTGAGGTTTCAAAAGATCCAGGACATTTCATGTTGATTCTGTTTCCAACTTGAGGATCAAGATATGAGCTCTCAGCTGTTGCTACCTCCATGCCTTTGTTCTGCTGTCATGAACTCTAATTCTCTGAAACTGTAAGCCCCAATCCAACACGTTCTTCTATAAGCTGCCTTGCTCGTGGTGTTTTACCATAGCAATGGAAAAGTAACTTAGATAGTCATGAAGAAAATTTTCACAGAAATTATGTATTATCAATAGCAATTACGTTAGGAATTAAGGGTATCATGGGTAATAAGGAAGAGAAAATATATGAAAAGGACCTGATAATTCTTAAAGTCAGAAGATATGAGATGGGAGTTCCAATATTCTGGCACTAAGGGAAAGTTGGAAAAGTGAACACAGGTAAGTGTAAGCATATTTTGTAATCATAGAAAACCACAGTTAATGTTGTAAAATGAAAACCAAATAAAGGGAATAAAAAATAGTGAACAATGTAAAAATAAAACATTTCATCCACTAGTATTTTAGAATTGTTAAACAATGTTTGACATTAAAGAAGTTCTTTAGCTGTTTTAGCCTGTTATACAAAATAAGTAAAATGTTGATTTTATGTGGTTTGCACACCTAG
This sequence comes from Peromyscus eremicus, assembly GCF_949786415.1. Classification (NCBI taxonomy): domain Eukaryota; kingdom Metazoa; phylum Chordata; class Mammalia; order Rodentia; family Cricetidae; genus Peromyscus; species Peromyscus eremicus. The sequence goes on from NC_081417.1 coordinate 103,778,443, forward strand.
AGCCATTCTTTGCAATCGATCCTAAAAAGTGTTATAAAAAGAGTTAAAAATTACTGTGTGGGGGACACATACTTTTAGTCCCAGCACTCAATAGGCTGATACAGGCAAATCTTGAGGCAGCCTGATCCACACAGGAGGTTCCAAGGCTACATAGTGAAATCTTGACTCAAAGGGGGGGAAAAAAAGCTAAAAATTACATATGTTGCAATATCTCCCCGAGAGCTTTCTGTTTTTATTTTTTTTCCCCTCAATGTATTTCCTCTCATGTACCCTCAGTGGGTATCTCTTTTTCCTCCTGTTTACTCTGAGTGAACACCTTTGGTTCTGAATTTTTACCCTGAGTGAACATCTTCCGTTCTGAATTTGGTGGAATTAATTCTGAAACAAACAAACAAACAAACAAAAACAGCCTCCACTTTCTCAGAATGTATGACACTCTCTTTAAAGAAATTATTAGTTCAAAATAAGTATAAACGTTTCAGCTCTTTATTCCTTAGTGTGTGTTGCGGGGTGGGGGGGGGTGGGGGGTGGGGGGGTGGGGGTGCATACACGGAGGCCGCAGGACAACTTGTGGTAGCCAGTTACCTCTTCCACCATATGGATCACCATATTGGACTATCTCACTGGCCCCCAAATAATGATTTTAAATGTGTTTCTTCTCTCATAATTCTCTTGTCACCACTCTCTCCTGATCATCTTCCTATTGTCCCTCTACTCCATCCCAGTGCCCTTTCAAGATCCTCATTTCACTTCCCTACACTGAAGTTCCCATGATGTAGTGTTGGATGTTTTCGTCTCTACTTGATTACACTCAGAATTCATTCGTCCTTGGGCCTTTGCCGACCAGCTGTAGTCTAGTTCCCAACTTAGAACCTCTAATCACAACACTCTGTAAATCCCAGAACGATATATGCAGCGTCAAGCTCGAACCTCTGAATCTTCCAGTGTCTTGTAATGAAGACACTTTTTTGCCTTCAATGTTAGCATAAAATGTAATTAAAATTGATTATCTGAGCCTGGAGTGGTGATAACCTCTAGCCAGCACTAAAGAGGCTAGTCTGCACTACACAGGGAGACTGTTTCAAAACTATTAATAATTTTATGTTTTCTTCTAGAAAAGGAAAATTTCCAAGAAAAAAAATAAAGTCCCAACTGTTTAAACCATGATATAGTTTATTCTGAAAGCTATCATGACCGGATGTTACTTCTAACTTGAATAAACTGGACCCTCATCCTTCATTTGAGATTATAAAACCAGCCTTGACATTGACTTAAGAGTAAACATGTGAAATTTCTAAAAGTAAAACTTTAACTGATAAAAGTATTAATTAAAAATATGAAGGTAACTACTTTTTGTTACTGCTGAAATGTGAAGGTAAACATGATATATGTGCTAAATACTAAGATCAATAAATTAAAATCATAATAAATGTATTGGAATTGATACAATGAAGCGCATGAGTAAATAATGCTGCCTAGTGGGCTGATGCCCCTAAGTAGATGCTTTAACACATAGCTGTTTAACATGACCACCATGTTGTGACAAAATGGATTCATTTCGTGTTGAAAGCAGAAAAAAATAGTCTTTTAAAATAGTTAAATGTTGCCGGGCGGTAGTGGCGCACGCCTTTAATCCCAGCACTCGGGAGGCAGAGCCAGGCGGATCTCTGTGAGTTCGAGGCCAGCCTGGACTACCAAGTGAGTCCCAGGAAAGGCGCAAAGCTACACAGAGAAACCCTGTCTCGAAAAACCAAAAAAAAAAAAAACAAAAACAAAAAAAAACAAACAAACAAAAAAAATAGTTAAATGTTGGAATGTGAGAAGCATCTGCCCCTAATAACCATTAATGTTCATGTCTGGTTTCTCATCTATTAATCTTGCAAGCTTAATAATAAAAAAGACTAATGTGATTATTGCTCTGGTACCTACTCAGGCACAGTGATTTTGTTCTTTCTTTTCCAGGTAGAAAGTAATCCCTTGGAAGTCCCTCTTCACAGCCAGCCCACATTTCATAGCAAGTCAGGGAATGCTCACCCCAACTCCTGTATCAAGCAGCCTCCCAGAACGTCCTTTGGCTGGTAAGAATTTCTCAAGACCAGTCTCATTTCAACAGAGCTCTTGTATCAAACAGGCTGGGTTGTTGCTAGAGCACCTTGGGAAAACAATGTTTTCCTACTAGTCCCTTGGGGTTGCTGTAGTTTGTCAGAAACAGCAGGCCTTGCTGCTTCTGGTTAGGTTTCATCTCAGCTTTTAGCCACTGAGGTTTTTACCTGTTCTGTACCTCTCTGGAAGACATCAGTTTGGAAGTGCTGCCTTTCAAACCAATGCCAGGACTTCTGTATTGTTGGGCTTGTTGTTGTCTCAGAAGTATCCCCATTATGTACACACCTGGAACATCACTGACACCAGCAGTCAACAGTACTGGGGAGTGGGGCTCACCAACAGCGCTGGCTCACTTGGCAGGGCCTGCTAAGGCCACACTTGAGGGCCAGATGCCCAGTTGGTAAGCACAGTCAGGGAAATTTCTACCTAGCCTCCGTTTTGAATGATTTTGAGAAATTTTATATATGGAGAATGGAAATGCTTATATATTTATTAAATGGAAATGCTTATATATTTATTAAAGATCTTTTTATTTGAAATTAAGATCATCTGGTAAATAATGGTTTGCTATTTGGGTAGGGCTCTGGAGGGGAGTTAACACGATTGATGAAGTACAGGCCTTTTGCCTCTGCAGAAAGGCACGTGGCTGATAGGAGGCCTTCATTTTGTACATGATCCAATCTTTGTCTTACGTTTACCTTATCCAAAACATCTAGGCATCTGACACTTTCAACCAAAATTTCAATTGTATACTGTGATTTTTATTTGTTGCAATACATTAAATTTCAGAGGTATTTTGGGGCTCAAAAGCTAGGATTTCTAAGTCAGTATGTGCACTTCACGTAATAAACTATTAATGGTGAGCAAAGTATTATATACTAACTAGATTATCCACATCTGTGTAGTATATGTATTTTGTGGTATTGAGATTATAGAAAGTTTAGAGTGGCACACATGTGTTTAATGTGTATTTTTAAACAAATTTATTGCAATTTAAATATTTAGAGAAAAGGATATCACAAAAAAAGAATGGAAGAAAGATAAATCACTCATAGTTAAGTAACTTAGGGTGCACACATTTAGTGTTCAACAATATGTTTTAAGTAACCTTTTATATACCAATTTTGGAAAATCTGGAACTGGAAAAAAAAAAACAAAACAGATGTAACAGGATATATGCTATTTAAAAAAGAACCAGGAAGTAGAAGAGAAGAATATAAGGATATTCTTAATTTGCATATAAATCAATCCTATTAAGATTTGAAAGACAGTAATAAGGTCAAATTCAGAGAACAGAGAGGCAAATTATACACTTATTTTCAAATAAAAATTAAAACTTGCAGTTAGGTAACTGCATGTTAATAAAAAATACTCACAAAGGGGAAATTCAACAGAAGGGAAATGCAAACCCAAGCATTGCTGGTAACAATGTTTTGGAAACATTGACTTGGATATTCTACCAAATATTATCATTATCCAATACAGGATAAATTTTGTGTCTAAATTCTCTTAAGCTTATTACATATTCCACAAGAGAATGGAGGACAAGGCCTGTACACTCAGGAGAAAACAGTGGGCAAAGTAAACTATCACATGTTTAATTATTGGGAAATTGTGTAACCATTTAAAAATAGTGTTTGGAAAACAAAACCATGAATAAAGTATTTATGACGGCATTATCTCTCCTGCCAAATATTCAAAATGTATCATTAGGACCAAATTTTAGTAACAAGTTAAATGCCATGGGTTTTAAAAGCTTAAAAACCACTTACAACCAACATTTTAATTGAGGTGTTTATTGAGTGTGCTGTAAACGGTAAAACTGTTTGCAAAGAAAAAAATTTAAATAATACAGTGACTTCTTCTACCAGGTTTCTTCTCAGTTTTAACAAAGGTTGCATTTCATTCCTCTTCCGGCACAAGACCGTAAACGTAAATCCTGAAAAGAATGCGCTCTTGAAAAGCGCTAAGAAAAAACCTCACTCCGCAGGCGTAAATCCACGCCAACGCCAATACGCGCGTGCGCACTCCTGCAAGCTTGCAAGGCGGCCCCCTCCACCGGCCCCGCTGGGGGAGCGGTAACCCCGCCCCCAGCCCGCCCGCGCCCTTCCCCCATCGGACTGCCGCGTAGCCAGGCCAGCCGCGCAGGCGCAGTAGCTGTGCAGCCGCTCCTAACCCGGTGGATCCTGGGATTCGGCCTTTGCGGAAGGACGGTCTCGGCGTGCGGACTAGGCCGCTGTTCTCAGGCCCCAACCGGAGTTCCACGTCCTGCTCCAAGCCGAGGCGGTGGCAGTGGCGACGCGGCGGGGACCTCAGAGGGCGCGGCGGCGGCTGGCTGGGGTGCGGAGCCTGACGGGCGGCAGCGGCGGTGCGCAGGCCGTGACGGCCCCTCCCCCGCCCTGAGCGCAGCTGCCGAGGAGGAGGAGGAGGAGGAGGAGGACGGCGCGGGCCCGCCGCGGCGAAGCGGTCACGTAACTGCCTCAGGTTATGAGTCCCCAGCTTTACCGTCAGATTTGAGGTCGGCGGCGCTGCGTGGTCCTGCGGCAGGGGGGGCGTCGGTGCGCTCGGAGCGGTGCTGCGGTGACCGCTTGCCCTTGGTTCGGCCTGCCCCGAGGGCGTGTCGGCGGAGCGTTCTCTTTGTAACGTCTGCGGCCTGCAGCGAGCGCAGGGCTTTCCCATGAAGGTGTCTCTCGGTAACGGCGAGATGGGCGTCTCTGCCCACCTGCAGCCTTGCAAGGCAGGAACCACGCGGTTTTTCACCAGCAATACGCACAGCTCTGTTGTATTGCAAGGCTTTGATCAGCTCCGCATAGAGGGGCTGCTTTGTGACGTGACTCTGGTGCCTGGTGATGGCGAGGAAATCTTCCCGGTTCACCGAGCCATGATGGCGTCTGCTAGCGATTATTTCAAGGCCATGTTCACAGGTGGAATGAAAGAGCAAGATTTAATGTGCATCAAACTTCACGGGGTGAACAAGATCGGTCTGAAGAAAATCATTGATTTTATTTATACTGCAAAGCTGTCTCTTAATATGGACAATCTTCAGGACACCCTTGAAGCTGCCAGCTTTCTACAAATCTTACCGGTTTTGGACTTTTGCAAAGTATTTCTCATATCAGGCGTCTCTTTAGATAACTGTGTTGAGGTTGGCCGGATTGCTAACACCTACAATCTTATAGAAGTGGATAAATATGTAAATAATTTCATCCTGAAGAACTTTCCTGCATTGTTGAGTACTGGGGAGTTTCTGAAACTCCCCTTTGAACGGCTTGCCTTTGTGCTTTCCAGCAACAGCCTCAAGCACTGTTCCGAACTTGAACTCTTCAAGGCAGCCTGCCGCTGGCTGAGGCTGGAAGACCCTCGGATGGACTATGCCGCAAAATTAATGAAGAATATTCGATTTCCACTGATGACACCACAGGACCTCATCAACTATGTGCAGACAGTAGATTTTATGAGAACAGACAATACCTGTGTGAATTTACTTTTGGAAGCAAGCAATTATCAAATGATGCCATATATGCAGCCAGTGATGCAGTCGGACAGAACTGCCATTCGCTCTGATTCTACTCACTTGGTTACGTTAGGAGGAGTTTTGAGACAACAGCTAGTTGTCAGTAAAGAATTACGGATGTATGATGAAAGGGCACAGGAGTGGAAATCCTTAGCCCCCATGGATGCTCCTCGGTACCAACATGGCATTGCCGTTATTGGAAATTTCCTGTATGTAGTTGGTGGTCAGAGTAATTATGACACAAAAGGAAAAACTGCTGTTGATACAGTTTTCAGATTTGACCCTCGGTATAATAAGTGGATGCAGGTGGCATCATTAAATGAAAAGCGCACGTTCTTTCACCTGAGTGCCCTCAAAGGACATTTATATGCAGTTGGTGGGCGCAGTGCAGCTGGTGAACTGGCCACAGTAGAATGTTACAACCCAAGAATGAATGAATGGAGCTATGTTGCAAAAATGAGTGAACCGCACTATGGCCATGCTGGAACAGTATATGGGGGTTTAATGTATATTTCAGGAGGAATTACCCATGACACTTTCCAAAATGAGCTCATGTGTTTTGACCCAGATACAGACAAATGGACACAGAAGGCTCCCATGACTACAGTCCGAGGTCTGCATTGCATGTGTACAGTAGGAGACAAGCTGTATGTCATTGGTGGCAACCACTTCAGAGGAACAAGTGATTATGATGACGTTCTAAGCTGTGAATACTATTCTCCAACTCTTGACCAGTGGACTCCAATTGCTGCTATGCTAAGAGGTCAGAGTGATGTTGGGGTTGCTGTCTTTGAAAACAAAATCTATGTTGTTGGTGGATATTCTTGGAATAACCGTTGCATGGTAGAAATTGTTCAGAAATACGACCCAGAAAAAGATGAGTGGCATAAAGTTTTTGATCTTCCAGAGTCGCTTGGTGGCATTCGGGCTTGTACTCTCACAGTTTTTCCACCTGAAGAAAACCCTGGGTCACCTTCTAGAGAGTCTCCTCTTTCAGCACCTTCAGATCATTCTTAGATCCGAGGTGTAATACCTTTTCAGTGGATCATGGATGATCTCACACTTCCCCTTTAATTGTCTCTTATTACTGCAGTTAATAGACAAAAAGGTAACTTAGGTTTTTTTGTTTTGCTTAGTATGTTTATTAGATGGCTAACAAGTGCATTCTGAAAATGTGTTAAATATATTCAGCTGTTTTAACAAGTGAAAAAGATACATAAAAAATTAGATGTCTTTGTGGTTTTACATATGTCAAATTGTAGGTGATCTTAGTGAATGTGTAATTATGTGTATTAAGCTACAAAGTTGAAAGTTTTGATTTGACTGAAACATCAAATGGAGGCCAAGCCCTCTGTTATAAACTTAATAAAAGATTGCCAAGGTACAGCCACCTCCCTCGTGGGTAGTTTTTGACAATTTGTTAACTAGGCTGTGTGATAACTCTTAGAATATATGAAGTTTCTTAGGTAGAAGAAATAGTAAAAGTATTAACAAGAAGAAACAGTAAGTCAGGATTTGTTCCTATCTTACTGGAGAAAAAGCTTTTTTAAAGTGTGTACACAAGACATACATGCTCACATAAAAATTCATGTGTACATACGTATAAAACTTTTAGAATTGATAGAAACTTCAACTGTAGTGAAAATGAGCTAATGTTTTCTTCCAGAAAGCAGCTAATTATTTCAATGAAAATTTAGTTAGTGTCTAAAGTCTTGAGCAAAATTTAGATAGTTAAGGGCTACAACAAATTAAATTTGCAGCCAAATTTGTCATTTAATGGGATTGTTTTTTTTAAATGAAATTTAATTAGTTTTTCTGTATAATCTGTAGTTACATGTATGTAGATTATTTAGCAAAAGTCAAGTTTTGGAGAATTGTTTTTCTCATTAACTTCTTTTTCCTGTGAAATCCAGCAGTCTTTAAAAGAGGCAAGGAACCATTCTGAACAAAGCTATAGGATTTGAAGTTCAGCCTCCCAGCTTTGTCACTCTGATATGTTTATTGTGTGATTTGGAGTGATTTCTGGTGCTGCTGTAGCTGAGAAGCATCCTGAGCTGTGTGAGCTGCCTCAAGGCTGTGATCTGAGCAAACAGATAGACCCTGTTCTGCATCAAATCAGAAATATGCCTTTTCAGCCTTGACCCAAGGACAGGACCAACTTCAGATTCCCTAACAAGCCGGCTGGTTTCTTTAAGGCAGTGCTAAAGTAGACCTTCCGTCTTCAACACTGTGGGAATACTTTCTGGCTAAGAATTTCATGGGGAGATCTTAAAGGGACAAATGGAATTATAGTGGTCCTTGGTAATGAGTGATACTGAATATGTGCTTTCCTGAAAAAGTAGTTCAACTGAAGGAAAAAAAATATGTGCATACATGTATGTGCATATGGCTAGCCCTGGGAGAGTGACAGTGTAAATCAGGAGCAATACCATTGACAGTACCTTAATGTAATTCAGACCAAGGAAGAGGATTTGGCTTCTGGCATCTGAACTTTACTTACTGCCCATATATGTGTTGATTTATTTTAATGCTCTTTATGATTTTTGCATTAACAGAAATTTTCATACTTGCTATATGTTTTTTTTAATGACTCCATTTTTTATTATTTAGACATAGTTGAATACTTTTAGAAGTTAAGGTAAAAATTGCTACTAACTTTGTGTATTGAATAAACAAGAAATAGCATCCCAATCTTTTTTTTTTTTTTTTTTGCAAGAGTGAATACTTGTGTATTTTGAATAGCTTCATTTTCTCTTTGGTCAAATGTCCATTTCCTTTTCCTTGTGATACTTAATTAGAATTGCTTTGTTTTTCATATCTTTATATAATAAAATTGTTTAACTGATATTTTCTTGTATTGCCTTTTTTCCCCCCTCAAACTCATAGTTTTATAAGTGGAGGCTCTTCAGTTAATATTTGAAACTAAAATTGTCCCTTTCACATCTTAACCTTTGTGGATAGCTTTCCTGTGGTTTATTTTTAACACGGAATTGATACATTACTTTTTCGTGCTGATTCTGACATGCTGAGATGGTATTGCACAGCCTGTTTTCTATACATGCTTTTCCTTCTTTGACTAAAAAAGCATTTCTGCGTTTTTCTCAATACACCTGACATTCTCATTCTGTGATTAAGAAGCGCTCCTTGCCGGGCGGTGGTGGCGCATGCTTTTAATCCCAGCACTCGGGAGGCAGAGGCCGGCGGATCTCTGCAAGTTCGAGGCCAGCCTGGGCTACCAAGTGAGTTCCAGGAAAGGCGCAAAGCTACACAGAGAAACCCTGTCTCGAAAAACCAAAAAAAAAAAAAAAAACAAGCACTCCTTAACCAGGTAAGCTGACTGCTCTATTGTCATCGCCCTACAGTCTTAAACATACACCTCTCCTTTTGTCTTTCCAGGGTTCTTTAGGTGATAATCTGTACATATGTTCATATAAGTAGCTGGCTGGTACTATGTTGTTATAACTAATTAAACCCAGAACTCCTGTTAGGATGGAAATTTTAAGTGATTTTGAAATGATTGATATTTTCATAATGAAAAAATATTTCATAAGTCTAATTTTTAAAAGACTGAACAAACATATAAAGGGGATACAGGCACATATTACAAAACATTTTGGGGGGGGTTTTTTTTTTTTTTTTGGTTTAGTTTTTCGAGACAGGGTTTCTCTGTGTAGCTTTGCGCCTTTCCTAGAACTCGCTTTGGAGACCAGGCTGGCCTTGAACTCAGAGAGATCCACCTGGCTCTGCCTCCCAAGTGCTGGGATTAAAGGCGTGCACCGCTACCGCCCGGCTACAAAACATTTTTAACATTCGTTTTTCCCAGAAAGTTTTCAACAGTATTTATAAGCTTTTCTGATATATAAGATTTGTCCTACAAAATGAACAGGAAAAAGCATAAAGTAATTATCCTTGATTTTACATGCCAGCCATAACTTCTGTGAATATTGGGTTGTCTTAAAAAGACATTGACAAATACTTTCAAAGTTGCCAATCCAAGTTTCAAAAACGAGCTACTATCGCTATGATTTGCTTAGTTTTTCATGTGTAGATATTAAGAGACAATATGCATGGAGTTTACCTCTTAATTACTAAATGCATCTCATTATGTAAAGAAGATTCTGTTGGAAGTAGTGGAGAAGCAGGAGGAATATGCATTTAAGGCCAGTCTAGGCTGCATAGGAGACCCTGTTACAAAAGATTAATTACGTTTTCATGCAGATAAAGCCAGACTTGGATTTTTCTTGCTTTCTAGTGTAGTTTGTACATAGATCATATTTAAAATTTTTCTGGCTTATAATTGAAAGTACTTTGTTTTCATGAAGAAGAAATACGTTGCTTCAGAGCATTTCTACATTGCACAAAGTATCCTTAGCTCAACTAAAGTCCACTGATTTGGGGGTAAATTTATATCAATAAGATTCATGTTTCCTCTTACCTGTGGATTTGTTGAGTTTGCTTCTTAGGGCTTAAGAGGTGGCTCAGGACTTACCCTGGTTTTCTTCCAGAGGACTGTGGTTCAATAACCAGCTCCCACATGGTGGTTCATAACTACCCAGGGAATATGATGCCTTCTGACTTCACATGGTGCACATACATACATGTAGGCAAAACACTCATAAATCTAAAAAAAATGTATGTGTTAGGGTTATAGATGTTTTAAAACTGGTTTGCATAGGTAGATGGTAGCCATGGCCAATGGCATTTTATAATTTGTGTGTATGCACGTGTTTGTGTGTGTGTGTAGGTTCATGGGTTCAGCTAGACTGGATGGCCAGAAAGCACTGCGCATCCTGTCTCCATCTCCTCAGCATTGGAATCACAACTCTTGATTTTTATGTAGGTCTGGGGTCCAAATGGGTTCTTGTGTTTGTGTGGCAAGCAGTTTACTCCTGAGCCATCTCCCCAGCTCCAGCAGTTTAGATTTTTAATTTAGTTTGATCAATAATTCAAACAGGTTGTTTGACAATGTTGTATCCATACAATATTGAACTTCATGAAAGTGCCGTAGTTTTTACACTTCTATATATTTGACTATTTACCTCCCAAGCTTTACCACTGTGAATAAACCAGATTCAAGTTTTAATTATTATACATAAAACTTTACCCCATGTATTACCAGCTGACACATTCTAAGAATCTGAACAGTGTTAAGTTTTTCTAGGTTCCTGAAAAGTATTTGTAAGAGTGCTAACTGCGTTTATAGCAGAACTGTGGTCAGGGGATATCTTAGGGTTTCTGTTGCTGTGGTAGACACTGTGACCAAAAACAACTGTGGGGGTGGGGGTGGGGAGGTAATCTATCTCAATCTTACAGTTTAACATCACAGTCTATCACTGGAGGAAGTTAGGGCAGGAACCTGGAGACAGGAGCTTAAGCAGAAGCTGTGGAAGAGTACTGCTTTCTTTATGGCTTGCTCCTGTGGCTTGCTTGGCCTACCTTCATAGAACACCCAGGATCTGGACCAAGCCAGGGCACCACCTGCAGTGAGCTGGGCCTTCCTACATCTGTCATCAACCAAGAAGATGTCCCACAGACTTGCCCACAGGCCAGTTGGTGGAGGCCTTTTCTCATTTGAGGTTCCCTCTTCCCAAGTGACTGAAGCTTATGTCAAGTTGACAAAAGGCCATCACAGTGAGCATTAAAGGAATTTGCAGTTCCGGTTGTCTCACTCGGGGTCTACATTAATTGCCAGTAGCACCTTAGCTATTACTTATTGGAAGAACACTCCATATTTCATTAATTTGTTCCTGGGTGTCTTGTGTTTTGCGACAGGGTCAAATGGAAAGGGGGAATGACACTGAGAAAATACTGAGTATGATTGGCCAGTAGGCAAGTCTGTGGGGCATGTTCTTGATTGATTGATGCATGGGGGTCCAGCTCACTGGGCAGTACTACCTGGGCAGGTGGTCCTGGATTGTATAAAAAAAAAATAAGCTGAGCAAGCCATGGAAGTAAGGCAGTAAGCATCATTCCTCGTTCCTCCATGGTTCTGCTTCAATTCCTGCCTCCAGGTTGCCTCCTGACTTCCCTTCATGAGAGACTTTAAACTGTAAGCTGAAATAAACCATTTCCTCTCCAAGTTGCTTTTGGTCATGGTTTATCATGGCAGAAGAAAGTGAACAGGAACAGTGCTTTTCAAATTGTGATCTCCTACATTTTGACCTTGGGGAAATAGTTTTAATGTCTTGTTTTTAGGTAGCAGTCACTGTATTCTTTGATCTTGGGCTTACAGCTTTACCAGTGATGGTTCTGACCTTCTAAGCTGACTTTTTCTGCTTCTTTCCTGTTCAAGTAGCTTTCCATTCCAGTTGAAATGGAGAATTTTTCTTCAAAACTTATATTAAAAATTAGATTAATTTATTAATCTTTTTTTAAATTAATCTTCTTAATAGTGGTTACTTATCCATCATTT